>NC_090387.1:94631844-94934812 GCF_036365525.1 Heterodontus francisci | reverse complement strand
CAGTGCAGGGGGAGTTGGATTAGAGATGGTTCAGTGCAGGTAATGTTGGATTAGAGATGTTTCAGTGCAAGGCGAGTTGGATTGGAGAAGTTTCAGTGCAGGGGCAGTTGGATGATATATGTTTCAGTGCAGGGGGAGTTGGATTAGAGATGGTTCAGTGCAGGGGGAGTTGGATTAGAGATGTTTCAGTGCAGGGGGATTTGTATTAGAGATGGTTCAGTGCAGGGGGAGTTGGATGAGAGATGTTTCAGTGCAGGGGGAGTTGGATTAGAGATGTTTCAGTGCAGGGGGAGTTGGATTAGAGATGTTTCAGTGCAGGGGCAGTTGGATTAGAGATGGTTCAGTGCAGGGGGAGTTGGATGAGAGATGTTTCAGTGCAGGGGGAGTTGGATTAGAGATGTCTCAGTGCAGGGTGAGTTGGATTAGAGATGGTTCAGTGCAGGGGGAGTTGGATGAGAGATGTTTCAATGCAGGGGGAGTTGGATTCGAGATGGTTCAGTGCAGTGGGAGTTGGATGAGAGATGTTTCAGTGCAGGGGCAGTTGGATTAGAGATGGTTCAGTGCAGGGGGATTTGGATTAGAGATGATTCAGTGCAGGGGGAGCTGGATTTGAGATGGTTCAGTGCACGGAGAGTTGGATTAGAGATGGTTCAGTGCAGGGTGAGTTGGATTAGAGATGGTTCAGTGCAGGGGGAGTTGGATTGGAGATGTTTCAGTGCAGGGGGAGTTGGATTCGAGATGGTTCAGTGCAGGGGAGTTGGATTAGAGATGGTTCAGTGCAGGGGCAGTTGGATTAGAGATGGTTCAGTGCAGGGGGAGTTGGATTAGAGATGGTCCAGTGCAAGGGTAGTTGGATTAGAGATGGTTCAGTGCAGGGGGAGTTGGCTTAGAGATGGTTCAGAGCAGGGGGAGTTGGATTAGAGATGGTTCAGTGCAGGGGGAGTTGGATTAGAGATGGTTCAGTGCAGGGGGAGTTGGATTAGAGATGGTCCAGTGCAGGTAATGTTGGATTAGAGATGTTTCAGTGCAGGGGGAGTTGGATTAGAGATGGTTCAGTCCAGGGGGAGTTGGATTAGTGATGGTTCAGTGCAGGGGGAGTTGGATGAGAGATGTTTCAGTGCAGGGGGAGTTGGATTAGAGATGTTTCAGTGCAGGGGGAGTTGGATTAGAGATGTTTCAGTTGAGGGGGAGTTGGATTAGAGATGTTTCAGTGCAGGGGGAGTTGGTTTAGAGATGTTTCAGTGCAGGGGGAGTTGGATTAGAGATGGTTCAGTGCAGGGGAATTGGATGAGATATGTTTCAGTGCAGGGGGAGTTGGATTAGAGATGTTTCAGTGCAGGGGGAGTTGGATTAGAGATGTTTCAGTGCAGGGGGAGTTGGGTGAGAGATGGTTGAGTGCAGGTAATGTTGGATTAGAGATGATTCAGTGCAGGTAATGTTGGATTAGAGATGTTTCAGTGCAGGGGGAGTTGGATTAGAGATGGTTCAGTGCAGGTAATGTTGGATTAGAGATGTTTCAGTGCAAGTCGAGTTGGATTGGAGAGGTTTCAGTGCAGGGGCAGTTGGATGAGCGATGTTTCAGTGCAGGGGGAGTTGGATTAGAGATGGTTCAGTGCAGGGGGAGTTGGATTAGAGATGTTTCAGTGCAGGGGGAGTTGGATTAGAGATGGTTCAGTGCAGGGGGAGTTGGATGAGAGATGTTTCAATGCAGGGGCAGTTGGATTAGAGATGTTTCAGTGCAGGGGGAGTTGGATTAGAGATGTTTCAGTGCAGGGGGAGTTGGATTAGAGATGTTTCAGTGCAGGGGCAGTTGGATTAGAGATGGTTCAGTGCAGGGGGAGTTGGATGAGAGATGTTTCAGTGCAGGGGGAGTTGGATTAGAGATGTTTCAGTGCAGGGTGAGTTGGATTAGAGATGGTTCAGTGCAGGGGGAGTTGGATGAGAGATGTTTCAGTGCAGGGGGAGTTGGATTCGAGATGGTTCAGTGCAGTGGGAGTTGGATGAGAGATGTTTCAGTGCAGGGGCAGTTGGATTAGAGATGTTTCAGTGCAGGGGGAGTTGGTTTAGAGATGGTTCAGTGCAGGGGGAGTTGAATGAGAGATGTTTCAGTGCAGGGGGAGTTGGATTAGAGATGGTTCAGTGCAGGGGGAGTTGAATTAGAGATGTTTCAGTGCAGGGGGAGTTGGATTAGAGATGTTTCAGTGCAGATAATGTTGGATTAGAGATGATTCAGTGCAGGGGGAGTTGGATCAGAGATGGTTCAGAGCAGGAGGAGATGGATTAGAGATGGTTCAGTGCAGGTAATGTTGGATTAGAGATGTTTCAGTGCAGGGGGAGTTGGATTAGAGATGGTTCAGTCCAGGGGGAGTTGGATTAGAGATGGTTCAGTGCAGTGGGAGTTGGATGAGAGATGTTTCAGTGCAGGGGGAGTTGGATTAGAGATGTTTCAGTGCAGGGGGAGTTGCATTAGAGATGTTTCAGTGCAGGGGGAGTTGGATTAGAGATGTTTCAGTGCAGGGGCAGTTGGATTAGAGATGTTTCAGTGCAGGGGCAGTTGGATTAGTGATGGTTCAGTGCAGGGGCAGTTGGATGAGAGATGTTTCAGTGCAGAGGGAGTTGGATAGAGATGTTTCAGTGCAGGGTGAGTTGGATTAGAGATGTTTCAGTGCAGGGGGAGTTGGATTAGAGACGGTTCAGTGCAGGTAATGTTGGATTAGAGATGATTCAGTGCAGGTAATGTTGGATTAGAGATGGTTCAGTGCAGGGGGAGTTGGATTAGAGATGTTTCAGTGCAGGGGCAGTTGGATGAGAGATGTTTCAGTGCAGGGGCAGTTGGATTAGAGATGTTTCAGTGCAGGGGGAGTTGGATGAGAGATGTTTCAGTGCAGGGGGAGTTGGATGAGAGATGTTTCAGTGCAGGGGGAGTTGGATTAGAGATGTTTCAGTGCAGGGGGAGTTGGATTAGAGATGTTTCAGTGCAGGGGCAGTTGGATTAGTGATGGTTCAGTGCAGGGGCAGTTGGATGAGAGATGTTTCAGTGCAGAGGGAGTTGGATAGAGATGTTTCAGTGCAGGGTGAGTTGGATTAGAGATGTTTCAGTGCAGGGGGAGTTGGATTAGAGACGGTTCAGTGCAGGTAATGTTGGATTAGAGATGATTCAGTGCAGGTAATGTTGGATTAGAGATGGTTCAGTGCAGGGGGAGTTGGATTAGAGATGGTTCAGTGCAAGGCGAGTTGGATTAGAGATGTTTCAGTGCAGGGGCAGTTGGATGAGAGATGTTTCAGTGCAGGGGCAGTTGGATTTGAGATGTTTCAGTGCAGGGGGAGTTGGATGAGAGATGTTTCAGTGCAGGGGGAGTTGGATTAGAGATGTTTCAGAGCAGGGAGAGTTGGATTCGAGATGTTTCAGTGCAGGGGCAGTTGGATTCGAGATGGTTCAGTGCAGGGGGAGTTGGATGAGAGATGTTTCAGTGCAGGGGGAGTTGGATTATAGATGTTTCTGTGCAGGGGGATTTGGATTAGAGATGTTTCATTGCATTGGTAGTTGGATTAGAGATGATTCAGTGCAGGGGGAGTTGGATTAGAGATGGTTCAGTGCAGGGGGAGTTGGATTAGAGATGTTTCAGTGCAGGGGCAGTTGGATTGTAGATGGTTCAGTGCTGGAGGAGTGGGAGTAGAGATGGTTCATTGCAGGGGCAGTTGGCTTCGAGATGGTTCAGGGCAGGGGGAGTTGGATTAGAGATGTTTCAGTGCAGTGGTAGTTGGATTAGAGATGATTCAGTGCAGGGGGAGTTGGTTTAGAGATGGTTCAGTGCAGGGGGAGTGGGACTAGAGATGGTTCAGTGCAGGGGCAGTTGGATTAGAGATGTTTCAGTGCAGGGGGAGTTGGATTTGAGATGGTTCAGTGCAGGGGGAGTGGGACTAGAGATGGTTCAGTGCAGTGGGAGTTGGATTAGAGATGGATCAGTGCCGGGGGAGTGGGATTAGAGATGGTTCAGTGCAGGGGCAGTTGGATTAGAGATGTTTCAGTGCAGGGGGAGTTGGCTTAGAGATGGTTCAGTGCAGGGGGAGTTGGACTAGAGATGGTTCAGTGCAGGGGGAGTTGGATTAGAGATGGTTCAGTGCAGGGGCAGTTGGATTAGAGATGGTTCAGTGCAGGGGAGTTGGATTAGAGATGGTTCAGTGCAGGGGGAGTTGGATTAGAGATGGTTCAGTGCAGGGGCAGTTGGATTAGAGATGGTTCAGTGCAGTGGGAGTTGGATTAGAGATGGTTCAGTGCAGGGGGAGATTGATTAGAGATGGTTCAGTGCAGGGGGATTTGGACTAGAGATGGATCAGTGCCGGGGGAGTGGGATTAGAGATGTTTCAGTGCAGGGGGAGTTGGATGAGAGATGTTTCAGTGCAGGGGGAGTTGGATGAGAGATGTGCCAGTGCAGGGGGAGTTGGATGAGAGATGTTTCAGTGCAGGGGCAGTTGGATTCGAGATGTTTCAGTGCAGGGGGAGTTGGATGAGAGATGTTTCAGTGCAGGGGCAGTTGGATTAGAGATGTTTCAGTGCAGGGGGAGTTGGATAAGAGATGGTTCAGTGCAGGTAATGTTGGATTAGTGATGATTCAGTGCAGGGGGAGTTGGATGAGAGATGTTTCAGTGCAGGGGCAGTTGGATTAGAGAAGTTTCAGTGCAGGTGGAGTTGGATGAGAGATGTTTCAGTGCAGGGGGAGTTGGATGAGAGATGTTTCAGTGCAGGGGGAGTTGGACTAGAGATGTTTCAGTGCAGGGGGAGTTGGATTAGAGATGTTTCAGTGCAGGGGGAGTTGGATTAGAGATGATTCAGTGCAGGGGGAGTTGGATTAGAGATGTTTCAGTGCAGGGGGAGTTGGATGAGAGATGTTTCAGTGCAGGGGGAGTTGGATTAGAGATGATTCAGTGCAGGGGGAATGGATTAGAGATGGTTCAGTGCTGTGGTAGTTGGATTAGAGATGATTCAGTGCAGGGGGAGTTAGATTAGAGATGATTCAGTGCAGGGGGAGTTGGATTAGAGATGGTTCAGTGCTGTGGTAGTTGGATTAGAGATGGTTCAGTGCTGTGGTAGTTGGATTAGTGATGATTCAGTGCAGGGGGAGTTGGATTAGAGATGGTTCAGTGCAGGGGGAGATGGATTAGAGATGGTTCAGTGCTGGGGGAGTTGGATTAGAGATGGTTCAGTGCAGGGGGATTTGGATTAGAGATGATTCAGTGCAGGGGGAGTTGGATTAGAGATGGTACATTGCAGGGGCAGTTGCATTAGAGATGGTTCAGTGCAGGGGCAGTTTGATTAGAGATGGTTCAGTGCAGGGGGAGTTGGATTAGAGATGGTTCAGTGCAGGGGGAGTTGGATTAGAGATGGTTCAGTGCAGGGGGAGTTGGAATAGAGATGGTTCAGTGCAGGGGGAGTTGGATTAGAGATGGTTCAGTGCAGGGGGAGTTGGATTAGAGATTGTTCAGTGCAGGGGCAGTTGGATTAGAGATGTTTCACTGCAGGGGCACTTGGATGAGAGATGTTTCAGTGCAGGGGGAGTTAGATTAGAGATGGTTCAGTGCAGGGGGAGTTGGATTAGAGATGGTTCAGTGCAGGGGGAGTTGGATTACAGATGGTTCAGTGCAGGGCGAGTGAAACTAGAGATGATTCAGTGTAGGGGCAGTTGGATTAGAGATGGTTCAGTGCAGGTGGAGTTGGATTAGAGATGTTCCAGTGCAGGGGCAGTTGGATTGGAGATGGTTCAGTGTAGGGGGAGTTGGACTAGAGATGGTTCAGTGCAGTGGGAGTTGGATTAGAGATGGTTCAGTGCAGGGGCAGTTGGATTAGAGATGGTTCAGTGCAGGGGCAGTTGGATTAGAGATGGTTCAGTACAGGGGCAGTTGGATTAGAGATGGTTCAGTGCAGGTGGAGTTGGATTAGTGATGTTCCAGTGCAGGGGCAGTTGGATTAGAGATGGTTCAGTGCAGGGGGAGTTGGATTAGAGATGTTTCAGTGCAGGGGGAGTTGGAGTAGAGATGGTTCAGTGCAGGGGCAGTTGGATTAGAGACGGTTCAGTGCAGGGGCAGTTGGATTAGAGATGGTTCAGTGCAGGGGCAGTTGGGTTAGAGATGTTTCAGTGCAGGGGCAGTTGGATTAGAGATGTTTCAGTGCAGGGGCAGTTGGATTAGAGATGGTTCAGTGGAGGCGCAGTTGTATTAGAGATGTTTCAGTGCAGGGGGAGTTGGATTAGAGATGGTTCAGTGCAGGGGGAGTTGGAGTAGAGATGGTTCAGTGCAGTGGGAGTTGGATTAGAGATGGTTCAGTGCAGGGGCAGTTGGATTAGAGATGGTTCAGTGCAGGGGCAGTTGGATGAGAGATGGTTCAGTGCAGGGGCAGTTGGATTAGAGATGGTTCAGTGCAGGTGGAGTTGGATTAGAGATGTTCCAGTGCAGGGGCAGTTGGATTAGAGATGGTTCAGTGCAGGGGGAGTTGGATTAGAGATGTTTCAGTGCAGGGGGAGTTGGATTAGAGATGGTTCAGTGCAGGGGCAGTTGGATTAGAGATGGTTCAGTGCAGGGGCAGTTGGATTAGAGATGGTTCAGTGCAGGGGCAGTTGGGTTAGAGATGTTTCAGTGCAGGGGCAGTTGGATTAGAGATGTTTCAGTGCAGGGGCAGTTGGATTAGAGATGGTTCAGTGGAGGCGCAGTTGGATTAGAGATGTTTCAGTGCAGGGGGAGTTGGATTACAGATGGTTCAGTGCACTGGGAGTGGGACTAGAGATGGTTAAGTGCAGGGGCAGTTGGATTAGAGATGTTTCAGTGCAGGGGCAGTTGGATTAGAGATGTTTCAGTGCAGGGGGAGTTGGATTACAGATGGTTCAGTGCAGGGGGAGTGGGACTAGAGGTGGTTAAGTGCAGGGGGAGTTGGATTAGAGATGTTTCAGTGCAGGGGCAGTTGGATTAGAGATGTTTCAGTGCAGTGGCAGTTGGATTAGAGATCTTTCAGTGCAGGGGGAGTTGGAGTAGAGATGTCTCAGTGCAGGGGGAGTTGGATTACAGATGGTTCAGTGCAGGGGGAGTGGGACTAGAGATGGTTAAGTGCAGGGGCAGTTTGATTAGAGATGGTTCAGTGCAGGGGCAGTTGGATTAGAGATGGTTCAGTGCAGGGGGAATTGGATTAGATATGGTTCAGTGCCGGGGGAGTGGGACTAGACATGGTTCAGTGCAGGGGCAGTTGGATTAGAGAAGGTTCTGAGCAGGGGGATTTGGATTACAGATGGTTCAGTGCTGGGGCAGTTGGATTAGAGATGGTTCTGTGCAGGGGGAGTTGGATTAGAGATGGTTCAGTGCAGGGGAATTTGGATTAGAGATGGTTCAGTGCAGGGGCAGTTGGATTAGAGATGGTTCAGTGCAGGGGGAGTTGGATGAGAGATGTTTCAGTGCAGGGGGAGTTGGATTAGAGATGTTTCAGTGCAGGGTGAGTTGGATTAGAGATGGTTCAGTGCAGGGGGAGTTGGATGAGAGATGTTTCAGTGCAGGGGGAGTTGGATTCGAGATGTTTCAGTGCAGTGGGAGTTGGATGAGAGATGTTTCAGTGCAGGGGCAGTTGGATTAGAGATGTTTCAGTGCAGGGGGAGTTGGTTTAGAGATGGTTCAGTGCAGGGGGAGTTGAATGAGAGATGTTTCAGTGCAGGGGGACTTGGATTAGAGATGGTTCAGTGCAGGGGGAGTTGGATTAGAGATGTTTCAGTGCAGGGGGAGTTGGATTAGAGATGTTTCAGTGCAGATAATGTTGGATTAGAGATGATTCAGTGCAGGGGGAGTTGGATCAGAGATGGTTCAGAGCAGGAGGAGATGGATTAGAGATGGTTCAGTGCAGGTAATGTTGGATTAGAGATGTTTCAGTGCAGGGGGAGTTGGATTAGAGATGGTTCAGTCCAGGGGGAGTTGGATTAGAGATGGTTCAGTGCAGGGGGAGTTGGATGAGAGATGTTTCAGTGCAGGGGGAGTTGGATTAGAGATGTTTCAGTGCAGGGGGAGTTGGATTAGAGATGTTTCAGTGCAGGGGGAGTTGGATTAGAGATGTTTCAGTGCAGGGGGAGTTGGATTAGAGATGTTACAGTGCAGGGGGAGTTGGATTAGAGATGTTTCAGTGCAGGGGCAGTTGGATTAGAGATGGTTCAGTGCAGGGGCAGTTGGATGAGAGATGTTTCAGTGCAGAGGGAGTTGGATAGAGATGTTTCAGTGCAGGGTGAGTTGGATTAGAGATGTTTCAGTGCAGGGGGAGTTGGATTAGAGACGGTTCAGTGCAGGTAATGTTGGATTAGAGATGATTCAGTGCAGGTAATGTTGGATTAGAGATGGTTCAGTGCAGGGGGAGTTGGATTAGAGATGGTTCAGTGCAAGGCGAGTTGGATTAGAGATGTTTCAGTGCAGGGGCAGTTGGATGAGAGATGTTTCAGTGCAGGGGCAGTTGGATTAGAGATGTTTCAGTGCAGGGGGAGTTGGATGAGATATGTTTCAGAGCAGGGGGAGTTGGATTAGAGATGTTTCAGTGCAGTGGGAGTTGGATGAGAGATGTTTCAGTGCAGGGGGAGTTTGATTAGAGATGTTTCAGAGCTGGGAGAGTTGGATTAGAGATGTTTCAGTGCAGGGGGAGTTGGATTCGAGATGGTTCAGTGCAGGGGGAGTTGGATGAGAGATGTTTCAGTGCAGGGGGAGTTGGATTATAGATGTTTCTGTGCAGGGGGATTTGGATTAGAGATGTTTCAGTGCAGGGGGAGTTGGATTAGAGATGTTTCAGTGCAGGGGGAGTTGGATTAGAGATGATTCAGTGCAGGGGGGAGTTGGATGAGAGATGGTTCAGTGCAGGAATTGTTGGATTAGAGATGATTCAGTGCAGGGGGAGTTGGATTAGAGATGGTTCAGTGCAGGTAATGTTGGATTAGAGATGTTTCAGTGCAGGGGCAGTTGGATTAGAGATGTTTCAGTGCAGGGGGTGTTGGATGCGAGATGTTTCAGTGCAGGGGGAGTTGGATGAGAGATGTTTCAGTGCTGGGGGAGTTAGATTAGAGATGGTTCAGTGCAGGGGCAGTTGGATTACAGATGTTTCAGTGCAGGGGCAGTTGGATTAGAGATGTTTCAGTGCAGGGGGAGTTGGATGAGATATGTTTCAGTGCAGGGGGAGTTGGATCAGAGATGGTTCAGTGCAGGGGGAGTTGGATTAGAGTTGGTTCAGTGCAGGGGGATTTGGATTAGAGATGATTCAGTGCAGGGGGAGTTGGATTAGAGATGGTTCAGTGCAGGGGCAGTTGGATTAGAGATGGTTCAGTGCAGGGGCAGTTGGATTAGAGATGGTTCAGTGCAGGGGGATTTGGATGAGAAATGATTCAGTGCAGGGGGAGTAGGATTAGAGATGGTTCAGTGCAGGGGCAGTTGGATTAGAGATGGTTCAGGGCAGGGGGAGTTGGATTAGAGATGTTTCATTGCATTGGTAGTTGGATTAGAGATGATTCAGTGCAGGGGGAGTTGGATTAGAGATGGTTCAGTGCAGGGGGAGTTGGATTAGAGATGTTTCAGTGCAGGGGCAGTTGGATTGGAGATGGTTCAGTGCTGGAGGAGTGGGAGTAGAGATGGTTCATTGCAGGGGCAGTTGGCGTCGAGATGGTTCAGGGCAGGGGGAGTTGGATTAGAGATGTTTCAGTGCAGTGGTAGTTGGATTAGAGATGATCCAGTGCAGGGGGAGTTGGTTTAGAGATGGTTCAGTGCAGGGGGAGTGGGACTAGAGATGGTTCAGTGCAGGGGCAGTTGGATTAGAGATGTTTCAGTGCAGGGGGAGTTGGATTTGAGATGGTTCAGTGCAGGGGGAGTTGGACTAGAGATGGTTCAGTGCAGTGGGAGTTGGATTAGAGATGGATCAGTGCCGGGGGAGTGGGATTAGAGATGGTTCAGTGCAGGGGCAGTTGGATTAGAGATGTTTCAGTGCAGGGGGAGTTGGATTAGAGATGGTTCAGTGCAGGGGGAGTTGGACTAGAGATGGTTCAGTGCAGGGGGAGTTGGATTAGAGATGGTTCAGTGCAGGGGCAGTTGGATTAGAGATGGTTCAGTGCAGGGGGAGTTGGATTAGAGATGGTTCAGTGCAGGGGGAGTTGGATTAGAGATGGTTCAGTGCAGGGGCAGTTGGATTAGAGATGGTTCAGTGCAGTGGGAGTTGGTTTAGAGATGGTTCAGTGCAGGGGGAGTTTGATTAGAGATGGTTCAGAGCAGGGGGAGTTGGACTAGAGATGGATCAGTGCCGGGGGAGTGGGATTAGAGATGTTTCAGTGCAGGGGGAGTTGGATGTGAGATGTTTCAGTGCAGGGGGATTTGGATGAGAGATGTTTCAGTGCAGGGGGAGTTGGATGAGAGATGTTTCAGTGCAGGGGCAGTTGGATTCGAGATGTTTCAGTGCAGGGGGAGTTGGATGAGAGATGTTTCAGTGCAGGGGCAGTTGGATTAGAGATGTTTCAGTGCAGGGGGAGATGGATAAGAGATGGTTCAGTGCAGGTAATGTTGGATTAGTGATGATTCAGTGCAGGGGGAGTTGGATGAGAGATGTTTCAGTGCAGGGGCAGTTGGATTAGAGAAGTTTCAGTGCAGGTGGAGTTGGATGAGAGATGTTTCAGTGCAGGGGGAGTTGGATGAGAGATGTTTCAGTGCAGGGGGATTAGGACTAGAGATGTTTCAGTGCAGGGGGAGTTGGATTAGAGATGTTTCAGTGCAGGGGGAGTTGGATTAGAGATGATTCAGTGCAGGGGGAGTTGGATTGGAGATGTTTCAGTGCAGGGGGAGTTGGATGAGAGATGTTTCAGTGCAGGGGGAGTTGGATTAGAGATGATTCAGTGCAGGGGGAGTTGTATTAGAGATGGTTCAGTGCTGTGGTAGTTGGATTAGAGATGATTCAGTGCAGGGGGAGTTAGATTAGAGATGATTCAGTGCAGGGGGAGTTGGATTAGAGATGGTTCAGTGCTGTGGTATTTGGATTAGAGATGGTTCAGTGCTGTGGTAGTTGGATTAGAGATGATTCAGTGCAGGGGGAGTTGGATTAGAGATGGTTCAGTGCAGGGGGAGATGGATTAGAGATGGTTCAGTGCTGGGGGAGTTGGATTAGAGATGGTTCAGTGCAGGGGGATTTGGATTAGAGATGATTCAGTGCAGGGGGAGTTGGATTAGAGATGGTTCATTGCAGGGGCAGTTGGATTAGAGATGGTTCAGTGCAGGGGCAGTTTGTTTAGAGATGGTTCAGAGCAGGGGGAGTTGGATGAGAGATGTTTCAGTGCAGGGGGAGTTGGATGAGAGATGTTTCAGTGCAGGGGCAGTTGGATTCGAGATGTTTCAGTGCAGGGGGAGTTGGATGAGAGATGTTTCAGTGCAGGGGCAGTTGGATTAGAGATGTTTCAGTGCAGGGGGAGATGGATAAGAGATGGTTCAGTGCAGGTAATGTTGGATTAGTGATGATTCAGTGCAGGGGGAGTTGGATGAGAGATGTTTCAGTGCAGGGGCAGTTGGATTAGAGAAGTTTCAGTGCAGGTGGAGTTGGATGAGAGATGTTTCAGTGCAGGGGGAGTTGGATGAGAGATGTTTCAGTGCAGGGGGAGTAGGACAAGAGATGTTTCAGTGCAGGGGGAGTTGGATTAGAGATGTATCAGTGCAGGGGGAGTTGGATTAGAGATGATTCAGTGCAGGGGGAGTTGGATTGGAGATGTTTCAGTGCAGGGGGAGTTGGATGAGAGATGTTTCAGTGCAGGGGGAGTTGGATTAGAGATGATTCAGTGCAGGGGGAGTTGTATTAGAGATGGTTCAGTGCTGTGGTAGTTGGATTAGAGATGATTCAGTGCAGGGGGAGTTAGATTAGAGATGATTCAGTGCAGGGGGAGTTGGATTAGAGATGGTTCAGTGCTGTGGTATTTGGATTAGAGATGGTTCAGTGCTGTGGTAGTTGGATTAGAGATGATTCAGTGCAGGGGGAGTTGGATTAGAGATGGTTCAGTGCAGGGGGAGATGGATTAGAGATGGTTCAGTGCTGGGGGAGTTGGATTAGAGATGGTTCAGTGCAGGGGGATTTGGATTAGAGATGATTCAGTGCAGGGGGAGTTGGATTAGAGATGGTTCATTGCAGGGGCAGTTGGATTAGAGATGGTTCAGTGCAGGGGCAGTTTGTTTAGAGATGGTTCAGTGCAGGGGGAGTTGGATTAGAGATGGTTCAGTGCAGGGGGAGTTGGATTAGAGATGGTTCAGTGCAGGGGGAGTTGGATTAGAGATGGTTCAGTGCAGGGGGAGTTGGATTAGAGATGGTTCAGTGCAGGGGGAGTTGGATTAGAGATGGTTCAGTGCAGGGGCAGTTGGATTAGAGATTGTTCAGTGCAGGGGCAGTTGGATTAGAGATGTTTCAGTGCAGGGGCAGTTGGATTAGAGATGTTTCACTGCAGGGGCACTTGGATGAGAGATGTTTCAGTGCAGGGGGAGTTAGATTAGAGATGGTTCAGTGAAGGGGGAGTTGGATTAGAGATGGTTCAGTGCAGGGGGAGTTGGATTACAGATGGTTCTGTGCAGGGCGAGTGGGACTAGAGATGATTCAGTGTAGGGGCAGTTGGATTAGAGATGGTTCAGTGCAGGGGGAGTTGGATTGGAGATGGTTCAGTGCAGGGGGAGTTGGACTAGAGATGGTTCAGTGCAGTGGGAGTTGGAGTAGAGATGGTTCAGTGCAGGGGCAGTTGGATTAGAGATGGTTCAGTGCAGGGGCAGTTGGATTAGAGATGGTTCAGTGCAGGGGCAGTTGGATTAGAGATGGTTCAGTGCAGGTGGAGTTGGATTAGAGATGTTCCAGTGCAGGGGCAGTTGGATTAGAGTGGTTCTGTGCAGGGGGAGTTGGATTAGAGATGTTTCAGTGCAGGGGGAGTTGGATTAGAGATGGTTCAGTGCAGGGGCAGTTGGATTAGAGATGGTTCAGTGCAGGGGCAGTTGGATTAGAGATGGTTCAGTGCAGGGGCAGTTGTGTTAGAGATATTTCAGTGCAGGGGCTGTTGGATTAGAGATGTTTCAGTGCAGGGGCAGTTGGATTAGAGATGGTTCAGTGGAGGCGCAGTTGGATTAGAGATGTTTCAGTGCAGGGGGAGTTGGATTACAGATGGTTCAGTGCAGGGGGAGTGGGACTAGAGATGGTTAAGTGCAGGGGCAGTTGGATTAGAGATGTTTCAGTGCAGGGGCAGTTGGATTAGAGATGTTTCAGTGCTGGGGGAGTTGGATTACAGATGGTTCAGTGCAGGGGGAGTGGGACTAGAGATGGTTAAGTGCAGGGGGAGTTGGATTAGAGATGTTTCAGTGCAGGGGCAGTTGGATTAGAGATGTTTCAGTGCAGTGGCAGTTGGATTAGAGATCTTTCAGTGCAGGGGGAGTTGGAGTAGAGATGTCTCAGTGCAGGGGGAGTTGGATTACAGATGGTTCAGTGCAGGGGGAGTGGGACTAGAGATGGTTAAGTGCAGGGGCAGTTTGATTAGAGATGGTTCAGTGCAGGGGCAGTTGGATTAGAGATGGTTCAGTGCAGGGGGAATTGGATTAGAGATGGTTCAGTGCCGGGGGAGTGGAACTAGACATGGTTCAGTGCAGGGGCAGTTGGATTAGAGAAGGTTCTGTGCAGGGGGATTTGGATTAGAGATGGTTCAGTGCAGGGGCAGTTGGATGAGAGATGGTTCTGTGCAGGGGGAGTTGGATTAGAGATGGTTCAGTGCAGGGGCATTTGGATTAGAGATGGTTCAGTGCAGGGGCAGTTGGATTAGTGATGGTTCAGTGCAGGGGCAGTTGGATTAGAGATGGTTCAGTGCAGGGGGAATTGGATTAGAGATGGTTCAGTGCCGGGGGAGTGGGACTAGACATGGTTCAGTGCAGGGGCAGTTGGATTAGAGAAGGTTCTGTGCAGGGGGAGTTGGATTAGAGATGGTTCAGTGCAGGGGCATTTGGATTAGAGATGGTTCAGTGCAGGGGGAGTTGGATTAGAGATGGTTCAGTGCAGGGGCATTTGTATTAGAGATGTTTCAGTGCAGGGGGAGTTGGATTAGAGATGGTTCAGTGCAGGGGCAGTTGGATGACAGATGTTTCAGTGCTGGGGGAGTTGGATTAGAGATGGTTCAGTGCAGGGGGATTTGGATTAGAGATGGTTCAGTGCAGGGGGAGTTGGATTACAGATGGTTCAGTGCAGGGGGAGTGGGATTAGAGATGGTTCAGTGCAGTGGGAGTTGGATTAGAGATGGTTCAGTGCAGGGGCAGTTGGATTCGAGATGGTTCAATGCAGGGGGAGTTGGATTAGAGATGGTTCCGTGCAGGGGGATTTGGACTAGAGATGGTTCAGTGCAGTGGGAGTTGGATTAGAGATGGTTCAGTGCAGGGGCAGTTGGATTCGAGATGGTTCAGTGCAGGGGCAGTTGGATTAGAGATGTTTCAGTGCAGGGGGAGTTGGACTAGAGATGCTTCAGTGCAGTGGGAGTTGGATGATAGATGGTTCAGTGCAGGGGCAGTTGGATTAGAGATGGTTCAGTGCAGGGGCAGTTGGATTAGAGATGTTTCAGTGCAGGGGGAGTTGGGCTAGAGATGGTTCAGTGCAGTGGGAGTTGGATGAGAGATGTTTCAGTGCAGGGGCAGTTGGATTAGAGATGTTTCAGTGCAGGGGGAGTTGGACTAGAGGTGGTTCAGTGCAGTGGGAGTTGGATGAGAGATGTTTCAGTGCAGGGGCAGTTGAATTAGAGATGTTTCAGTGCAGGGGGAGTTGGATTACAGATGGTTCAGTGCAGGGGGAGTGGGACTAGAGATGGTTAATTGCAGGGGCAGTTGGATTAGAGATGTTTCAGTGCAGGGGCAGTTGGATTAGAGATGTTTCAGTGCAGAGGCAGTTGGATTAGAGATGTTTCAGTGCAGGGGGAGTTGGATTAGAGAAGTTTCAGTGCAGGGGGAGTTGGATTACAGATGGTTCAGTGCAGAGGGAGTGGGACTAGAGATGGTTAAGTGCAGGGGCAGTTGGATTAGAATTGGTTCAGTGCAGGGGCAGTTGGATTAGAGATGGTTCAGTGCTGGGGGAATTGGATTAGAGATGGTTCAGTGCCGGGGGAGTGGGACTAGACATGGTTCAGTGCAGGGGCAGTTGGATTAGAGAAGGTTCTGTGCAGGGGGAGTTGGATTAGAGATGGTTCAGTGCAGGGGCATTTGGATTAGAGATGGTTCAGTGCAGGGGGAGTTGGATTAGAGATGGTTCAGTGCAGGGGCATTTGGATTAGAGATGTTTCAGTGCAGGGGGAGCTGGATTAAAGATGTTTCAGTGCACGGGCATTTGGATTAGAGATGTTTCAGTGCAGGGGCAGTTGGATGAGAGATGTGTCAGTGCAGGGGGAGTTGGATTAGAGATGGTTCAGTGCAGGGGGAGTTGGATTAGAGATGGTTCAGTGCAGGGGGAGTTGGATTACAGATGGTTCAGTGCAGGGGGAGTGGGACTAGAGATGGTTCAGTGCAGTGGGAGTTGGATTAGAGATGGTTCAGTGCAGGGGCAGTTGGATTCGAGATGGCTCCGTGCAGGGGGATTTGGACTAGAGATGGTTCAGTGCAGTGGCAGTTGGATTAGAGATGGTTCAGTGCAGGGGCAGTTGGATTCGAGATGGTTCAGTGCAGGGGCAGTTGGATTAGAGATGGTTCAGTGCAGGGGCAGTTGGATTAGAGATGGTTCACTGCAGGGGGAGTTGGATTAGAGATGGTTCAGTGCAGGGGCTGTTGGATTAGAGATGGTTCAGTGCAGGGGGAGTTGGGCTAGAGATGGTTCAGTGCAGTGGGAGTTGGATGAGAGATGTTTCAGTGCAGGGGCAGTTTGTTTAGAGATGGTTCAGTGCAGGGGCAGTTGGATTAGAGAAGGTACTGTGCAGGGGGAGGTGGATTAGAGATGGTTCAGTGCAGGGGCATTTGGATTAGAGATGGTTCAGTGCAGGGGGAGTTGGATTAGAGATGGTTCAGTGCAGGGGCATTTGGATTAGAGATGTTTCAGTGCAGGGGGAGTTGGATTAGAGATGGTTCAGTGCAGGGGCAGTTGGATGACAGATGTTTCAGTGCTGGGGGAGTTGGATTAGAGATGGTTCAGTGCAGGGGGATTTGGATTAGAGATGGTTCAGTGCAGGGGGAGTTGGATTACAGATGGTTCAGTGCAGGGGGTGTGGGATTAGAGATGGTTCAGTGCAGTGGGAGTTGGATTAGAGATGGTTCAGTGCAGGGGCAGTTGGATTCGAGATGGTTCAGTGCAGGGGGAGTTGGATTAGAGATGGTTCCGTGCAGGGGGATTTGGACTAGAGATGGTTCAGTGCAGTGGGAGTTGGATTAGAGATGGTTCAGTGCAGGGGCAGTTGGATTCGAGATGGTTCAGTGCAGGGGCAGTTGGATTAGAGATGTTTCAGTGCAGGGGGAGTTGGACTAGAGATGGTTCAGTGCAGTGGGAGTTGGATGATAGATGGTTCAGTGCAGGTGCAGTTGGATTAGAGATGGTTCAGTGCAGGGGCAGTTGGATTAGAGATGTTTCAGTGCAGGGGGAGTTGGGCTAGAGATGGTTCAGTGCAGTGGGAGTTGGATGAGAGATGTTTCAGTGCAGGGGCAGTTGGATTAGAGATGTTTCAGTGCAGGGGGAGTTGGACTAGAGATGGATCAGTGCAGTGGGAGTTGGATGAGAGATGTTTCAGTGCAGGGGCAGTTGGATTAGAGATGTTTCTGTGCAGGGGGAGTTGGATTACAGATGGTTCAGTGCAGGGGGAGTGGGACTAGAGATGGTTAGGTGCAGGGGCAGTTGGATTAGAGATGTTTCAGTGCAGGGGCAGTTGGATTAGAGATGTATCAGTGCAGAGGCAGTTGGATTAGAGATGTTTCAGTGCAGGGGAAGTTGGATTAGAGAAGTTTCAGTGCAGGGGGAGTTGGATTACAGATGGTTCAGTGCAGAGGGAGTGGGACTAGAGATGGTTTAGTGCAGGGGCAGTTGGTTTAGAATTGGGTCAGTGCAGGGGCAGTTGGATTAGAGATGGTTCAGTGCAGGGGGAATTGGATTAGAGATGGTTCAGTGCCGGGGGAGTGGGACTAGACATGGTTCAGTGCAGGGGCAGTTGGATTAGAGAAGGTTCTGTGCAGGGGGAGTTGGATTAGAGATGGTTCAGTGCAGGGGCATTTGGATTAGAGATGGTTCAGTGCAGGGGGAGTTGGATTAGAGATGGTTCAGTGCAGGGGCATTTGGATTAGAGATGTTTCAGTGCAGGGGGAGTTGGATTAGAGATGTTTCAGTGCAGGGGCAGTTGGATTAGAGATGTTTCAGTGCAGGGGCAGTTGGATGAGAGATGTGTCAGTGCAGGGGGAGTTGGATTAGAGATGGTTCAGTGCAGGGGGAGTTGGATTAGAGATGGCTCAGTGCAGGGGGAGTTGGATTACAGATGGTTCAGTGCAGGGGGAGTGGGACTAGAGATGGTTCAGTGCAGTGGGAGTTGGATTAGAGATGGTTCAGTGCAGGGGCAGTTGGATTCGAGATGGTTCCGTGCATGGGGATTTGGACTAGAGATGGTTCAGTGCAGTGGCAGTTGGATTAGAGATGGTTCAGTGCAGGGGCAGTTGGATTCGAGATGGTTCAGTGCAGGGGCAGTTGGATTAGAGATGGTTCAGTGCAGGGGCAGTTGGATTAGAGATGGTTCACTGCAGGGGGAGTTGGATTAGAGATGGTTCAGTGCAGGGGCTGTTGGATTAGAGATGGTTCAGTGCAGGGGGAGTTGGGCTAGAGATGGTTCAGTGCAGTGGGAGTTGGATGAGAGATGTTTCAGTGCAGGGGCAGTTGGATTAGAGATGGTTCAGTGCAGGGGGAGTTGGACTAGAGATGGTTCAGTGCAGTGGGAGTTGGATGAGAGATGTTTCAGTGCATGGGCAGTTGGATTAGAGATGTTTCAGTGCAGGGGGAGTTGGATTACAGATGGTTCAGTGCAGGGGGAGTGGGACTAGAGATGATTAAGTGCAGGGGCAGTTGGATTAGAGATGTTTCAGTGCAGGGGCAGTTGGATTAGAGATGTTTCAGTGCAGGGGGAGTTGGATTACAGATGGTTCAGTGCAGCGGGAGTGGGACTAGAGATGGTTAAGTGCAGGGGGAGTTGGATTAGAGATGTTTCAGTGCAGGGGCAGTTGGATTAGAGATGTTTCAGTGCAGTGGCAGTTGGATTAGAGATCTTTCAGTGCAGGGGGAGTTGGAGTAGAGATGTCTCAGTGCAGGGGGAGTTGGATTACAGATGGTTCAGTGCAGGGGGAGTGGGACTAGAGATGGTTAAGTGCAGGGGCAGTTTGATTAGAGATGGTTCAGTGCAGGGGCAGTTGGATTAGAGATGGTTCAGTGCAGGGGGAATTGGATTAGAGATGGTTCAGTGCCGGGGGAGTGGGACTAGACATGGTTCAGTGCAGAGGCAGTTGGATTAGAGAAGGTTCTGTGCAGGGGGATTTGGATTAGAGATGGTTCAGTGCAGGGGCAGTTGGATTAGAGATGGTTCTGTGCAGGGGGAGGTGGATTAGAGATGGTTCAGTGCAGGGGCATTTGGATTAGAGATGGTTCAGTGCAGGGGCAGTTGGATTAGTGATGGTTCAGTGCAGGGGCAGTTGGATTAGAGATGGTTCAGTGCAGGGGGAATTGGATTAGAGATGGTTCAGTGCCGGGGGAGTGGGACTAGACATGGTTCAGTGCAGGGGCAGTTGGATTAGAGAAGGTTCTGTGCAGGGGGAGTTGGATTAGAGATGGTTCAGTGCAGGGGCATTTGGATTAGAGATGGTTCAGTGCAGGGGGAGTTGGATTAGAGATGGTTCAGTGCAGGGGGAGTTGGATTAGAGATGGTTCAGTGCAGGGGCAGTTGGATGACAGATGTTTCAGTGCTGGGGGAGTTGGATTAGAGATGGTTCAGTGCAGGGGGATTTGGATTAGAGATGGTTCAGTGCAGGGGGAGTTGGATTACAGATGGTTCAGTGCAGGGGGAGAGGGACTAGAGATGGTTCAGTGCAGTGGGAGTTGGATTAGAGATGGTTCAGTGCAGGGGCAGTTGGATTCGAGATGGTTCAGTGCAGGGGGAGTTGGATTAGAGATGGTTCCGTGCAGGGGGATTTGGACTAGAGACGGTTCAGTGCAGTGGGAGTTGGATTAGAGATGGTTCAGTGCAGGGGCAGTTGGATTCGAGATGTTTCAGTGCAGGGGGAGTTGGATTAGAGATGGTTCAGTGCAGGGGCAGTTGGATTAGAGATGGTTCCGTGCAGGGGGATTTGGACTAGAGATGGTTCAGTGCAGTGGGAGTTGGATTAGAGATGGTTCAGTGCAGGGGCAGTTGGATTCGAGATGGTTCAGTGCAGGGGCAGTTGGATTAGAGATGTTTCAGTGCAGGGGGAGTTGGACTAGAGATGGTTCAGTGCAGTGGGAGTTGAATGATAGATGTTTCAGTGCAGGGGGAGTTGGATTAGAGATGGTTCAGTGCAGGGGGAGTTGGATGAGAGATGTTTCAGTGCAGGGGGAGTTGGATTAGAGATGTTGCAGTGCAGGGGGAGTTGGATTAGAGATGTTTCAGTGCAGGGGGAGTTGGATTAGAGATGTTTCAGTGCAGGGGCAGTTGGATTAGAGATGGTTCAGTGCAGGGGGAGTTGGATGAGAGATGTTTCAGTGCAGGGGGAGTTGGATTAGAGATGTTTCAGTGCAGGGTGAGTTGGATTAGAGATGGTTCAGTGCAGGGGGAGTTGGATGAGAGATGTTTCAGTGCAGGGGGAGTTGGATTCGAGATGGTTCAGTGCAGTGGGAGTTGGATGAGAGATGTTTCAGTGCAGGGGCAGTTGGATTAGAGATGTTTCAGTGCAGGGGGAGTTGGTTTAGAGATGGTTCAGTGCAGGGGGATTTGAATGAGAGATGTTTCAGTGCAGGGGGAGTTGGATTAGAGATGGTTCAGTGCAGGGGGAGTTGGATTAGAGATGTTTCAGTGCAGGGGGAGTTGGATTAGAGATGTTTCAGTGCAGATAATGTTGGATTAGAGGTGATTCAGTGCAGGGGGAGTTGGATCAGAGATGGTTCAGATCAGGAGGAGATGGATTAGAGATGGTTCAGTGCAGGTAATGTTGGATTAGAGATGTTTCAGTGCAGGGGGAGTTGGATTAGAGATGGTTCAGTCCAGGGGGAGTTGGATTAGAGATGGTTCAGTGCTGGGGGAGTTGGATGAGAGATGTTTCAGTGCAGGGGGAGTTGGATTAGAGATGTTTCAGTGCAGGGGGAGTTGGATTAGAGATGTTTCAGTGCAGGGGGAGTTGGATGAGAGATGTTTCAGTGCAGAGGGAGTTGGATAGAGATGTTTCAGTGCAGGGTGAGTTGGATTAGAGATGTTTCAGTGCAGGGGGAGTTGGATTAGAGATGTTTCAGTGCAGGGGGAGTTCGATTAGAGATGTTTCAGTGCAGGGGCAGTTGGATTAGAGATGGTTCAGTGCAGGGGCAGTTGGATGAGAGATGTTTCAGTGCAGAGGGAGTTGGATTAGAGATGTTTCAGTGCAGGGGGAGTTGGATTAGAGATGTTTCAGTGCAGGGGGAGTTGGGTGAGAGATGTTTCAGTGCAGAGGGAGTTGGATAGAGATGTTTCAGTGCAGGGTGAGTTGGATTAGAGATGTTTCAGTGCAGGGGGAGTTGGATTAGAGATGTTTCAGTGCAGGGGGAGTTGGATGAGAGATGTTTCAGTGCAGAGGGAGTTGGATAGAGATGTTTCAGTGCAGGGTGAGTTGTATTAGAGATGTTTCAGTGCAGGGGGAGTTGGATTAGAGATGTTTCAGTGCAGGGGGAGTTGGATTAGAGATGTTTCAGTGCAGGGGGAGTTGGATTAGAGATGTTTCAGTGCAGGGGGAGTTGGATGAGAGATGTTTCAGTGCAGAGGGAGTTGGATAGAGATGGTTCAGTGCAGGGGGAGTTGGATGAGAGATGTTTCAGTGCAGGGGGAGTTGGATTAGAGATGTTTCAGTGCAGGGGGAGTTGGATTAGAGATGTTTCAGTGCAGGGGGAGTTGGATTAGAGATGTTTCAGTGCCGGGGCAGTTGGATTAGAGATGGTTCAGTGCAGGGGGAGTTGGATGAGAGATGTTTCAGTGCAGGGGGAGTTGGATTAGAGATGTTTCAGTGCAGGGTGAGTTGGATTAGAGATGGTTCAGTGCAGGGGGAGTTGGATGAGAGATGTTTCAGTGCAGGGGGAGTTGGATTCGAGCTGGTTCAGTGCAGTGGGAGTTGGATGAGAGATGTTTCAGTGCAGGGGCAGTTGGATTAGAGATGTTTCAGTGCAGGGGGAGTTGGTTTAGAGATGGTTCAGTGCAGGGGGAGTTGAATGAGAGATGTTTCAGTGCAGGGGGAGTTGGATTAGAGATGGTTCAGTGCAGGGGGAGTTGGATTAGAGATGTTTCAGTGCAGGGGGAGTTGGATTAGAGATGTTTCAGTGCAGATAATGTTGGATTAGAGGTGATTCAGTGCAGGGGGAGTTGGATCAGAGATGGTTCAGATCAGGAGGAGATGGATTAGAGATGGTTCAGTGCAGGTAATGTTGGATTAGAGATGTTTCAGTGCAGGGGGAGTTGGATTAGAGATGGTTCAGTCCAGGGGGAGTTGGATTAGAGATGGTTCAGTGCAGGGGGAGTTGGATGAGAGATGTTTCAGTGCAGGGGGAGTTGGATTAGAGATGTTTCAGTGCAGGGGGAGTTGGATTAGAGATGTTTCAGTGCAGGGGGAGTTGGATGAGAGATGTTTCAGTGCAGAGGGAGTTGGATAGAGATGTTTCAGTGCAGGGTGAGTTGGATTAGTGATGTTTCAGTGCAGGGGGAGTTGGATTAGAGATGTTTCAGTGCAGGGGGAGTTGGATTAGAGATGTTTCAGTGCAGGGGCAGTTGGGTTAGAGATGGTTCAGTGCAGGGGCAGTTGGATGAGAGATGTTTCAGAGCAGAGGGAGTTGGATTAGAGATGTTTCAGTGCAGGGGGAGTTGGATTAGAGATGTTTCAGTGCAGGGGGAGTTGGATGAGAGATGTTTCAGTGCAGAGGGAGTTGGATAGCGATGTTTCAGTGCAGGGTGAGTTGGATTAGAGATGTTTCAGTGCAGGGGGAGTTGGAATAGAGATGTTTCAGTGCAGGGGGAGTTGGATGAGAGATGTTTCAGTGCAGAGGGAGTTGGATAGAGATGTTTCAGTGCAGGCTGAGTTGGATTAGAGATGTTTCAGTGCAGGGGCAGTTGGATTAGAGATGTTTCAGTGCAGGGGGAGTTGGATTAGAGATGTTTCAGTGCAGGGGCAGTTGGATTAGAGATGGTTCAGTGCAGGGGCAGTTGGATGAGAGATGTTTCAGTGCAGAGGGAGTTGGATAGAGATGTTTCAGAGCAGGGGGAGTTGGATTAGAGATGTTTCAGTGCAGGGGCAGTTGGATTAGAGATGTTTCAGTGCAGGGGGAGTTGGATTAGATATGTTTCAGTGCAGGGGCAGTTGGATTAGAGATGGTTCAGTGCAGGGGCAGTTGGATGAGAGATGTTTCAGTGCAGGGGGAGTTGGATGAGATATGTTTCAGAGCAGGGGGAGTTGGATTAGAGATGTTTCAGTGCAGTGGGAGTTGGATGAGAGATGTTTCAGTGCAGGGGGAGTTGGATTAGAGATGTTTCAGAGCAGAGAAAGTTGGATTAGAGATGTTTCAGTGCAGGGGGAGTTGGATTCGAGATGGTTCAGTGCAGGGGGAGTTGGATGAGAGATGTTTCAGTGCAGGGGGAGTTGGATTATAGAAGTTTCAGTGCAGGGGGATTTGGATTAGAGATGTTTCAGTGCAGGGGGAGTTGGATTAGAGATGTTTCAGTGCAGGGGGAGTTGGATTGGAGATGATTCAGTGCAGGGGGAGTTGGATGAGAGATGGTTCAGTGCAGGTAATGTTGGATTAGAGATGATTCAGTGCAGGGGGAGTTGGATTAGAGATGGTTCAGTGCAGGTAATGTTGGATTAGAGATGTTTCACTGCAGTGGCATTTGGGTTAGAGATGTTTCAGTGCAGGGGCAGTTGGATTAGAGATGTTTCAGTGCAGGGGCAGTTGGATTAGAGATGGTTCAGTGGAGGCGCAGTTGGATTAGTGATGATTCAGTGCAGGGGGAGTTGGATGAGAGATGTTTCAGTGCAGGGGCGGTTGGATTAGAGAAGTTTCAGTGCAGGTGGAGTTGGATGAGAGATGTTTCAGTGCAGGGGGAGTTGGATGAGAGATGTTTCAGTGCAGGGGGAGTTGGACTCGAGATGTTTCAGTGCAGGGGGTGTTGGATTAGAGATGTTTCAGTGCAGGGGGAGTTGGATTAGAGATGATTCAGTGCAGGGGGAGTTGGATTAGAGATGTTTCAGTGCAGGGGGAGTTGGATGAGAGATGTTTCAGTGCAGGGGGAGTTGGATTAGAGATGATTCAGTGCTGGGGGAGTTGGATTAGAGATGGTTCAGTGCTGTGGTAGTTGGATTAGAGATGATTCAGTGCAGGGGGAGTTAGATTAGAGATGATTCAGTGCAGGGGGAGTTGGATTAGAGATGGTTCAGTGCTGTGGTAGTTGGATTAGAGATGGTTCAGTGCTGTGGTAGTTGGATTAGAGATGATTCAGTGCAGGGGGAGTTGGATTAGAGATGGTTCAGTGCAGGGGGAGATGGATTAGAGATAGTTCAGTGCTGGGGGAGTTGGATTAGAGATGGTTAAGTGCAGGGGGATTTGGATTAGAGATGATTCAGTGCAGGGGGAGTTGGATTAGAGAGGGTTCATTGCAGGTGCAGTTGGATTAGAGATGGTTCAGTGCAGGGGCAGTTTGATTAGAGATGGTTCAGTGCAGGGGGAGTTGGATTAGAGATGGTTCAGTGCAGGGGGAGTTGGATTAGAGATGGTTCAGTGCAGGGGGAGTTGGATTAGAGATGGTTCAGTGCAGGGGGAGTTGGATTAGAGATGGTTCAGTGCAGGGGGAGTTGGATTAGAGATGGTTCAGTGCAGGGGCTGTTGGATTAGAGATTGTTCAGTGCAGGGGCAATTGGATTAGAGATGTTTCAGTGCAGGGGCATTTGGATTAGAGATGTTTCACTGCAGGGGCACTTGGATGAGAGATGTTTCAGTGCAGGGGGAGTTAGATTAGAGATGGTTCAGTGCAGGGGGAGTTGGATTAGAGATGGTTCATTGCAGGGGGAGTTGGATTACAGATGGTTCAGTGCAGGGCGAGTGGGACTAGAGATGATTCAGTGTAGGGGCAGTTGGATTAGAGATGGTTCAGTGCAGGGGGAGTTGGATTGGAGATGGTTCAGTGCAGGGGGAGTTGGACTAGAGATGGTTCAGTGCAGTGGGAGTTGGATTAGAGATGGTTCAGTGCAGGGGCAGTTGGATTAGAGATGGTTCAGTGCAGGGGGAGTTGGATTAGAGATGTTTCAGTGCAGGGGCAGTTGGATTAGAGATGTTTCAGTGCAGGGGGAGTTGGATTAGAGATGGTTCAGTGCAGGGGCAGTTGGATTAGAGATGGTTCAGTGCAGGGGCAGTTGGATTAGAGATGGTTCAGTGCAGTGGCAGTTGGGTTAGAGATGTTTCAGTGCAGGGGCAGTTGGATTAGAGATGTTTCAGTGCAGGGGCAGTTGGATTAGAGATGGTTCAGTGCAGGGGCATTTGGATTAGAAATGTTTCAGTGCAGGGGGAGTTGGATTAGAGATGCTTCAGTGCAGGGGCAGTTGGATTAGAGATGTTTCAGTGCAGGGGCAGATGGATGAGAGATGTGTCAGTGCAGGGGGAGTTGGATTAGAGATGGTTCAGTGCAGGGGGAGTGGGACTAGAGATGGTTAAGTGCAGGGGCAGTTGGATTAGAATTGGTTCAGTGCAGGAGCAGTTGGATTAGAGATGGTTCAGTGCAGGGGGAATTGGATTAGAGATGTTTCAGTGCAGGGGGAGTTGGATTAGAGATGGTTCAGTGCAGGGGCAGTTGGATTAGAGATGGTTCAGTGCAGGGGCAGTTGGATTAGAGATGGTTCAGTGCAGGGGCAGTTGGGTTAGAGATGTTTCAGTGCAGGGGCAGTTGGATTAGAGATGTTTCAGTGCAGGGGGAGTTGGATTAGAGATGGTTCAGTGCAGGGGCAGTTGGATTAGAGATGGTTCAGTGCAGGGGCAGTTGGATTAGAGATGGTTCAGTGCAGGGGCAGTTGGGTTAGAGATGTTTCAGTGCAGGGGCAGTTGGATTCGAGATGTTTCAGTGCAGGGGCAGTTGGATTAGAGATGTTTCAGTGCAGGGGCAGATGGATGAGAGATGTGTCAGTGCAGGGGGAGTTGGATTAGAGATGGTTCAGTGCAGGGGGAGTGGGACTAGAGATGGTTAAGTGCAGGGTCAGTTGGATTAGAGAAGGTTCTGTGCAGGGGGTGTTGGATTAGAGATGGTTCAGTGCAGGGGCATTTGGATTAGAGATGGTTCAGTGCAGGGGGAGTTGGATTAGAGATGGTTCAGTGCAGGGGCATTTGGATTAGAGATGTTTCAGTGCAGGGGGAGTTGGATTAGAGATGTTTCAGTGCAGGGGCATAGAGATGTTTCAGTGCAGGGGCAGTTGGATGAGAGATGTGTCAGTGCAGGGGGAGTTGGATTAGAGATGGTTCAGTGCAGGGTGAGTTGGATTACAGATGGTTCAGTGCAGGGGCAGTTGGATTAGAGATGTTTCAGTGCAGGGGCAGTTGGATTAGAGATGGTTCAGTGCAGGGGCATTTGGATTAGAGATGTTTCAGTGCAGGGTGAGTTGGATTAGAGATGTTTCAGTGCAGGGGCAGTTGGATTAGAGATGTTTCAGTGCAGGGGCAGATGGATGAGAGATGTGTCAGTGCAGGGGGAGTTGGATTAGAGATGGTTCAGTGCAGGGGGAGTGGGACTAGAGATGGTTAAGTGCAGGGGCAGTTGGATTAGAATTGGTTCAGTGCAGGGGCAGTTGGATTAGAGATGGTTCAGTGCAGGGGGAATTGGATTAGAGATGGTTCAGTGCAGGGGGAGTGGGACTAGACATGGTTCAGTGCAGGGGCAGTTGGATTAGAGAAGGTTCTGTGCAGGGGGTGTTGGATTAGAGATGGTTCAGTGCAGGGGCATTTGGATTAGAGATGGTTCAGTGCAGGGGGAGTTGGATTAGAGATGGTTCAGTGCAGGGGCATTTGGATTAGAGATGTTTCAGTGCAGGGGGAGTTGGATTAGAGATGTTTCAGTGCAGGGGCATAGAGATGTTTCAGTGCAGGGGCAGTTGGATGAGAGATGTGTCAGTGCAGGGGGAGTTGGATTAGAGATGGTTCAGTGCAGGGTGAGTTGGATTACAGATGGCTCAGTGCAGGGGGAGTGGGACTAGAGATGGTTCAGTGCAGTGGGAGTTGGATTAGAGATGGTTCAGTGCAGGGGCAGTTGGATTCGAGATGGTTCCGTGCAGGGGGATTTGGAATAGAGATGGTTCAGTGCAGTGGCAGTTGGATTAGAGATGGTTCAGTGCAGGTGCAGTTGGATTCGAGATGGTTCAGTGCAGGGGCAGTTGGATTAGAGATGGTTCAGTGCAGGGGCAGTTGGATTAGAGATGGTTCACTGCAGGGGGAGTTGGATTAGAGATGGTTCAGTGCAGGGGCAGTTGGATTAGAGACGGTTCAGTGCAGGGGGAGTTGGGCTAGAGATGGTTCAGTGCAGTGGGAGTTGGATGAGAGATGTTTCAGTGCAGGCGCAGTTGGATTAGAGATGTTTCAGTGCAGGGGGAGTTGGACTAGAGATGGTTCAGTGCAGTGGGAGTTGGATGAGAGATGTTTCAGTGCAGGGGCAGTTGGATTAGAGTTGTTTCAGTGCAGGGGGAGTTGGATTACAGATGGTTCAGTGCAGGGGGAGTGGGACTAGAGATGGTTAAGTGCAGGGGCAGTTGGATTAGAGATGTTTCAGTGCAGGGGCAGTTGGATTAGAGATGTTTCAGTGCAGGGGGAGTTGGATTACAGATGGTTCAGTGCAGGGGGAGTGGGACTAGAGATGGTTAAGTGCAGGGGGAGTTGGATTAGAGATGTTTCAGTGCAGGGGCAGTTGGATTAGAGATGTTTCAGTGCAGTGGCAGTTGGATTAGAGATCTTTCAGAGCTGGGGGAGTTGGAGTAGAGATGTCTCAGTGCAGGGGGAGTTGGATTACAGATGGTTCAGTGCAGGGGGAGTGGGACTAGAGATGGTTAAGTGCAGGGGCAGTTTGATTAGAGATGGCTCAGTGCAGGGGCAGTTGGATTAGAGATGGTTCAGTGCAGGGGGAATTGGATTAGAGATGGTTCAGTGCCGGGGGAGAGGGACTAGACATGGTTCAGTGCAGGGGCAGTTGGATTAGAGAAGGTTCTGTGCAGGGGGAGTTGGATTAGAGATGTTTCAGTGCAGGGGGAGTTGGATTAGAGATGTTTCAGTGCAGGGGGAGTTGGATTAGAGATGGTTCAGTGCAGGGGCAGTTGGATTAGAGATGGTTCAGTGCAGGGGCAGTTGGATTAGAGATGGTTCAGTGCAGGGGCAGTTGGGTTAGAGATGTTTCAGTGCAGGGGCAGTTGGATTAGAGATGTTTCAGTGCAGGGGCAGTTGGATTAGAGATGGTTCAGTGGAGGCGCAGTTGGATTAGAGATGTTTCAATGCAGGGGGAGTTGGATTACAGATGGGTCAGTGCAGGGGGAGTGGGACTAGAGATGGTTAAGTGCAGGGGCAGTTGGATTAGAGATGTTTCAGTGCAGGGGCAGTTGGATTAGAGATGTTTCAGTGCAGGGGGAGTTGGATTACAGATGGTTCAGTGCAGGGGGAGTGGGACTAGAGATGGTTAAGTGCAGGGGGAGTTGGATTAGAGATCTTTCAGTGCAGGGGCAGTTGGATTAGAGATGTTTCAGTGCAGTGGCAGTTGGATTAGAGATCTTTCAGTGCAGGGGGAGTTGGAGTAGAGATGTCTCAGTGCAGGGGGAGTTGGATTACAGATGGTTCAGTGCAGGGGGAGTGGGACTAGAGATGGTTAAGTGCAGGGGCAGTTTGATTAGAGATGGTTCAGTGCAGGGGCAGTTGGATTAGAGATGGTTCAGTGCAGGGGGAATTGGATTAGAGATGGTTCAGTGCCGGGGGAGTGGGACTAGACATGGTTCAGTGCAGGGGCAGTTGGATTAGAGAAGGTTCTGTGCAGGGGGATTTGGATTAGAGATGGTTCAGTGCAGGGGCAGTTGGATTAGAGATGGTTCTGTGCAGGGGGAGTTGGATTAGAGATGGTTCAGTGCAGGGGCATTTGGATTAGAGATGGTTCAGTGCAGGGGCAGTTGGATTAGTGATGGTTCAGTGCAGGGGCAGTTGGATTAGAGATGTTTCAGTGCAGGGGGAGTTGGACTAGAGATGGTTCAGTGCAGTGGGAGTTGGATGAGAGATGTTTCAGTGCAGGGGCAGTTGGATTAGAGTTGTTTCAGTGCAGGGGGAGTTGGATTACAGATGGTTCAGTGCAGGGGGAGTGGGACTAGAGATGGTTAAGTGCAGGGGCAGTTGGATTAGAGATGTTTCAGTGCAGGGGCAGTTGGATTAGAGATGTTTCAGTGCAGGGGGAGTTGGATTACAGATGGTTCAGTGCAGGGGGAGTGGGACTAGAGATGGTTAAGTGCAGGGGGAGTTGGATTAGAGATGTTTCAGTGCAGGGGCAGTTGGATTAGAGATGTTTCAGTGCAGTGGCAGTTGGATTAGAGATCTTTCAGAGCTGGGGGAGTTGGAGTAGAGATGTCTCAGTGCAGGGGGAGTTGGATTACAGATGGTTCAGTGCAGGGGAAGTGGGACTAGAGATGGTTAAGTGCAGGGGCAGTTTGATTAGAGATGGCTCAGTGCAGGGGCAGTTGGATTAGAGATGGTTCAGTGCAGGGGGAATTGGATTAGAGATGGTTCAGTGCCGGGGGAGAGGGACTAGACATGGTTCAGTGCAGGGGCAGTTGGATTAGAGAAGGTTCTGTGCAGGGGGAGTTGGATTAGAGATGTTTCCGTGCAGGGGGAGTTGGATTAGAGATGTTTCAGTGCAGGGGGAGTTGGATTAGAGATGGTTCAGTGCAGGGGCAGTTGGATTAGAGATGGTTCAGTGCAGGGGCAGTTGGATTAGAGATGGTTCAGTGCAGGGGCAGTTGGGTTAGAGATGTTTCAGTGCAGGGGCAGTTGGATTAGAGATGTTTCAGTGCAGGGGCAGTTGGATTAGAGATGGTTCAGTGGAGGCGCAGTTGGATTAGAGATGTTTCAATGCAGGGGGAGTTGGATTACAGATGGTTCAGTGCAGGGGGAGTGGGACTAGAGATGGTTAAGTGCAGGGGCAGTTGGATTAGAGATGTTTCAGTGCAGGGGCAGTTGGATTAGAGATGTTTCAGTGCAGGGGGAGTTGGATTACAGATGGTTCAGTGCAGGGGGAGTGGGACTAGAGATGGTTAAGTGCAGGGGGAGTTGGATTAGAGATCTTTCAGTGCAGGGGCAGTTGGATTAGAGATGTTTCAGTGCAGTGGCAGTTGGATTAGAGATGTTTCAGTGCAGGGGGAGTTGGAGTAGAGATGTCTCAGTGCAGGGGGAGTTGGATTACAGATGGTTCAGTGCAGGGGGAGTGGGACTAGAGATGGTTAAGTGCAGGGGCAGTTTGATTAGAGATGGTTCAGTGCAGGGGCAGTTGGATTAGAGATGGTTCAGTGCAGGGGGAATTGGATTAGAGATGGTTCAGTGCCGGGGGAGTGGGACTAGACATGGTTCAGTGCAGGGGCAGTTGGATTAGAGAAGGTTCTGTGCAGGGGGATTTGGATTAGAGATGGTTCAGTGCATGGGCAGTTGGATTAGAGATGGTTCTGTGCAGGGGGAGTTGGATTAGAGATGGTTCAGTGCAGGGGCATTTGGATTAGAGATGGTTCAGTGCAGGGGCAGTTGGATTAGTGATGGTTCAGTACAGGGGCAGTTGGATTAGAGATGTTACAGTGCAGTGGCAGTTGGATTAGAGATCTTTCAGAGCAGGGGGACTTGGAGTAGAGATGTCTCAGTGCAGGGGCAGTTGGATTAGAGATGTTTCAGTGCAGGGGCATTTGGATTAGAGATGTTTCACTGCAGGGGCACTTGGATGAGAGATGTTTCAGTGCAGGGGGAGTTAGATTAGAGATGGTTCAGTGCAGGGGGAGTTGGATTAGAGATGGTTCAGTGCAGGGGGAGTTGGATTACAGATGGTTCAGTGCAGGGCGAGTGGGACTAGAGATGATTCAGTGTAGGGGCAGTTGGATTAGAGATGGTTCAGTGCAGGGGGAGTTGGATTGGAGATGGTTCAGTGCAGGGGTAGTTGGACTAGAGATGGTTCAGTGCAGTGGGAGTTGGATTAGAGATGGTTCAGTGCAGGGGCAGTTGGATTAGAGACGGTTCAGTGCAGGGGCAGTTGGATTAGAGATGGTTCAGTGCAGGGGCAGTTGGATTAGAGATGGTTCAGTGCAGGTGGAGTTGGATTAGAGATTGTCCAGTGCAGGGGCAGTTGGATTAGAGATGGTTCAGTGCAGGGGGAGTTGGATTAGAGATGTTTCAGTGCAGGGGGAGTTGGATTAGAGATGGTTCAGTGCAGGGGCAGTTGGATTAGAGATGGTTCAGTGCAGGGGCAGTTGGATTAGAGATGGTTCAGTGCAGGGGCAGTTGGGTTAGAGATGTTTCAGTGCAGGGGCAGTTGGATTAGAGATGTTTCAGTGCAGGGGCAGTAGGATTTGAGATGGTTCAGTGGAGGCGCAGTTGGATTAGAGATGTTTCAATGCAGGGGGAGTTGGATTACAGATGGTTCAGTGCAGGGGGAGTGTGACTAGAGATGGTTAAGTGCAGGGGCAGTTGGATTAGAGATGTTTCAGTGCAGGGGCGGTTGGATTAGAGATGTTTCAGTGCAGGGGGAGTTGGATTACAGATGGTTCAGTGCAGGGGGAGTGGGACTAGAGATGGTTAAGTGCAGGGGGAGTTGGATTAGAGATCTTTCAGTGCAGGGGCAGTTGGATTAGAGATGTTTCAGTGCAGTGGCAGTTGGATTAGAGATCTTTCAGTGCAGGGGGAGTTGGAGTAGAGATGTCTCAGTGCAGGGGGAGTTGGATTACAGATGGTTCAGTGCAGGGGGAGTGGGACTAGAGATGGTTAAGTGCAGGGGCAGTTTGATTAGAGATGGTTCAGTGCAGGGGCAGTTGGATTAGAGATGGTTCAGTGCAGGGGGAATTGGATTAGAGATGGTTCAGTGCCGGGGGAGTGGGACTAGACATGGTTCAGTGCAGGGGCAGTTGGATTAGAGAAGGTTCTGTGCAGGGGGATTTGGATTAGAGATGGTTCAGTGCAGGGGCAGTTGGATTAGAGATGGTTCTGTGCAGGGGGAGTTGGATTAGAGATGGTTCAGTGCAGGGGCATTTGGATTAGAGATGGTTCAGTGCAGGGGCAGTTGGATTAGTGATGGTTCAGTGCAGGGGCAGTTGGATTAGAGATGGTTCAGTGCAGGGGGAATTGGATTAGAGATGGTTCAGTGCCGGGGGAGTGGGACTAGACATGGTTCAGTGCTGGGGGAGTTGGATTAGAGAAGGTTCTGTGCAGGGGGAGTTGGATTAGAGATGGTTCAGTGCAGGGGCATTTGGATTAGAGATGGTTCAGTGCAGGGGGAGTTGGATTAGAGATGGTTCAGTGCAGGGGCATTTGAATTAGAGATGTTTCAGTGCAGGGGGAGTGGGACTAGAGATGGTTCAGTGCAGTGGGAGTTGGATTAGAGATGGTTCAGTGCAGGGGCAGTTGGATTCGAGATGGTTCAGTGCAGGGGGAGTTGGATTGGAGATTGTTCCGTGCAGGGGGATTTGGACTAGAGATGGTTCAGTGCAGTGGGAGTTGGATTAGAGATGGTTCAGTGCAGGGGCAGTTGGATTCGAGATGTTTCAGTGCAGGGGGAGTTGGATTAGAGATGGTTCAGTGCAGGGGCAGTTGGATTAGAAATGGTTCCGTGCAGGGGGATTTGGACTAGAGATGGTTCAGTGCAGTGGGAGTTGGATTAGAGATGGTTCAGTGCAGGGGCAGTTGGATTCGAGATGGTTCAGTGCAGGGGCAGTTGGATTAGAGATGTTTCAGTGCAGGGGGAGTTGGACTAGAGATGGTTCAGTGCAGTGGGAGTTGGATGATAGATGGTTCAGTGCAGGGGCAGTTGGATTAGAGATGGTTCAGTGCAGGGGCAGTTGGATTAGAGATGTTTCAGTGCAGGGGGAGTTGGGCTAGAGATGGTTCAGTGCAGTGGGAGTTGGATGAGAGATGTTTCAGTGCAGGGGCAGTTGGATTAGAGATGTTTCAGTGCAGGGGGAGTTGGACTAGAGATGGTTCAGTGCAGTGGGAGTTGGATGAGAGATGTTTCAGTGCAGGGGCAGTTGGATTAGAGATGTTTCAGTGCAGGGGGAGTTGGATTACAGATGGTTCAGTGCAGGGGGAGTGGGACTAGAGATGGTTAAGTGCAGTGGCAGTTGGATTAGAGATGTTTCAGTGCAGGGGCAGTTGGATTAGAGACGTTTCAGTGCAGTGGCAGTTGGATTAGAGATGTTTCAGTGCAGGGGGAGTTGGATTAGAGAAGTTTCAGTGCAGGGGGAGTTGGATTACAGATGGTTCAGTGCAGAGGGAGTGGGACTAGAGATGGTTAAGTGCAGTGGCAGTTGGATTAGAGATGTTTCAGTGCAGGGGCAGTTGGATTAGAGACGTTTCAGTGCAGTGGCAGTTGGATTAGAGATGTTTCAGTGCAGGGGGAGTTGGATTAGAGAAGTTTCAGTGCAGGGGGAGTTGGATTACAGATGGTTCAGTGCAGAGGGAGTGGGACTAGAGATGGTTCAGTGCAGGGGGAATTGGATTAGAGATGGTTCAGTGCCGGGGTAGTGGGACTAGACATGGTTCAGTGCAGGGGCAGTTGGATTAGAGAAGGTTCTGTGCAGGGGCATTTGGATTAGAGATGGTTCAGTGCAGGGGGAGTTGGATTAGAGATGGTTCAGTGCAGGGACATTTGGATTAGAGATGTTTCAGTGCAGGGGGAGTTCGATTAGAGATGTTTCAGTGCAGGGGCAGTTGGATTAGAGATGTTTCAGTGCAGGGGCAGATGGATGAGAGATGTGTCAGTGCAGGGGGAGTTGGATTAGAGATGGTTCAGTGCAGGGGGAGTGGGACTAGAGATGCTTTAAGTGCAGGGGCAGTTGGATTAGAATTGGTTCAGTGCAGGGGCAGTTGGATTAGAGATGGTTCAGTGCAGGGGGAATTGGATTAGAGATGGTTCAGTGCCGGGGGAGTGGGACTAGACATGGTTCAGTGCAGGGGCAGTTGGATTAGAGAAGGTTCTGTGCAGGGGGTGTTGGATTAGAGATGGTTCAGTGCAGGGGCATTTGGATTAGAGATGGTTCAGTGCAGGGGGAGTTGGATTAGAGATGGTTCAGTGCAGGGGCATTTGGATTAGAGATGTTTCAGTGCAGGGGGAGTTGGATTAGAGATGTTTCAGTGCAGGGGCATAGAGATGTTTCAGTGCAGGGGCAGTTGGATGAGAGATGTGTCAGTGCAGGGGGAGTTGGATTAGAGATGGTTCAGTGCAGGGGAAGTTGGATTAGAGATGTTTCAGTGCAGGGGCAGTTGGATGAGAGATGTTTCAGTGCAGGGGAAGTTGGATTAGAGATGGTTCAGTGCAGGGGGTGTTGGATTAGAGATGGTTCAGTGCAGGGGCAGTTGGATTAGAGATGGTTCAGTGCAGGGGGAATTGGATTAGAGATGGTTCAGTGCCGGGGGAGTGGGACTAGACATGGTTCAGTGCAGGGGCAGTTGGATTAGAGAAGGTTCTGTGCAGGGGGATTTGGATTAGAGATGGTTCAGTGCAGGGGCAGTTGGATTAGAGATGGTTCTGTGCAGGGGGAGTTGGATTAGAGATGGTTCAGTGCAGGGGCATTTGGATTAGAGATGGTTCAGTGCAGGGGCAGTTGGATTAGTGATGGTTCAGTGCAGGGGCAGTTGGATTAGAGATGGTTCAGTGCAGGGGGAATTGGATTAGAGATGGTTCAGTGCCGGGGGAGTGGGACTAGACATGGTTCAGTGCTGGGGGAGTTGGATTAGAGAAGGTTCTGTGCAGGGGGAGTTGGATTAGAGATGGTTCAGTGCAGGGGCATTTGGATTAGAGATGGTTCAGTGCAGGGGGAGTTGGATTAGAGATGGTTCAGTGCAGGGGCATTTGAATTAGAGATGTTTCAGTGCAGGGGGAGTGGGACTAGAGATGGTTCAGTGCAGTGGGAGTTGGATTAGAGATGGTTCAGTGCAGGGGCAGTTGGATTCGAGATGGTTCAGTGCAGGGGGAGTTGGATTGGAGATTGTTCCGTGCAGGGGGATTTGGACTAGAGATGGTTCAGTGCAGTGGGAGTTGGATTAGAGATGGTTCAGTGCAGGGGCAGTTGGATTCGAGATGTTTCAGTGCAGGGGGAGTTGGATTAGAGATGGTTCAGTGCAGGGGCAGTTGGATTAGAAATGGTTCCGTGCAGGGGGATTTGGACTAGAGATGGTTCAGTGCAGTGGGAGTTGGATTAGAGATGGTTCAGTGCAGGGGCAGTTGGATTCGAGATGGTTCAGTGCAGGGGCAGTTGGATTAGAGATGTTTCAGTGCAGGGGGAGTTGGACTAGAGATGGTTCAGTGCAGTGGGAGTTGGATGATAGATGGTTCAGTGCAGGGGCAGTTGGATTAGAGATGGTTCAGTGCAGGGGCAGTTGGATTAGAGATGTTTCAGTGCAGGGGGAGTTGGGCTAGAGATGGTTCAGTGCAGTGGGAGTTGGATGAGAGATGTTTCAGTGCAGGGGCAGTTGGATTAGAGATGTTTCAGTGCAGGGGGAGTTGGACTAGAGATGGTTCAGTGCAGTGGGAGTTGGATGAGAGATGTTTCAGTGCAGGGGCAGTTGGATTAGAGATGTTTCAGTGCAGGGGGAGTTGGATTACAGATGGTTCAGTGCAGGGGGAGTGGGACTAGAGATGGTTAAGTGCAGTGGCAGTTGGATTAGAGATGTTTCAGTGCAGGGGCAGTTGGATTAGAGACGTTTCAGTGCAGTGGCAGTTGGATTAGAGATGTTTCAGTGCAGGGGGAGTTGGATTAGAGAAGTTTCAGTGCAGGGGGAGTTGGATTACAGATGGTTCAGTGCAGAGGGAGTGGGACTAGAGATGGTTAAGTGCAGTGGCAGTTGGATTAGAGATGTTTCAGTGCAGGGGCAGTTGGATTAGAGACGTTTCAGTGCAGTGGCAGTTGGATTAGAGATGTTTCAGTGCAGGGGGAGTTGGATTAGAGAAGTTTCAGTGCAGGGGGAGTTGGATTACAGATGGTTCAGTGCAGAGGGAGTGGGACTAGAGATGGTTCAGTGCAGGGGGAATTGGATTAGAGATGGTTCAGTGCCGGGGTAGTGGGACTAGACATGGTTCAGTGCAGGGGCAGTTGGATTAGAGAAGGTTCTGTGCAGGGGCATTTGGATTAGAGATGGTTCAGTGCAGGGGGAGTTGGATTAGAGATGGTTCAGTGCAGGGACATTTGGATTAGAGATGTTTCAGTGCAGGGGGAGTTCGATTAGAGATGTTTCAGTGCAGGGGCAGTTGGATTAGAGATGTTTCAGTGCAGGGGCAGATGGATGAGAGATGTGTCAGTGCAGGGGGAGTTGGATTAGAGATGGTTCAGTGCAGGGGGAGTGGGACTAGAGATGCTTTAAGTGCAGGGGCAGTTGGATTAGAATTGGTTCAGTGCAGGGGCAGTTGGATTAGAGATGGTTCAGTGCAGGGGGAATTGGATTAGAGATGGTTCAGTGCCGGGGGAGTGGGACTAGACATGGTTCAGTGCAGGGGCAGTTGGATTAGAGAAGGTTCTGTGCAGGGGGTGTTGGATTAGAGATGGTTCAGTGCAGGGGCATTTGGATTAGAGATGGTTCAGTGCAGGGGGAGTTGGATTAGAGATGGTTCAGTGCAGGGGCATTTGGATTAGAGATGTTTCAGTGCAGGGGGAGTTGGATTAGAGATGTTTCAGTGCAGGGGCATAGAGATGTTTCAGTGCAGGGGCAGTTGGATGAGAGATGTGTCAGTGCAGGGGGAGTTGGATTAGAGATGGTTCAGTGCAGGGTGAGTTGGATTACAGATGGTTCAGTGCAGGGGGAGTGGGACTAGAGATGGTTCAGTGCAGTGGGAGTTGGATTAGAGATGGTTCAGTGCAGGGGCAGTTGGATTCGAGATGGTTCCGTGCAGGGGGATTTGGACTAGAGATGGTTCAGTGCAGTGGCAGTTGGATTAGAGATGGTTCAGTGCAGGGGCAGTTGGATTCGAGATGGTTCAGTGCAGGGGCAGTTGGATTAGAGATGGTTCAGTGCAGGGGCAGTTGGATTAGAGATGGTTCACTGCAGGGGGAGTTGGATTAGAGATGGTTCAGTGCAGGGGCAGTTGGATTAGAGATGGTTCAGTGCAGGGGGAGTTGGGCTAGAGATGGTTCAGTGCAGTGGGAGTTGGATGAGAGATGTTTCAGTGCAGGGGCAGTTGGATTAGAGATGTTTCAGTGCAGGGGGAGTTGGACTAGAGATGGTTCAGTGCAGTGGGAGTTGGATGAGAGATGTTTCAGTGCAGGGGCAGTTGGATTAGAGATGTTTCAGTGCAGGGGGAGTTGGATTACAGATGGTTCAGTGCAGGGGGAGTTTGACTAGAGATGGTTAAGTGCAGGGGCAGTTGGATTAGAGATGTTTCAGTGCAGGGGCAGTTGGATTAGAGATGTTTCAGTGCAGGGGGAGTTGGATTACAGATGGTTCAGTGCAGGGGGAGTGGGACTAGAGATGGTTAAGTGCAGGGGGAGTTGGATTAGAGATGTTTCAGTGCAGGGGCAGTTGGATTAGAGATGTTTCAGTGCAGTGGCAGTTGGATTAGAGATCTTTCAGAGCAGTGGGAGTTGGAGTAGAGATGTCTCAGTGCAGGGGGAGTTGGATTACAGATGGTTCAGTGCAGGGGGAGTGGGACTAGAGATGGTTAAGTGCAGGGGCAGTTTGATTAGAGATGGCTCAGTGCAGGGGCAGTTGGATTAGAGATGGTTCAGTGCAGGGGGAATTGGATTAGAGATGGTTCAGTGCCGGGGGAGTGGGACTAGACATGGTTCAGTGCAGGGGCAGTTGGATTAGAGAAGGTTCTGTGCAGGGGGATTTGGATTAGAGATGGTTCAGTGCAGGGGCAGTTGGATTAGAGATGTTTCTGTGCAGGTGGAGTTGGATTAGAGATGGTTCAGTGCAGGGGCATTTGGATTAGAGATGGTTCAGTGCAGGGGCAGTTGGATTAGTGATGGTTCAGTGCAGGGGCAGTTGGATTAGAGATGGTTCAGTGCAGGGGGAATTGGATTAGAGATGGTTCTGTGCCGGGGGAGTGGGACTAGACATGGTTCAGTGCAGGGGCAGTTGGATTAGAGAAGGTTCTGTGCAGGGGGAGTTGGACTAGAGATGGTTCAGTGCAGGGGCATTTGGATTAGAGATGGTTCAGTGCAGGGGGAGTTGGATTAGAGATGGTTCAGTGCAGGGGCATTTGGATTAGAGATGTTTCAGTGCAGGGGGAGTTGGATTAGAGATGGTTCAGTGCAGGGGCAGTTGGATGAGAGATGTTTCAGTGCTGGGGGAGTTGGATTAGAGATGGTTCAGTGCAGGGGGATTTGGATCAGAGATGGTTCAGTGCAGGGGGAGTTGGATTACAGATGGTTCAGTGCAGGGGGAGTGGGACTAGAGATGGTTCTGTGCAGGGGCAGTTGGATTAGCGATGGTTCAGTGCAGGGGCAGTTGAATTAGACATGTTTCAGTGCAGGGGGAGTTGGATTAGAGATGGTTCAGTGCAGGGGGAGTTGGACTAGAGATGGTTCAGTGCAGTGGGAGTTGGATTAGAGATGGTTCAGTGCAGGGGGGGTTGGATTAGAGATGGTTCAGTGCAGGGGGAGTTGGACTGGAGATGGTTCAGTGCAGTGGGAGTTGGATTAGAGATGGTTCAGTGCAGGGGCAGTTGGATCAGAGATGGTTCAGTGCAGGGGCAGTTGGATTAGAGATGGTGCAGTGCAGGGGCAGTTGGATTAGAGATGGTTCATTGCAGGGGCAGTTAGATTAGAGATGGTTCAGTGCAGGGGGAGTTGGATTAGAGATGGTTCAGTGCAGGGGCAGCTGGATCAGAGATGGTTCAGTGCAGGGGCAGTTGGATTAGAGATGGTTCAGTGCAGGGGCAGTTGGATTAGAGATGGTTCAGTGCAGGGGGAGTTGGACTAGAGATGGTTCAGTGCAGGGGCTGTTGGATTAGAGATGATTCAGTGCAGGGGGAGTTGGATTAGAGATGGTTCAGTGCAGGGGCAGTTGGATTAGAGATGGTTCAGTGCAGGGGCAGTTGGATTAGAGATGGTTCAGTGCAGGGGGAGTTGGATTAGAGATGGGTCAGTGCAGGGGCAGCTGGATCAGAGATGGCTCAGTGCAGGGGCAGTTGGATTTGAGATGGTTCAGTGCAGGGGCAGTTGGATTAGCGACGGTTCAGTGCAGGGGGAGTTGGATTAGAGATGGTTCAGTGCAGGGGCAGTTGGATTAGAGATGGTTCAGTGCAGGGGGAGTTTGATTAGAGATGGTTCAATGCAGGGGGAGTTGGATTAGAGATGGTTAAGTGCAGTGGCAGTTTGATTAGAGATGATGCAGTGCAGGGTGAGTTGGATTACAGATGGTTCAGTGCTGGGGGAGTTGGATTAGAGATGGTTGAGTGCAGGGGGAGTTGGATTAGAGATGGTTCAGTGCAGGTGCAGTTGGACTAGAGATGGTTCAGTGCTGGGGGGTTCGATTAGAGATGGTTCAGTGCAGGGGGATTTGGATTAGAGATGATTCTGTGCAGGGAGAGTTGGATTAGAGATGGTTCAGTGCAGGGGGTGTTGGATTAGAGATGGTTCAGTGCAGGGGCAGTTGGATTAGAGATGGTTCAGTGCAGGGGGAGTTGGATTAGAGATGGTTCAGTGCAGGGGCAGTTGGATTAGAGATGTTTCAGTGCAAGGGCTGTTGGATTAGAGATGTTTCAGCGCAGGGGCAGTTGGATGAGAGATGTTTCAGTGCAGGGGGAGTTGGATGAGAGATGTTTCAGTGCAGGGGCAGTTGGAGGAGAGATGTTTCAGTGCAGGGGGATTTGGATTAGAGATGTTACAGTGCAGGGGCAGTTGGATTAGAGATGTTTCAGTGCAGGGGCAGTTGGATGAGACATGTTTCAGTGCAGGGGGAGTTGGATTAGAGATGGTTCAGAGCAGGGGGTGTTGGATAAGAGATGGTTCAGTGCAGGGGGAGTTGGATTACAGATGGTTCAGTGCAGGGGGAGTGGGACTAGAGATGGTTCAGTGCAGGGGCAGTTGGATTAGCGATGGTTCAGTGCAGGGGCAGTTGAATTAGACATGTTTCAGTGCAGGGGGAGTTGGATTAGAGATGGTTCAGTGCAGGGGGAGTTGGACTAGAGATGGTTCAGTGCAGTGGGAGTTGGATTAGAGATGGTTCAGTGCAGGGGGAGTTGGATTAGAGATGGTTCAGTGCAGGGGGAGTTGGACTGGAGATGGTTCAGTGCAGTGGGAGTTGGATTAGAGATGGTTCAGTGCAGGGGCAGTTGGATTAGAGATGGTTCAGTGCAGGGGCAGTTGGATTAGAGATGGTTCAGTGCAGGGGCAGTTGGATTAGAGATGGTTCATTGCAGGGGCAGTTGGATTAGAGATGGTTCAGTGCAGGGGCAGTTGGATTAGAGATGTTTCAGTGCAGGGGGAGTTGGATTACAGATGGTTCAGTGCAGGGGGAGTGGGACTAGAGATGGTTAAGTGCAGGGGCAGTTGCATTAGAGATGGTTCAGTGCAGGGGCAGTTGGCTTAGAGATGGTTCAGTGCAGGGGGAGTTGGATTAGAGATGGTTCAGTGCAGGGGCATTTGGATTAGAGATGGTTCAGTGCAGGGGGAGTTGGATTAGAGATGGTTCAGTGCAGGGGCATTTGGATTAGAGATGGTTCAGTGCAGGGGGATTTGGATTTCAGATGGTTCAGTGCAGGGGCAGTTGGATTTAATATGGTTCAGTGCAGGGGGAGTTGGCAGGCAGATGGTTCAGTGCAGGGGCATTTGGATTAGAGATGGTTCAGTGCAGGGGGAGTTAGATTAGAGATGGTTCAGTGCAGGGGCAGTTGGATTAGAGACGGTTCAGTGCAGGGGGAGTTGGATGAGAGATGGTTCAGTGCAGGGGGAGTTGGATTAGAGATGGTTCAGTGCAGGGGCAGTTGGATTAGAGACGGTTCAGTGCAGGGGGAGTTGGATTAGAGATGTTTCAATGCAGGGGGAGTTGGATTAGAGATGGTTCAGTGCAGGGGCAGTTGGATTAGAGATGGTTCAGTGCAGGGGCAGTTGGATTAGAGATGGTTCAGTGCAGGGGCAGTTGGATTAGAGATGGTTCAGTGCAGGGGGAGTTGGATTAGAGATGGTTCAGTGCAGGGTCATTTGGATTAGAGATGGTTCAGTGCAGGGGGAGTTGGATTACAGATGGTTCAGTGCAGGGGAGTTGGATTAGAGATGGTTCATTGCAGGGGCAGTTGGGTTAGAGATGGTTCAGTGAAGGGGGAGTTGGATTAGAGATGGATCACTGCAGGGGGAGTGGGACTAGAGATGGTTCAGTGCAGGGGCAGTTGGATTAAAGATGGTTCAGTGCAGGGGGAGTTGGATTAGAGATGGTTCCTTGCAGGGGCAGTTGGATTAGAGATGGTTCAGTGAAGGGTGAGTTGGATTAGAGATGGTTCACTGCAGGGGGAGTGGGACTAGAGATGGTTCAGTGCAGGAGCAGTTGGATTAGATATGTTTCAGTGCAGAGGGAGTTGGATTAGAGATGTTTCAGTTCAGGGGGAGTTGGATTAGAGATGTTTCAGTGCAGGGGGAGTTGGATTAGAGATGGTTCAGTGCAGGGGCAGTTGGATTAGATATGATTCAGTGCTGGGGGAGTTGGATTAGAGATGGTTCAGTGCTGGGGGAGTTGGATTAGAGATGGTTCAGTGCAGGGGGATTTGGATTAGAGATGATTCAGTGCAGGGGCAGTTGGATTAGAGATGTTTCAGTGCAGGGGGAGTTGGATTAGAGATGGTTCAGTGCAGGGGGAGTTGGATTAGAGATGGTTCAGTGCAGGGGCAGTTGAATTAGAGATGATTCAGTGCAGGGGGAGTTGGATTAGAGATGGTTCAGTGCAGGGGCAGTTGCATTAGAGATGGTTCAGTGCAGGGGTAGTTGGATTAGAGATGGTTCAGTGCGGGGGCAGTTGGATTAGAGATGTTTCAGTGCAGGGGCAGTTGGATTAGAGATGTTTCAGTGCAGGGGCAGTTGGATGAGAGATGTTTCAGTGCAGGGGAAGTTGGATTAGAGATGTTTCAGTGCAGGGGCAGTTGGATGAGAGATGTTTCAGTGCAGGGGGAGTTGGATTAGATAAGTTACAGTGCAGGGGGAGTTGGATTAGAGATGGTTCAGAGCAGGGGGAGTTGGATTAGAGATGGTTCAGTGCAGGGCGAGTTGGATTACAGATGGTTCAGTGCAGGTGGAGTGGGACTAGAGATGGTTCAGTGCAGCGGCAGTTGGATTAGAGATGGTTCACTGCAGGGGGAGTTGGATTAGCGATGGTTCAGTGCAGGGGCAGTTGAATTAGAGATGGTTCAGCGCAGGGGGAGTTGGACTAGAGATGGTTCAGCGCAGGGGGAGTTGGACTAGAGATGGTTCAGTGCAGGGGGAGTTGGATTAGAGATTGTTCAGTGCAGGGGGAGTGGGACTGGAGATGGTTCTGTGCAGTGGGAGTTGGATGAGAGATGGTTCAGTGCAGGGGCAGTTGGATTGGAGATGGTTCAGTGCAGGCACAGTTGGATTAGAGATGTTTCAGTGCAGGGGGAGTTGGATGAGAGATGTTTCAGTGCAGGGGGAGTTGGATGAGAGATGTTTCAGTGCAGGGGGAGTTGGAATAGAGATGATTCAGTGCAGGGGGAGTTGGATGAGAGATGTTTCAGTGCAGGGGGAGTTGGATGAGAGATGTTTCAGTGCAGGGGCAGTTGGATTAGAGATGGTTCAGTGCAGGGGGAGTTGGATTAGAGATGGTTCAGTGCAGGGGCAGTTGGATTAGAGATGTTTCAGTGCAGGGGGAGTTGGATGAGAGATGTTTCAGTGCAGGGGGAGTTGGATGAGAGATCTTTCAGTGCAGGGGCAGTTGGATTAGAGATGGTTCAGTGCAGGGGGAGTTGGATTAGAGATGGTTCAGTGCATGGGGAGTTGGATTAGAGATGGTTCAGTGCAGGGGCAGTTGAATTAGAGATGATTCAGTGCAGGGGGAGTTGGATTACAGATGGTTCAGTGCTGGGGGAGTTGGATTAGAGATGGTTCAGTGCAGGGGGAGTTGGATTAGAGATGGTTCAGTGCAGGGGGAGTTGGATTAGAGATGGTTCAGTGCAGGGGCAGTTGGATTAGAGATGTTTCAGTGCAGGGGCAGTTGGATTAGAGATGTTTCAGTGCAGGGGCAGTTGGATGAGAGATGTTTCAGTGCAGGGGGAGTTGGATTAGAGATGTTTCAGTGCAGGGGCAGTTGGATGAGAGATGTTTCAGTGCAGGGGGAGTTGGATTAGATAAGTTACAGTGCAGGGGCAGTTGGATTAGAGATGTTTCAGTGCAGAGGCAGTTGGATGAGACATGTTTCAGTGCAGGGGGAGTTGGATTAGAGATGGTTCAGAGCAGGGGGAGTTGGATTAGAGATGGTTCAGTGCAGGGGGAGTGGGACTAGAGATGGTTCAGTGCAGCGGCAGTTGGATTAGAGATGGTTCACTGCAGGGGAGTTGGATTAGCGATGGTTCAGTGCAGGGGCAGTTGAATTAGACATGTTTCAGTGCAGGGAGAGTTGGATTAGAGATGGTTCAGTGCAGGGGGAGTTGGATTAGAGATGGTTCAGTGCAGGGGCAGTTGGATTAGAGATGTTTCAGTGCAGGGGCAGTTGGATTAGAGATGTTTCAGTGCAGGGGCAGTTGGATTAGAGATGTTTCAGTGCAGGGGCAGTTGGATTAGAGATGGTTCAGTGCGGGGGCAGTTGGATTAGAGATGGTTCAGTGCAGGAGGAGTTGGATTAGAGATGGTTTAGTGCAGGGGCAGTTGGATTAGAGATGTTTCAGTGCAGGGGCAGTTGGATTAGAGATGTTTCAGTGCAGGGGCAGTTGGATGAGAGATGTTTCAGTGCAGGGGGAGTTGGATTAGAGATGTTTCAGTGCAGGGGCAGTTGGATGAGAGATGTTTCAGTGCAGGGGGAGTTGGATTAGATAAGTTAAAGTGCAGGGGCATTTGGATTTGAGATGTTTCAGTGCAGAGGCAGTTATATGAGAGATGCTTCAGTGCAGGGGGAGTTGGATTAGAGATGGTTCAGAGCAGGGGGAGTTGGATTAGAGATGGTTCAGTGCAGGGCGAGTTGGATTACAGATGGTTCAGTGCAGGGGGAGTTGGACTAGATATGGTTCAGTGCAGGGGGAGTTGGATTAGAGATTGTTCAGTGCAGGGGCAGTTGAATTAGACATGTTTCAGTGCAGGGGGAGTTGGATTAGAGATGGTTCAGCGCAGGGGGAGGTGGACTAGAGATGGTTCAGTGCAGGGGGAGTTGGATTAGAGATTGTTCAGTGCAGGGGGAGTTGGACTGGAGATGGTTCAGTGCAGTGGGAGTTGGATGAGAGATGGTTCAGTGCAGGGGCAGTTGGATTGGAGATGGTTCAATGCAGGGGCAGTCGGATTAGAGATGTTTCAGTGCAGGGGGAGTTGGATGAGAGATGTTTCAGTGCAGGGGGAGTTGGATGAGAGATGTTTCAGTGCAGGGGGAGTTGGAATAGAGATGTTTCAGTGCAGGGGGAGTTGGATGAGAGATGTTTCAGTCCAGGGGGAGTTGGATTAGAGATGTTTCAGTGCAGGGGGAGTTGGATGCGAGATGTTTCAGTGCAGGGAAAATTGGATTAGAGATGGTTAAGTGCAGGGGGAGTTGGATTAGGATGGTTCAGTGCAGGGGCAGTTGGATTAGAGATGGTTCAGTGCAGGGGCAGTTGGATTAGAGATGGTTCAGTGCAGGGGCATTTGGATTAGAGATGATTCAGTGCAGGGGGAGTTGGATTAGAGATGGTTCAGTGCAGGGGCATTTGGATTAGAGACGGTGCAGTGCAGGGGGATTTGGATTTCAGATGGTTCAGTGCAGGGGCAGTTGGATAAGAGATTGTTCAGTGCAGGGCCATTTGGTTTAGAGATGGTTCAGTGCAGGGGCAGTTGGATTAGAGACAGTTCAGTGCAGGGGGAGTTGGATGAGAGATGGTTCAGTGCAGGGGGAGTTGGATTAGAGATGGTTCAGTGCAGGGGCAGTTGGATTAGAGACGGTTCAGTGCAGGGGCAGTTGGATTAGAGACGTTTCAGTGCAGGGGGAGTTGGATTAGAGATGGTTCAGTGCAGGGGCAGTTGGATTAGAGATGGTTCAGTGCAGGGTGAGTTGGATTAGAGATGGTTCAGTGCAGGGGCATTTGGATTCGAGATGGTTCAGTGCAGGGTGAGTTGGATTAGAGATGGTTCAGTGCAGGGGCATTTGGATTAGAGATGGTTCAGTGCAGGGGGAGTTGGATTAGAGATGGTTCATTGCAGGGGCAGTTGGATTAGAGATGGTTCAGTGCAGGGGCATTTGGATTAGAGATGGTTCAGTGCAGGGGGAGTTGGAGTAGAGATGTTTTAGTGCAGGGGGAGTTGGATTAGAGATGGTTCAGTGCAGGGGCATTTGGATTAAAGATGGTTCAGTGCAGGGGGAGTTGGATTAGAGATGGTTCAGTGCAGGGGCAGTTGGATTAGAGATGGTTCAGTGCAGGGGGTGTTGGATTAGAGATGGTTCAGTGCAGGGGGAGTTGGATTAGAGATGTTTCAGTGCAGGGGGAGTTGGATGAGAGATGTTTCAGTGCAGGGGGAGTTGGAATAGAGATGTTTCAGTGCAGGGGGAGTTGGATGAGAGATGTTTCAGTGCAGGGGGAGTTGGATTAGAGATGTTTCAGTGCAGGGGGAGTTGGATGAGAGATGTTTCAGTGCAGGGGGAATTAGATTAGAGATGGTTAAGTGCAGGGGGAGTTGGATTAGAGATGGTTCAGTGCAGGGGCAGTTGGATTAGAGATGGTTAAGTGCAAGGGGAGTTGGATTCGAGATGGTTCAGTGCATGGGCATTTGGATTAGAGATGGTTCAGTGCAGGGGGAGTTGGATTAGAGATGTTTCAGTGCAGGGGCATTTGGATTAGAGATGGTTCAGTGCAGGGGGATTTGGATTTCAGATGGTTCAGTGCAGGGGCAGTTGGATAAGAGATTGTTCAGTGCAGGGGCATTTGGATTAGAGATGGTTCAGTGCAGGGGCATTTGGATTAGAGATGTTTCAGTGCAGGGGGATTTGGATTTCAGATGGTTCAGTGCAGGGGCAGTTGGATTAGATATGGTTCAGTGCAGGGGGAGTTGGCAGAAAGATGGTTCAGTGCAGGGGCATTTGGATTAGAGATGGTTCAGTGCAGGGGGAGTTAGATTAGAGATGGTTCAGTGCAGGGGCAGTTGGATTAGAGACGGTTCAGTGCTGGGGGAGTTGGATGAGAGATGGTTCAGTGCAGGGGGAGTTGGATTAGAGATGGTTCAGTGCAGGGGCAGTTGGATTAGAGACGGTTCAGTGCAGGGGGAGTTGGATTAGAGATGTTTTAGTGCAGGGGGAGTTGGATTAGAGATGGTTCAGTGCAGGGGCATTTGGATTAAAGATGGTTCAGTGCAGGGGGAGTTGGATTAGAGATGGTTCAGTGCAGGGGCAGTTGGATTAGAGATGGTTCAGTGCAGGGGGTGTTGGATTGGAGATGGTTCAGTGCAGGGGGAGTTGGATTAGAGATGTTTCAGTGCAGGGGGAGTTGGATGAGAGATGTTTCAGTGCAGGGGGAGTTGGAATAGAGATGTTTCAGTGCAGGGGGAGTTGGATGAGAGATGTTTCAGTGCAGGGGGAGTTGGATTAGAGATGTTTCAGTGCAGGGGGAGTTGGATGAGAGATGTTTCAGTGCAGGGGGAATTAGATTAGAGATGGTTAAGTGCAGGGGGAGTTGGATTAGAGATGGTTCAGTGCAGGGGCAGTTGGATTAGAGATGGTTAAGTGCAAGGGGAGTTGGATTAGAGATGGTTCAGTGCATGGGCATTTGGATTAGAGATGGTTCAGTGCAGGGGGAGTTGGATTAGAGATGGTTCAGTGCAGGGGCATTTGGATTAGAGATGGTTCAGTGCGGGGGGATTTGGATTGCAGATGGTTCAGTGCAGGGGCAGTTGGATAAGAGATTGTTCAGTGCAGGGGCATTTGGATTAGAGATGGTTCAGTGCAGGGGCATTTGGATTAGAGATGTTTCAGTGCAGGGGGATTTGGATTTCAGATGGTTCAGTGCAGGGGCAGTTGGATTAGATATGGTTCAGTGCAGGGGGAGTTGGCAGAAAGATGGTTCAGTGCAGGGGCATTTGGATTAGAGATGGTTCAGTGCAGGGGGAGTTAGATTAGAGATGGTTCAGTGCAGGGGCAGTTGGATTAGAGACGGTTCAGTGCTGGGGGAGTTGGATGAGAGATGGTTCAGTGCAGGGGGAGTTGGATTAGAGATGGTTCAGTGCAGGGGCAGTTGGATTAGAGACGGTTCAGTGCAGGGGGAGTTGGATTAGAGATGTTTCAATGCAGGGGGAGTTGGATTAGAGATGGTTCAGTGCAGGGGCAGTTGGATTAGAGATGGTTCAGTGCAGGGTGAGTTGGATTAGAGATGGTTCAGTGCAGGGGCATTTGGATTAGAGATGGTTCAGTGCAGGGTGAGTTGGATTAGAGATGGTTCAGTGCAGGGGCATTTGGATTAGAGATGGTTCAGTGCAGGGGGATTTGGATTAGAGGTGGTTCAGTGCAGGGGCAGTTGGATTAGAGATGGTTCAATGCAGGGGCAGTTGGATTAGAGATGGTTCAGTGCAGGGGGAGTTGGATTAGAGATGGTTCAGTGCAGGGTCATTTGGATTAGAAATGGTTCAGTGCAGGGGGAGTTGGATTAGAGATGGTTCAGTGCAGGGGAGTTGGATTAGAGATGTTTCAGTGCAGGGGGAGTTGGATGCGAGATGTTTCAGTGCAGGGAAAATTGGATTAGAGATGGTTAAGTGCAGGGGGAGTTGGATTAGAGATGGTTCAGTGCAGGGGCAGTTGGATTAGAGATGGTTCAGTGCAGGGGCAGTTGGATTAGAGATGGTTCAGTGCAGGGGCATTTGGATTAGAGATGATTCAGTGCAGGGGGAGTTGGATTAGAGATGGTTCAGTGCAGGGGCATTTGGATTAGAGATGGTTCAGTGCAGGGGGATTTGAATTTCAGATGGTTCAGTGCAGGGGCAGTTGGATAAGAGATTGTTCAGTGCAGGGGCATTTGGTTTAGAGATGGTTCAGTGCAGGGGCATTTGGATTAGAGACAGTTCAGTGCAGGGGGAGTTGGATGAGAGATGGTTCAGTGCAGGGGGAGTTGGATTAGAGATGGTTCAGTGCAGGGGCAGTTGGATTAGAGACGGTTCAGTGCAGGGGCAGTTGGATTAGAGACGTTTCAGTGCAGGGGGAGTTGGATTAGAGATGGTTCAGTGCAGGGGCAGTTGGATTAGAGATGGTTCAGTGCAGGGTGAGTTGGATTAGAGATGGTTCAGTGCAGGGGCATTTGGATTCGAGATGGTTCAGTGCAGGGGGAGTTGGATTAGAGATGGTTCAGTGCAGGGGCATTTGGATTAGAGATGGTTCAGTGCAGGGGGAGTTGGATTAGAGATGGTTCATTGCAATGGCAGTTGGATTAGAGATGGTTCAGTGCAGGGGCATTTGGATTAGAGATGGTTCAGTGCAGGGGGAGTTGGAGTAGAGATGCTTTAGTGCAGGGGGAGTTGGATTAGAGATGGTTCAGTGCAGGGGCATTTGGATTAAAGATGGTTCAGTGCAGGGGGAGTTGGATTAGAGATGGTTCAGTGCAGGGGCAGTTGGATTAGAGATGGTTCAGTGCAGGGGGTGTTGGATTAGAGATGGTTCAGTGCAGGGGGAGTTGGATTAGAGATGTTTCAGTGCAGGGGGAGTTGGATGAGAGATGTTTCAGTGCAGGGGGAGTTGGAATAGAGATGTTTCAGTGCAGGGGGAGTTGGATGAGAGATGTTTCAGTGCAGGGGGAGTTGGATTAGAGATGTTTCAGTGCAGGGGGAGTTGGACGAGAGATGTTTCAGTGCAGGGGGAATTAGATTAGAGATGGTTAAGTGCAGGGGGAGTTGGATTAGAGATGTTTCAGTGCAGGGGCAGTTGGATTAGAGATGGTTAAGTGCAAGGGGAGTTGGATTAGAGATGGTTCAGTGCAGGTGCATTTGGATTAGAGATGGTTCAGTGCAGGGGGAGTTGGATTAGAGATGGTTCAGTGCAGGGGCATTTGGATTAGAGATGGTTCAGTGCAGGGGGATTTGGATTTCAGATGGTTCAGTGCAGGGGCAGTTGGATAAGAGATTGTTCAGTGCAGGGGCATTTGGTTTAGAGATGGTTCAGTGCAGGGGGAGTTGGATTAGAGATGGTTCAGTGCAGGGGCATTTGGATTAGAGATGGTTCAGTGCAGGGGGATTTGGATTTCAGATGGTTCAGTGCAGGGGCAGTTGGATTAGATATGGTTCAGTGCAGGGGGAGTTGGCAGAAAGATGGTTCAGTGCAGGGGCATTTGGATTAGAGATGGTTCAGTGCAGGGGGAGTTTGATTAGAGATGGTTCAGTGCAGGGGCAGTTGGATTAGAGACGGTTCAGTGCAGGGGGAGTTGGATGAGAGATGGTTCAGTGCAGGGGGAGTTGGATTAGAGATGGTTCAGTGCAGGGGCAGTTGGATTAGAGACGGTTCAGTGCAGGGGGAGTTGGATTAGAGATGTTTCAATGCAGGGGGAGTTGGATTAGAGATGGTTCAGTGCAGGGGCAGTTGGATTAGAGATGGTTCAGTGCAGGGTGAGTTGGATTAGAGATGGTTCAGTGCAGGTGCATTTGGATTAGAGATGGTTCAGTGCAGGGGGAGTGGGACTAGAGATGGTTCAGTGCAGGAGCAGTTGGATTAGATATGTTTCAGTGCAGGGGGAGTTGGATTAGAGATGTTTCAGTGCAGGGGGAGTTGGATTAGAGATGTTTCAGTGCAGGGGGAGTTGGATTACAGATGGTTCAGTGCAGGGGGAGTGGGACTAGAGATGGTTAAGTGCAGGGGCAGTTGGATTAGAGATGGTTCAGTGCAGGGGCAGTTGGATTAGAGATGGTTCAGTGCAGGGGCAGTTGGATTAGAGATGGTTCAGTGCAGGGGGAGTTGGATTAGAGATGGTTCAGTGCAGGTGGAGTTGGATTAGGGATGGTTCATTGCAGGGGGAGTTGGTCTAGAGATGGTTCAGTGCAGTGGGAGTTGGATTGGAGATGGTTCAGTGCCGGGGGAGTGGGACTAGAGATGGTTCAGTGCAGGGGGAGTTGGATGAGAGATGTTTCAGTGCAGGGGGAGTTGGATTAGAGATGTTTCAGTGCAGGGGGAGTTGGATGAGAGATGTTTCAGTGCAGGGGGAATTAGATTAGAGATGGTTAAGTGCAGGGGGAGTTGGATTAGAGATGGTTCAGTGCAGGGGCAGTTGGATTAGAGATGGTTAAGTGCCAGGGGAGTTGGATTAGAGATGGTTCAGTGCAGGGGCATTTGGATTAGAGATGGTTCAGTGCAGGGGGAGTTGGATTAGAGATGGTTCAGTGCAGGGGCATTTGGATTAGAGATGGTTCAGTGCAGGGGGATTTGGATTTCAGATGGTTCAGTGCAGGGGCAGTTGGATAAGAGATTGTTCAGTGCAGGGGCATTTGGATTAGAGATGGTTCAGTGCAGGGGGAGTTGGATTAGAGATGGTTCAGTGCAGGGGCATTTGGATAAGAGATGGTTCAGTGCAGGGGGATTTGGATTTCAGATGGTTCAGTGCAGGGGCAGTTGGATTAGATATGGTTCAGTGCAGGGGGAGTTGGCAGAAAGATGGTTCAGTGCAGGGGCATTTGGATTAGAGATGGTTCAGTGCAGGGGGAGTTAGATTAGAGATGGTTCAGTGCAGGGGCAGTTGGATTAGAGACTGTTCAGTGCAGGGGGAGTTGGAGTAGAGATGGTTCAGTGCAGGGGCAGTTGGATTAGAGATGGTTAAGTGCCAGGGGAGTTGGATTAGAGATGGTTCAGTGCAGGGGCATTTGGATTAGAGATGGTTCAGTGCAGGGGGAGTTGGATTAGAGATGGTTCAGTGCAGGGGCATTTGGATTAGAGATGGTTCAGTGCAGGGGGATTTGGATTTCAGATGGTTCAGTGCAGGGGCAGTTGGATAAGAGATTGTTCAGTGCAGGGGCATTTGGATTAGAGATGGTTCAGTGCAGGGGGAGTTGGATTAGAGATGGTTCAGTGCAGGGGCATTTGGATAAGAGATGGTTCAGTGCAGGGGGATTTGGATTTCAGATGGTTCAGTGCAGGGGCAGTTGGATTAGATATGGTTCAGTGCAGGGGGAGTTGGCAGAAAGATGGTTCAGTGCAGGGGCATTTGGATTAGAGATGGTTCAGTGCAGGGGGAGTTAGATTAGAGATGGTTCAGTGCAGGGGCAGTTGGATTAGAGACTGTTCAGTGCAGGGGGAGTTGGATGAGAGATGGTTCAGTGCAGGGGGAGTTGGATTAGAGATGGTTCAGTGCAGGGGCAGTTGGATTAGAGACGGTTCAGTGCAGGGGGAGTTGGATTAGAGATATTTCAATGCAGGGGGAGTTGGATTAGAGATGGTTCAGTGCAGGGGCAGTTGGATTAGAGATGGTTCAGTGCAGGGTGAGTTGGATTAGAGATGGTTCAGTGCAGGGGCATTTGGATTAGAGATGGTTCAGTGCAGGGTGAGTTGGATTAGAGATGGTTCAGTGCAGGGGCATTTGGATTAGAGATGGTTCAGTGCAGGGGAGTTGGATTAGAGATGGTTCAGTGCAGGGGCAGTTGGATTAGAGATGGTTCAGTGCAGGGGCAGTTGGATTAGAGATGGTTCAGTGCAGGGGGAGTTGGATTAGAGATGGTTCAGTGCAGGGTTATTTGGATTAGAAATGGTTCAGTGCAGGGAGAGTTGGATTAGAGACGGTTCAGTGCAGGGGAGTTGGATTAGAGATGGTTCATTGCAGGGGCAGTTGGATTAGAGATGGTTCAGTGAAGGGGGAGTTGGATTAGAGATGGTTCACTGCAGGGGGAGTGGGACTAGAGATGGTTCAGTGCAGGGGCAGTTGGATTAAAGATGGTTCAGTGCAGGGGGAGTTGGATTAGAGATGGTTCCTTGCAGGGGCAGTTGGATTAGAGATGGTTCAGTGAAGGGTGAGTTGGATTAGAGATGGTTCACTGCAGGGGGAGTGGGACTAGAGATGGTTCAGTGCAGGAGCAGTTGGATTAGATATGTTTCAGTGCAGGGGGAGTTGGATTAGAGATGTTTCAGTGCAGGGGGAGTTGGATTAGAGATGTTTCAGTGCAGGGGGAGTTGGATTAGAGATGTTTCAGTGCAGGGGGAGTTGGATTACAGATGGTTCAGTGCAGGGGGAGTGGGACTAGAGATGGTTAAGTGCAGGGGCAGTTGGATTAGAGATGGTTCAGTGCAGGGGCAGTTGGATTAGAGATGGTTCAGTGCAGGGGCAGTTGGATTAGAGATGGTTCAGTGCAGGGGGAGTTGGATTAGAGATGGTTCAGTGCAGGGGGAGTTGGATTAGAGATGGTTCATTGCAGGGGGAGTTGGTCTAGAGATGGTTCAGTGCAGTGGGAGTTGGATTGGAGATGGTTCAGTGCCGGGGGAGTGGGACTAGAGATGGTTCAGTGCAGGGGCAGTTGGATAAGAGATTGTTCAGTGCAGCGGAATTTCGATTAGAGATGGTTCAGTGCAGGGGGAGTTGGATTTGAGATGGTTCAGTGCAGGGGCATTTGGATTAGAGATGGTTCAGTGCAGGGGGAGTTGGATTAGAGAAGGTTCAGTGCAGGGGCAGTTGGATTAGAGATGGTTCAGTGAGGGGGAGTTGGATTAGAGATGGTTCACTGCAGGGGGAGTTGGATTAGAGATGGTTCACTGAAGGGGGAGTTGGATTAGAGATGGTTCAGTGCAGGGGCAGTTGGATTAGAGACGGTTCAGTGCAGGGGGAGTTGGATGAGAGATGGTTCAGTGCAGGGGGAGTTGGATTAGAGATGGTTCAGTGCAGGGACAGTTGGATTAGAGACGGTTCAGTGCAGGGGGAGTTGGATTAGAGATGTTTCAATGCAGGGGGAGTTGGATTAGAGATGGTTCAGTGCAGGGGCAGTTGGATTAGAGATGGTTCAGTGCAGGGTGAGTTGGATTAGAGATGGTTCAGTGCAGGGGCGTTTGGATTAGAGATGGTTCAGTGCAGGGGGAGTTGGATTAGAGATGGTTCAGTGCAGGGGCATTTGGATTAGAGATGGTTCAGTGCAGGGGGAGTTGGATTAGAGATGGTTCAGTGCAGGGGCAGTTGGATTAGAGATGGTTCAGTGCAGGGGCATTTGGATTAGAGATGGTTCAGTGCAGGGGGAGTTTGATTAGAGATGGTGCAGTGCAGGGGGAGTTGGAGTAGAGATGGTTCAGTGCAGGGGGAGTTGGATTAGAGATGGTTCAGTGCAGGGTCAGTTGGATTAAAGATGGTTCAGTGCAGGGGGAGTTGGATTAGAGATGTTTCAGTGCAGGGGGAGTTGGATTAGAAATGTTTCAGTGCAGGGGGAGTTGGATTAGAGATGTTTCAGTGCAGGGGGAGTTGGATTACAGATGGTTCAGTGCAGGGGGAGTGGGACTAGAGATGGTTAAGTGCAGGGGCAGTTGGATTAGAGATGGTTCAGTGCAGGGGCAGTTGGATTAGAGATGGTTCAGTGCAGGGGGAGTTGGATTAGAGATGTTTCAGTGCAGGGGCATTTGGATTAGAGATGGTTCAGTGCAGGGGGAGTTGGATTAGAGATGGTTCAGTGCAGGGGCATTTGGATTAGAGATGGTTCAGTGCAGGGGGATTTGGATTTCAGATGGTTCAGTGCAGGGTGAGTTGGATTAGAGATGTTTCAATGCAGGGGGAGTTGGCAGACAGATGGTTCAGTGCAGGGGCATTTGGATTAGAGATAGATCAGTGCAGTGGGAGTTAGATTAGAGATGGTTCAGTGCAGGGGCAGTTGGATTAGAGACGGTTCAGTGCAGGGGGAGTTGGATGAGAGATGGTTCAGTGCAGGGGGAGTTGGATTAGAGATGGTTCAGTGCAGGGGCAGTTGGATTAGAGACGGTTCAGTGCAGGGGGAGTTGGATTAGAGATGTTTCAATGCAGGGGGAGTTGGATTAGAGATGGTTCAGTGCAGGGGCAGTTGGATTAGAGATGTTTCAGTGCAGGGTGAGTTGGATTAGAGATGGTTCAGTGCAGGGGCATTTGGATTAGAGATGGCTCAGTGCAGGGTGAGTTGGATTAGAGATGGTTCAGTGCAGGGGCATTTGGATTAGAGATGGTTCAGTGCAGGGGGAGTTGGATTAGAGATGGTTCAGTGCAGGGGCAGTTGGATTAGAGATGGTTCAGTGCAGGGGGAGTTGGATTAGAGATGGTTCAGTGCAGGGGGATTTGGATTAGAGATGGTTCAGTGCAGGGGGAGTTGGATTAGAGATGGTTCAGTGCAGGGGAGTTGGATTAGAGATGGTTCATTGCAGGGGCAGTTGGGTTAGAGATGGTTCAGTGAAGGGGGAGTTGAATTAGAGATGGTTCACTGCAGGGGGAGTGGGACTAGAGATGGTTCAGTGCAAGGGCAGTTGGATTAAAGATGGTTCAGTGCAGGGGGAGTTGGATTAGAGATGGTTCCTTGCAGGGGCAGTTGGATTAGAGATGGTTCAGTGAAGGGTGAGTTGGATTAGAGATGGTTCACTGCAGGGGGAGTGGGACTAGAGATGGTTCAGTGCAGGAGCAGTTGGATTAGATATGTTTCAGTGCAGGGGGAGTTGGATTAGAGATCTTTCAGTGCAGGGGGAGTTGGATTAGAGATGTTTCAGTGCAGGGGGAGTTGGATTAGAGATGGTTCAGTGCAGGGGCAGTTGGATTAGATATGATTCAGTGCTGGGGGAGTTGGATTAGAGATGGTTCAGTGCTGGGGGAGTTGGATTAGAGATGGTTCAGTGCAGGGGCAGTTGGATTAGAGATGGTTCAGTGCAGGGGCAGTTGGATTAGAGATGGTTCAGTGCAGGGGGAGTTGGATTAGAGATGGTTCAGTGCAGGGGGAGTTGAATTAGAGATGATTCAGTGCAGGGGGAGTTGGATTACAGATGGTTCAGTGCTGGGGGAATTGGATTAGAGATGGTTCAGTGCAGGGGGAGTTGGATTAGAGATGGTTCAGTGCGGGGGCAGTTGGATTAGAGATGGTTCAGTGCAGGGGGAGTTGGATTAGAGATGGTTCAGTGCAGGGGCAGTTGGATTAGAGATGTTTCAGTGCAGGGGCAGTTGGATTAGAGATGTTTCAGTGCAGGGCAGTTGGATGAGAGATGTTTCAGTGCAGGGGGAGTTGGATTAGAGATGTTTCAGTGCAGGGGCAGTTGGATGAGAGATGTTTCAGTGCAGGGGGAGTTGGATTAGATAAGTTACAGTGCAGGGGCAGTTGGATTAGAGATGTTTCAGTGCAGATGCAGTTGGATGAGACATGTTTCAGTGCAGGGGGAGTTGGATTAGAGATGGTTCAGAGCAGGGGGAGTTGGATTAGAGATGGTTCAGTGCAGGGCGAGTTGTATTACAGATGGTTCAGTGCAGGGGGAGTGGGACTAGAGATGGTTCAGTGCAGCGGCAGTTGGATTAGAGATGGTTCACTGCAGGGGGAGTTGGATTAGCGATGGTTCAGTGCAGGGGCAGTTGAATTAGACATGTTTCAGTGCAGGGGGAGTTGGATTAGAGATGGTTCAGCGCAGGGGGAGTTGGACTAGAGATGGTTCAGTGCAGGGGGAGTTGGATTAGAGATTGTTCAGTGCAGGGGGAGTTGGACTGGAGATGGTTCAGTGCAGTGGGAGTTGGATGAGAGATGGTTCAGTGCAGGGGCAGTTGGATTGGAGATGGTTCAGTGCAGGGGCAGTTGGATTAGAGATGTTTCAGTGCAGGGGGAGTTGGATGAGAGATGTTTCAGTGCAGGGGGAGTTGGATGAGAGATGTTTCAGTGCAGGGGGAGTTGGAATAGAGATGTTTCAGTGCAGGGGGAGTTGGATGAGAGATGTTTCAGTGCAGGGGGAGTTGGATTAGAGATGTTTCAGTGCAGGGCGATTTGGATGCGAGATGTTTCAGTGCAGGGAAAATTGGATTAGAGATGGTTAAGTGCAGGGGGAGTTGGATTAGAGATGGTTCAGTGCAGGGGCAGTTGGATTAGAGATGGTTCAGTGCAGGGGCAGTTGGATTAGAGATGGTTCAGTGCAGGGGCATTTGGATTAAAGATGATTCAGTGCAGGGGGAGTTGGATTAGAGATGGTTCAGTGCAGGGGCATTTGGATTAGAGATGGTTCAGTGCAGAGGGATTTGGATTTCAGATGGTTCAGTGCAGGGGCAGTTGGATAAGAGATTGTTCAGTGCAGGGGCATTTGGTTTAGAGATGGTTCAGTGCAGGGGCAGTTGGATTAGAGACAGTTCATTGCAGGGGGAGTTGGATGAGAGATGGTTCAGTGCAGGGGGAGTTGGATTAGAGATGGTTCAGTGCAGGGGCAGTTGGATTAGAGACGGTTCAGTGCAGGGGCAGTTGGATTAGAGACGTTTCAGTGCAGGGGGAGTTGGATTAGAGATGGTTCATTGCAGGGGCAGTTGGATTAGAGATGGTTCAGTGCAGGGTGAGTTGGATTAGAGATGGTTCAGTGCAGGGGCATTTGGATTCGAGATAGTTCAGTGCAGGGGGAGTTGGATTAGAGATGGTTCAGTGCAGGGGCATTTGGATTAGAGATGGTTCAGTGCAGGGGGAGTTGGATTAGAGATGGTTCAGTGCAGGGGCAGTTGGATTAGAGATGGTTCAGTGCAGGGGCATTTGGATTAGAGATGGTTCAGTGCAGGGGGAGTTGGAGTAGAGATGTTTCAGTGCAGGGGGAGTTGGATTAGAGATGGTTCAGTGCAGGGGCATTTGGATTAAAGATGGTTCAGTGCAGGGGGAGTTGGATTAGAGATGGTTCAGTGCAGGGGCAGTTGGATTAGAGATGGTTCAGTGCAGGGGGTGTTGGATTAGAGATGGTTCAGTGCAGGGGGAGTTGGATTAGAGATGTTTCAGTGCAGGGGGAGTTGGATGAGAGATGTTTCAGTGCAGGGGGAGTTGGAGTAGAGATGTTTCAGTGCAGGGGGAGTTGGATGAGAGATGTTTCAGTGCAGGGGGAGTTGGATTAGAGATGTTTCAGTGCAGGGGGAGTTGGATGAGAGATGTTTCAGCGCAGGGGGAATTAGATTAGAGATGGTTAAGTGCAGGGGGAGTTGGATTAGAGATGGTTCAGTGCAGGGGCAGTTGGATTAGAGATGGTTAAGTGCAAGGGGAGTTGGATTAGAGATGGTTCAGTGCAGGGGCATTTGGATTAGAGATGGTTCAGTGCAGGGGGAGTTGGATTAGAGATGGTTCAGTGCAGGGACATTTGGATTAGAGATGGTTCAGTGCAGGGGGATTTGGTTTTCAGATGGTTCAGTGCAGGGGCAGTTGGATAAGAGATTGTTCAGTGCAGGGGCATTTGGATTAGAGATGGTTCAGTGCAGGGGGAGTTGGATTAGAGATGGTTCAGTGTAGGGGCATTTGGGTTAGAGATGGTTCAGTGCAGGGGGAGGTGGATTAGAGAAGGTTCAGTGCAGGGGCAGTTAGATTAGAGATGTTTCAGTGCAGGGGGAGTTGGATTAGAGATGGTTCAGTGCAGGGGGAGTTGGATTAGAGATGGTTCAGTGCAGGGGCAGTTGGATTAGAGACGGTGCAGTGCACGGGGAGTTGGATGAGAGATGGTTCAGTGCAGGGGGAGTTGGATTAGAGATGGTTCAGTGCAGGGGCAGTTGGATTAGAGACGGTTCAGTGCAGGGGGAGTTGGATTAGAGATGTTTCAATGCAGGGGGAGTTGGATTAGAGATGTTTCAGTGCAGGGGGACTTGGATGAGAGATGTTTCAGTGCAGTGGGAGTTGGATTAGAGATGTTTCAGTGCAGGGGGAGTTGGATGAGAGATGTTTCAGTGCAGGGGGAATTAGATTAGAGATGGTTAAGTGCAGGGGGAGTTGGATTAGAGATGGTTCAGTGCAGGGGCAGTTGTATTAGAGATGGTTCAGTGCAGGGGGAGTTGGATTAGAGATGGTTCAGTGCAGGGGCATTTGGATTAGAGATGGTTCAGTGCAGGGGGAGTTGGATTAGTGATGGTTCAGTGCAGGGGCATTTGGATTAGAGATGGTTCAGTGCAGGGGGATTTGGATTTCAGATGGTTCAGTGCAGGGGCAGTTGGATAAGAGTTTGTTCAGTGCAGGGGCATTTCGATTAGAGATGGTTCAGTGCAGGGGGAGTTGGATTAGAGAAGGTTCAGTGCAGGGGCAGTTGGATTAGAGATGGTTCAGTGCAGGGGGAGTTGGATTAGAGATGGTTCACTGCAGGGGGATTTGGATTAGAGATGGTTCACTGAAGGGGGAGTTGGATTAGAGATGGTTCAGTGCAGGGGCATTTGGATTAGAGACGGTTCAGTGCAGGGGGAGTTGGATGAGAGATGGTTCAGTGCAGGGGGAGTTGGATTAGAGATGGTTCAGTGCAGGGGCAGTTGGATTAGAGACGGTTCAGTGCAGAGGGAGTTGGATTAGAGATGGTTCAGTGCAGGGGCAGCTGGATTAGAGATGGTTCAGTGCAGGGGGAGTTGGATTAGAGATGGTTCAGTGCAGGGGCATTTGGATTAGAGATGGTTCAGTGCAGGGGGATTTGGATTTCAGAAGGTTCAGTGCAGGGGCAGTTGGATAAGAGATTGTTCAGTGCAGCGGAATTTCGATTAGAGATGGTTCAGTGCAGGGGGAGTTGGATTAGAGATGGTTCAGTGCAGGGGCATTTGGATTAGAGATGGTTCAGTGCAGGCGGAGTTGGATTAGAGAAGGTTCAGTGCAGGGGCAGTTGGATTAGAGATGGTTCAGTGCAGGGGGAATTGGATTAGAGATGGTTCACTGCAGGGGGAGTTGGATTAGAGATGGTTCACTGAAGGGGGAGTTGGATTAGAGATGGTTCAGTGCAGGGGCAGTTGGATTAGAGACGGTTCAGTGCAGGGGGAGTTGGATTAGAGATGGTTCAGTGCAGGGGGAGTTGGATTAGAGATGGTTCAGTCCAGGGGCAGTTGGATTAGAGACGGTTCAGTGCAGGGGGAGTTGGATTAGAGATGTTTCAATGCAGGGGGAGTTGGATTAGAGATGGTTCAGTGCAGGGGCAGTTGGATTAGAGATGGTTCAGTGCAGGGTGAGTTGGATTAGAGATGGTTCAGTGCAGGGGCGTTTGGATTAGAGATGGTTCAGTGCAGGGGGAGTTGGATTAGAGATGGTTCAGTGCAGGGGCATTTGGATTAGAGATGGTTCAGTGCAGGGGGAGTTGGATTAGAGATGGTTCAGTGCAGGGGCAGTTGGATTTGAGATGGTTCAGTGCAGGGGCATTTGGATTAGAGATGGTTCAGTGCAGGGGGAGTTTGATTAGAGATGTTTCAGTGCAGGGGGAGTTGGATTAGAGATGGTTCAGTGCAGGGGGAGTTGGATTAGAGATGGTTCAGTGCAGGGTCAGTTGGATTAAAGATGGTTCAGTGCAGGGGGAGTTGGATTAGAGATGGTTCATTGCAGGGGCAGTTGGATTAGAGATGGTTCAGTGCAGGGGAGTTGGATTAGAGATGGTTCACTGCAGGGGGAGTGGGACTAGAGATGGTTCAGTGCAGGGCAGTTGGATTAGAAATGTTTCTGTGCAGGGGGAGTTGGATTAGAGATGTTTCAGTGCAGGGGGAGTTGGATTAGAGATGTTTCAGTGCAGGGGGAGTTGGATTAGAGATGTTTCAGTGCAGGGGGAGTTGGATTACAGATGGTTCAGTGCAGGGGGAGTGGGACTAGAGATGGTTAAGTGCTGGGGCAGTTGGATTAGAGATGGTTCAGTGCAGGGGCAGTTGGATTAGAGATGGTTCAGTGCAGGGGCTGTTGGATTAGAGATGGTTCAGTGCAGGGGGAGTTGGATTAGAGATGGTTCAGTGCAGGGGCATTTGGATTAGAGATGGTTCAGTGCAGGGGTAGTTGGATTAGAGATGGTTCAGTGCAGGGGCATTTGGATTAGAGATGGTTCAGTGCAGGGGGATTTGGATTTCAGATGGTTCAGTGCAGGGGCTGTTGGATTTGATATGGTTCAGTGCAGGGGGAGTTGGCAGAAAGATGGTTCAGTGCAGGGGCATTTGGATTAGAGATGGTTCAGTGCAGGGGGAGTTGGATTAGAGATGGTTCAGTGCGGGGGCAGTTGGATTAGAGATGGTTCAGTGCAGGGGGAGTTGGATTAGAGATGGTTCAGTGCAGGGGCAGTTGGATTAGAGATGTTTCAGTGCAGGGGCAGTTGGATTAGAGATGTTTCAGTGCAGGGCAGTTGGATGAGAGATGTTTCAGTGCAGGGGGAGTTGGATTAGAGATGTTTCAGTGCAGGGGCAGTTGGATGAGAGATGTTTCAGTGCAGGGGGAGTTGGATTAGATAAGTTACAGTGCAGGGGCAGTTGGATTAGAGATGTTTCAGTGCAGATGCAGTTGGATGAGACATGTTTCAGTGCAGGGGGAGTTGGATTAGAGATGGTTCAGAGCAGGGGGAGTTGGATTAGAGATGGTTCAGTGCAGGGCGAGTTGTATTACAGATGGTTCAGTGCAGGGGGAGTGGGACTAGAGATGGTTCAGTGCAGCGGCAGTTGGATTAGAGATGGTTCACTGCAGGGGGAGTTGGATTAGCGATGGTTCAGTGCAGGGGCAGTTGAATTAGACATGTTTCAGTGCAGGGGGAGTTGGATTAGAGATGGTTCAGCGCAGGGGGAGTTGGACTAGAGATGGTTCAGTGCAGGGGGAGTTGGATTAGAGATTGTTCAGTGCAGGGGGAGTTGGACTGGAGATGGTTCAGTGCAGTGGGAGTTGGATGAGAGATGGTTCAGTGCAGGGGCAGTTGGATTGGAGATGGTTCAGTGCAGGGGCAGTTGGATTAGAGATGTTTCAGTGCAGGGGGAGTTGGATGAGAGATGTTTCAGTGCAGGGGGAGTTGGATGAGAGATGTTTCAGTGCAGGGGGAGTTGGAATAGAGATGTTTCAGTGCAGGGGGAGTTGGATGAGAGATGTTTCAGTGCAGGGGGAGTTGGATTAGAGATGTTTCAGTGCAGGGCGATTTGGATGCGAGATGTTTCAGTGCAGGGAAAATTGGATTAGAGATGGTTAAGTGCAGGGGGAGTTGGATTAGAGATGGTTCAGTGCAGGGGCAGTTGGATTAGAGATGGTTCAGTGCAGGGGCAGTTGGATTAGAGATGGTTCAGTGCAGGGGCATTTGGATTAAAGATGATTCAGTGCAGGGGGAGTTGGATTAGAGATGGTTCAGTGCAGGGGCATTTGGATTAGAGATGGTTCAGTGCAGAGGGATTTGGATTTCAGATGGTTCAGTGCAGGGGCAGTTGGATAAGAGATTGTTCAGTGCAGGGGCATTTGGTTTAGAGATGGTTCAGTGCAGGGGCAGTTGGATTAGAGACAGTTCATTGCAGGGGGAGTTGGATGAGAGATGGTTCAGTGCAGGGGGAGTTGGATTAGAGATGGTTCAGTGCAGGGGCAGTTGGATTAGAGACGGTTCAGTGCAGGGGCAGTTGGATTAGAGACGTTTCAGTGCAGGGGGAGTTGGATTAGAGATGGTTCATTGCAGGGGCAGTTGGATTAGAGATGGTTCAGTGCAGGGTGAGTTGGATTAGAGATGGTTCAGTGCAGGGGCATTTGGATTCGAGATAGTTCAGTGCAGGGGGAGTTGGATTAGAGATGGTTCAGTGCAGGGGCATTTGGATTAGAGATGGTTCAGTGCAGGGGGAGTTGGATTAGAGATGGTTCAGTGCAGGGGCAGTTGGATTAGAGATGGTTCAGTGCAGGGGCATTTGGATTAGAGATGGTTCAGTGCAGGGGGAGTTGGAGTAGAGATGTTTCAGTGCAGGGGGAGTTGGATTAGAGATGGTTCAGTGCAGGGGCATTTAGATTAAAGATGGTTCAGTGCAGGGGGAGTTGGATTAGAGATGGTTCAGTGCAGGGGCAGTTGGATTAGAGATGGTTCAGTGCAGGGGGTGTTGGATTAGAGATGGTTCAGTGCAGGGGGAGTTGGATTAGAGATGTTTCAGTGCAGGGGGAGTTGGATGAGAGATGTTTCAGTGCAGGGGGAGTTGGAGTAGAGATGTTTCAGTGCAGGGGGAGTTGGATGAGAGATGTTTCAGTGCAGGGGGAGTTGGATTAGAGATGTTTCAGTGCAGGGGGAGTTGGATGAGAGATGTTTCAGCGCAGGGGGAATTAGATTAGAGATGGTTAAGTGCAGGGGGAGTTGGATTAGAGATGGTTCAGTGCAGGGGCAGTTGGATTAGAGATGGTTAAGTGCAAGGGGAGTTGGATTAGAGATGGTTCAGTGCAGGGGCATTTGGATTAGAGATGGTTCAGTGCAGGGGGAGTTGGATTAGAGATGGTTCAGTGCAGGGACATTTGGATTAGAGATGGTTCAGTGCAGGGGGATTTGGTTTTCAGATGGTTCAGTGCAGGGGCAGTTGGATAAGAGATTGTTCAGTGCAGGGGCATTTGGATTAGAGATGGTTCAGTGCAGGGGGAGTTGGATTAGAGATGGTTCAGTGTAGGGGCATTTGGGTTAGAGATGGTTCAGTGCAGGGGGAGGTGGATTAGAGAAGGTTCAGTGCAGGGGCAGTTAGATTAGAGATGTTTCAGTGCAGGGGGAGTTGGATTAGAGATGGTTCAGTGCAGGGGGAGTTGGATTAGAGATGGTTCAGTGCAGGGGCAGTTGGATTAGAGACGGTGCAGTGCACGGGGAGTTGGATGAGAGATGGTTCAGTGCAGGGGGAGTTGGATTAGAGATGGTTCAGTGCAGGGGCAGTTGGATTAGAGACGGTTCAGTGCAGGGGGAGTTGGATTAGAGATGTTTCAATGCAGGGGGAGTTGGATTAGAGATGTTTCAGTGCAGGGGGACTTGGATGAGAGATGTTTCAGTGCAGTGGGAGTTGGATTAGAGATGTTTCAGTGCAGGGGGAGTTGGATGAGAGATGTTTCAGTGCAGGGGGAATTAGATTAGAGATGGTTAAGTGCAGGGGGAGTTGGATTAGAGATGGTTCAGTGCAGGGGCAGTTGTATTAGAGATGGTTCAGTGCAGGGGGAGTTGGATTAGAGATGGTTCAGTGCAGGGGCATTTGGATTAGAGATGGTTCAGTGCAGGGGGAGTTGGATTAGTGATGGTTCAGTGCAGGGGCATTTGGATTAGAGATGGTTCAGTGCAGGGGGATTTGGATTTCAGATGGTTCAGTGCAGGGGCAGTTGGATAAGAGTTTGTTCAGTGCAGGGGCATTTCGATTAGAGATGGTTCAGTGCAGGGGGAGTTGGATTAGAGAAGGTTCAGTGCAGGGGCAGTTGGATTAGAGATGGTTCAGTGCAGGGGGAGTTGGATTAGAGATGGTTCACTGCAGGGGGATTTGGATTAGAGATGGTTCACTGAAGGGGGAGTTGGATTAGAGATGGTTCAGTGCAGGGGCATTTGGATTAGAGACGGTTCAGTGCAGGGGGAGTTGGATGAGAGATGGTTCAGTGCAGGGGGAGTTGGATTAGAGATGGTTCAGTGCAGGGGCAGTTGGATTAGAGACGGTTCAGTGCAGAGGGAGTTGGATTAGAGATGGTTCAGTGCAGGGGCAGCTGGATTAGAGATGGTTCAGTGCAGGGGGAGTTGGATTAGAGATGGTTCAGTGCAGGGGCATTTGGATTAGAGATGGTTCAGTGCAGGGGGATTTGGATTTCAGAAGGTTCAGTGCAGGGGCAGTTGGATAAGAGATTGTTCAGTGCAGCGGAATTTCGATTAGAGATGGTTCAGTGCAGGGGGAGTTGGATTAGAGATGGTTCAGTGCAGGGGCATTTGGATTAGAGATGGTTCAGTGCAGGCGGAGTTGGATTAGAGAAGGTTCAGTGCAGGGGCAGTTGGATTAGAGATGGTTCAGTGCAGGGGGAATTGGATTAGAGATGGTTCACTGCAGGGGGAGTTGGATTAGAGATGGTTCACTGAAGGGGGAGTTGGATTAGAGATGGTTCAGTGCAGGGGCAGTTGGATTAGAGACGGTTCAGTGCAGGGGGAGTTGGATTAGAGATGGTTCAGTGCAGGGGGAGTTGGATTAGAGATGGTTCAGTCCAGGGGCAGTTGGATTAGAGACGGTTCAGTGCAGGGGGAGTTGGATTAGAGATGTTTCAATGCAGGGGGAGTTGGATTAGAGATGGTTCAGTGCAGGGGCAGTTGGATTAGAGATGGTTCAGTGCAGGGTGAGTTGGATTAGAGATGGTTCAGTGCAGGGGCGTTTGGATTAGAGATGGTTCAGTGCAGGGGGAGTTGGATTAGAGATGGTTCAGTGCAGGGGCATTTGGATTAGAGATGGTTCAGTGCAGGGGGAGTTGGATTAGAGATGGTTCAGTGCAGGGGCAGTTGGATTTGAGATGGTTCAGTGCAGGGGCATTTGGATTAGAGATGGTTCAGTGCAGGGGGAGTTTGATTAGAGATGTTTCAGTGCAGGGGGAGTTGGATTAGAGATGGTTCAGTGCAGGGGGAGTTGGATTAGAGATGGTTCAGTGCAGGGTCAGTTGGATTAAAGATGGTTCAGTGCAGGGGGAGTTGGATTAGAGATGGTTCATTGCAGGGGCAGTTGGATTAGAGATGGTTCAGTGCAGGGGAGTTGGATTAGAGATGGTTCACTGCAGGGGGAGTGGGACTAGAGATGGTTCAGTGCAGGGCAGTTGGATTAGAAATGTTTCTGTGCAGGGGGAGTTGGATTAGAGATGTTTCAGTGCAGGGGGAGTTGGATTAGAGATGTTTCAGTGCAGGGGGAGTTGGATTAGAGATGTTTCAGTGCAGGGGGAGTTGGATTACAGATGGTTCAGTGCAGGGGGAGTGGGACTAGAGATGGTTAAGTGCTGGGGCAGTTGGATTAGAGATGGTTCAGTGCAGGGGCAGTTGGATTAGAGATGGTTCAGTGCAGGGGCTGTTGGATTAGAGATGGTTCAGTGCAGGGGGAGTTGGATTAGAGATGGTTCAGTGCAGGGGCATTTGGATTAGAGATGGTTCAGTGCAGGGGTAGTTGGATTAGAGATGGTTCAGTGCAGGGGCATTTGGATTAGAGATGGTTCAGTGCAGGGGGATTTGGATTTCAGATGGTTCAGTGCAGGGGCTGTTGGATTTGATATGGTTCAGTGCAGGGGGAGTTGGCAGAAAGATGGTTCAGTGCAGGGGCATTTGGATTAGAGATGGTTCAGTGCAGGGGGAGTTAGATTAGAGATGGTTCAGTGCAGGGGCAGTTGGATTAGAGACGGTTCAGTGCAGGGGGAGTTGGATGAGAGATGGTTCAGTGCAGGGGGAGTTGGATTAGAGATGGTTCAGTGCAGGGGCAGTTGGATTAGAGACGGTTCAGTGCAGGGGGAGTTGGATTAGAGATGTTTCAATGCAGGGGGAGTTGGATTAGAGATGGTTCAGTGCAGGGGCAGTTGGATTAGAGATGGTTCAGTGCAGGGTGAGTTGGATTAGAGATGGTTCAGTGCAGGGGCATTTGGATTAGAGATGGTTCAGTGCAGGGTGAGTTGGATTAGAGATGGTTCAGTGCAGGGGCATTTGGATTAGAGATGGTTCAGTGCAGGGGGAGTTGGATTAGAGATGGTTCAGTGCAGGGGCAGTTGGATTAGAGATGGTTCAGTGCAGGGGCAGTTGGATTAGAGATGGTTCAGTGCAGGGGGAGTTGGATTAGAGATGGTTCAGTGCAGGGTCATTTGGATTAGAAATGGTACAGTGCAGGGGGAGTTGGATTAGAGATGGTTCAGTGCAGGGGAGTTGGATTAGAGATGGTTCATTGCAGGGGCAGTTGGATTAGAGATGGTTCAGTGAAGGGGGAGTTGGATTAGAGATGGTTCACTGCAGGGGGAGTGGGACTAGAGATGGTTCAGTGCAGGGGCAGTTGGATTAAAGATGGTTCAGTGCAGGGGGAGTTGGATTAGAGATGGTTCCTTGCAGGGGCAGTTGGATTAGAGATGGTTCAGTGAAGGGTGAGTTGGATTAGAGATGGTTCACTGCAGGGGGAGTGGGACTAGAGATGGTTCAGTGCAGGAGCAGTTGGATTAGATATGTTTCAGTGCAGGGGGAGTTGGATTAGAGATGTTTCAGTGCAGGGGGAGTTGGATTAGAGATGTTTCAGTGCAGGGGGAGTTGGATTAGAGATGGTTCAGTGCAGGGGGAGTGGGACTAGAGATGGTTAAGTGCAGGGGCAGTTGGATTAGAGATGGTTCAGTGCAGGGGCGGTTGGATTAGAGATGGTTCAGTGCAGGGGCAGTTGGATTAGAGATGGTTCAGTGCAGGGGGAGTTGGATTAGAGATGGTTCAGTGCAGGGGGAGTTGGATTAGAGATGGTTCATTGCAGGGGGAGTTGGTCTAGAGATGGTTCAGTGCAGTGGGAGTTGGATTGGAGATGGTTCAGTGCCGGGGGAGTGGGACTAGAGATGGTTCAGTGCAGGGGCAGTTGGATAAGAGATTGTTCAGTGCAGCGGAATTTCGATTAGAGATGGTTCAGTGCAGGGGGAGTTGGATTAGAGATGGTTCAGTGCAGGGGCATTTGGATTAGAGATGGTTCATTGCAGGGGGAGTTGGATTAGAGAAGGTTCAGTGCAGGGGCAGTTGGATTAGAGATGGTTCAGTGCAGGGGGAGTTGGATTAGAGATTGTTCAGTGCAGGGGGAGTTGGACTGGAGATGGTTCAGTGCAGTGGGAGTTGGATGAGAGATGGTTCAGTGCAGGGGCAGTTGGATTGGAGATGGTTCAGTGCAGGGGCAGTTGGATTAGAGATGTTTCAATGCAGGGGGAGTTGGATGAGAGATGTTTCAGTGCAGGGGGAGTTGGATGAGAGATGTTTCAGTGCAGGGGGAGTTGGAATAGAGATGTTTCAGTGCAGGGGGAGTTGGATGAGAGATGTTTCAGTGCAGGGGGAGTTGGATTAGAGATGTTTCAGTGCAGGGCGAGTTGGATGCGAGATGTTTCAGTGCAGGGAAAATTGGATTAGAGATGGTTAAGTGCAGGGGGAGTTGGATTAGAGATGGTTCAGTGCAGGGGCAGTTGGATTAGAGATGGTTCAGTGCAGGGGCAGTTGGATTAGAGATGGTTCAGTGCAGGGGCATTTGGATTAAAGATGATTCAGTGCAGGGGGAGTTGGATTAGAGATGGTTCAGTGCAGGGGCATTTGGATTAGAGATGGTTCAGTGCAGGGGGATTTGGATTTCAGATGGTTCAGTGCAGGGGCAGTTGGATAAGAGATTGTTCAGTGCAGGGGCATTTGGTTTAGAGATGGTTCAGTGCAGGGGCAGTTGGATTAGAGACAGTTCAGTGCAGGGGGAGTTGGATGAGAGATGGTTCAGTGCAGGGGGAGTTGGATTAGAGATGGTTCAGTGCAGGGGCAGTTGGATTAGAGACGGTTCAGTGCAGGGGCAGTTGGATTAGAGACGTTTCAGTGCAGGGGGAGTTGGATTAGAGATGGTTCAGTGCAGGGGCAGTTGGATTAGAGATGGTTCAGTGCAGGGTGAGTTGGATTAGAGATGGCTCAGTGCAGGGGCATTTGGATTCGAGATGATTCAGTGCAGGGGGAGTTGGATTAGAGATGGTTCAGTGCAGGGGCATTTGGATTAGAGATGGTTCAGTGCAGGGGGAGTTGGATTAGAGATGGTTCAGTGCAGGGGCAGTTGGATTAGAGATGGTTCAGTGCAGGGGCATTTGGATTAGAGATGGTTCAGTGCAGGGGGAGTTGGATTAGAGATGTTTCAGTGCAGGGGGAGTTGGATTAGAGATGGTTCAGTGCAGGGGCATTTGGATTAAAGATGGTTCAGTGCAGGGGGAGTTGGATTAGAGATGGTTCAGTGCAGGGGCAGTTGGATTAGAGATGGTTCAGTGCAGGGGGTGTTGGATTAGAGATGGTTCAGTGCAGGGGGAGTTGGATTAGAGATGTTTCAGTGCAGGGGGAGTTGGATGAGAGATGTTTCAGTGCAGGGGGAGTTGGAGTAGAGATGTTTCAGTGCAGGGGGAGTTGGATGAGAGATGTTTCAGTGCAGGGGGAGTTGGATTAGAGATGTTCCAGTGCAGGGGGAGTTGGATGAGAGATGTTTCAGTGCAGGGGGAATTAGATTAGAGATGGTTAAGTGCAGGGGGAGTTGGATTAGAGATGGTTCAGTGCAGGGGCAGTTGGATTAGAGATGGTTAAGTGCAAGGGGAGTTGGATTAGAGATGGTTCAGTGTAGGGGCATTTGGATTAGAGATGGTTCAGTGCAGGGGGAGTTGGATTAGAGATGGTTCAGTGCGGGGACATTTGGATTCGAGATGGTTCAGTGCAGGGGGATTTGGATTTCAGATGGTTCAGTGCAGGGGCAGTTGGATAAGAGATTGTTCAGTGCAGGGGCATTTGGATTAGAGATGGTTCAGTGCAGGGGGAGTTGGATTAGAGATGGTTCAGTGCAGGGGCATTTGGGTTAGAGATGGTTCAGTGCAGGGGGAGGTGGATTAGAGAAGGTTCAGTGCAGGGGCAGTTAGATTAGAGATGTTTCAGTGCAGGGGGAGTTGGATTAGAGATGGTTCAGTGCAGGGGGAGTTGGATTAGAGATGGTTCAGTGCTGGGGCAGTTGGATTAGAGACGGTGCAGTGCAGGGGGAGTTGGATGAGAGATGGTTCAGTGCAGGGTGAGTTGGATTAGAGATGGTTCAGTGCAGGGGCAGTTGGATTAGAGACGGTTCAGTGCAGGGGGAGTTGGATTAGAGATGTTTCAATGCAGGGGGAGTTGGATTAGAGATGTTTCAGTGCAGGGGGACTTGGATGAGAGATGTTTCAGTGCAGTGGGAGTTGGATTAGAGATGTTTCAGTGCAGGGGGAGTTGGATGAGAGATGTTTCAGTGCAGGGGGAATTAGATTAGAGATGGTTAAGTGCAGGGGGAGTTGGATTAGAGATGGTTCAGTGCAGGGGCAGTTGTATTAGAGATGGTTCAGTGCAGGGGGAGTTGGTTTAGAGATGGTTCAGTGCAGGGGCATTTGGATTAGAGATGGTTCAGTGCAGGGGGAGTTGGATTAGTGATGGTTCAGTGCAGGGGCATTTGGATTAGAGATGGTTCAGTGCAGGGGGATTTGGATTTCAGATGGTTCAGTGCAGGGGAAGTTGGATAAGAGTATGTTCAGTGCAGGGGCATTTCGATTAGAGATGGTTCAGTGCAGGGGGAGTTGGATTAGAGATGGTTCAGTGCAGGGGCATTTGGATTAGAGATGGTTCAGTGCAGGGGGAGTTGGATTAGAGAAGGTTCAGTGCAGGGGCAGTTGGATTAGAGATGGTTCAGTGCAGGGGGAGTTGGATTAGAGATGGTTCACTGCAGGGGGAGTTGGATTAGAGATGGTTCACTGAAGGGGGAGTTGGATTAGAGATGGTTCAGTGCAGGGGCAGTTGGATTAGAGACAGTTCAGTGCAGGGGGAGTTGGATGAGAGATGGTTCAGTGCAGGGGGAGTTGGATTAGAGATGGTTCAGTGCAGGGGCAGTTGGATTAGAGACGGTTCAGTGCAGAGGGAGTTGGATTAGAGATGGTTCAGTGCAGGGGCAGTTGGATTAGAGATGGTTCAGTGCAGGGGGAGTTGGATTAGAGATGGTTCAGTGCAGGGGCATTTGGATTAGAGATGGGTCAGTGCAGGGGGAGTTGGATTAGAGATGGTTCAGTGCAGGGGCATTTGGATTATAGATGGTTCAGTGCAGGGGGATTTGGATTTCAGAAGGTTCAGTGCAGGGGCAGTTGGATAAGAGATTGTTCAGTGCAGCGGAATTTCGATTAGAGATGGTTCAGTGCAGGGGGAGTTGGATTAGAGATGGTTCAGTGCAGGGGCATTTGGATTAGAGATGGTTCAGTGCAGGCGGAGTTGGATTAGAGAAGGTTCAGTGCAGGGGCAGTTGGATTAGAGATGGTTCAGTGCAGGGGGAATTGGATTAGAGATGGTTCACTGCAGGGGGAGTTGGATTAGAGATGGTTCACTGAAGGGGGAGTTGGATTAGAGATGGTTCAGTGCAGGGGCAGTTGGATTGGAGACGGTTCAGTGCAGGGGGAGTTGGATGAGAGATGGTTCAGTGCAGGGGGAGTAGGATTAGAGATGGTTCAGTGCAGGGGCAGTTGGATTAGAGACGGTTCAGTGCAGGGGGAGTTGGATTAGAGATGTTTCAATGCAGGGGGAGTTGGATTAGAGATGGTTCAGTGCAGGGGCAGTTGGATTAGAGATGGTTCAGTGCAGGGTGAGTTGGATTAGAGATGGTTCAGTGCAGGGGCGTTCGGATTAGAGATGGTTCAGTGCAGGGGGAGTTGGATTAGAGATGGTTCAGTGCAGGGGCATTTGGATTAGAGATGGTTCAGTGCAGGGGGAGTTGGATTAGAGATTGTTCAGTGCAGGGGCAGTTGGATTTGAGATGGTTCAGTGCAGGGGCATTTGGATTAGAGATGGTTCAGTGCAGGGGGAGTTTGATTAGAGATGGTCCAGTGCAGGGGGAGTTGGATTAGAGATGGTTCAGTGCAGGGGGAGTTGGATTAGAGATGGTTCAGTGCAGGGTCAGTTGGATTAAAGATGGTTCAGTGCAGGGGGAGTTGGATTAGAGATGGTTCATTGCAGGGGCAGTTGGATTAGAGATGGTTCAGTGAAGGGGGCGTTGGATTAGAGATGGTTCACTGCAGGGGGAGTGGGACTAGAGATGGTTCAGTGCAGGGCAGTTGGATTAGAAATGTTTCTGTGCAGGGGGAGTTGGATTAGAGATGTTTCAGTGCAGGGGGAGTTGGATTAGAGATGTTTCAGTGCAGGGGGAGTTGGGTTAGAGATGTTTCAGTGCAGGGGGAGTTGGATTACAGATGGTTCAGTGCAGGGGGAGTGGGACTAGAGATGGTTAAGTGCTGGGGCAGTTGGATTAGAGATGGTTCAGTGCAGGGGCAGTTGGATTAGAGATGGTTCAGTGCAGGGGCAGTTGGATTAGAGATGGTTCAGTGCAGGGGGAGTTGGATTAGAGATGGTTCAGTGCAGGGGCATTTGGATTAGAGATGGTTCAGTGCAGGGGGAGTTGGATTAGAGATGGTTCAGTGCAGGGGCATTTGGATTAGAGATGGTTCAGTGCAGGGGGATTTGGATTTAAGATGGTTCAGTGCAGGGGCTGTTGGATTTGATATGGTTCAGTGCAGGGGGAGTTGGCAGAAAGATGGTTCAGTGCAGGGGCATTTGGATTAGAGATGGTTCAGTGCAGGGGGAGTTAGATTAGAGATGGTTCAGTGCAGGGGCAGTTGGATTAGAGACGGTTCAGTGCAGGGGGAGTTGGATGAGAGATGGTTCAGTGCAGGGGGAGTTGGATTAGAGATGGTTCAGTGCAGGGGCAGTTGGATTAGAGACGGTTCAGTGCAGGGGGAGTTGGATTAGAGATGTTTCAATGCAGGGGGAGTTGGATTAGAGATGGTTCAGTGCAGGGGCAGTTGGATTAGAGATGGTTCAGTGCAGGGTGAGTTGGATTAGAGATGGTTCAGTGCAGGGGCATTTGGATTAGAGATGGTTCAGTGCAGGGTGAGTTGGATTAGAGATGGTTCAGTGCAGGGGCATTTGGATTAGAGATGGTTCAGTGCAGGGGGAGTTGGATTAGAGATGGTTCAGTGCAGGGGCAGTTGGAATAGAGATGGTTCAGTGCAGGGGCAGTTGGATTAGAGATGGTTCAGTGCAGGGGGAGTTGGATTAGAGATGGTTCAGTGCAGGGTCATTTGGATTAGAAATGGTTCAGTGCAGGGGGAGTTGGATTAGAGATGGTTCAGTGCAGGGGAGTTGGATTAGAGATGGTTCATTGCAGGGGCAGTTGGATTAGAGATGGTTCAGTGAAGGGGGAGTTGGATTAGAGATGGTTCACTGCAGGGGGAGTGGGACTAGAGATGGTTCAGTGCAGGGGCAGTTGGATTAAAGATGGTTCAGTGCAGGGGGAGTTGGATTAGAGATGGTTCCTTGCAGGGGCAGTTGGATTAGAGATGGTTCAGTGAAGGGTGAGTTGGATTAGAGATGGTTCACTGCAGGGGGAGTGGGACTAGAGATGGTTCAGTGCAGGAGCAGTTGGATTAGATATGTTTCAGTGCAGGGGGAGTTGGATTAGAGATGTTTCAGTGCAGGGGGAGTTGGATTAGAGATGTTTCAGTGCAGGGGCAGTTGGATTAGAGATGTTTCAGTGCAGGGGGAGTTGGATTAGAGATGGTTCAGTGCAGGGGGAGTGGGACTAGAGATGGTTAAGTGCAGGGGCAGTTGGATTAGAGATGGTTCAGTGCAGGGGCAGTTGGATTAGAGATGGTTCAGTGCAGGGGCAGTTGGATTAGAGATGGTTCAGTGCAGGGGGAGTTGGATTAGAGATGGTTCAGTGCAGGGGGAGTTGGATTAGAGATGGTTCATTGCAGGGGGAGTTGGTCTAGAGATGGTTCAGTGCAGTGGGAGTTGGATTGGAGATGGTTCAGTGCCGGGGGAGTGGGACTAGAGATGGTTCAGTGCAGGGGCAGTTGGATAAGAGATTGTTCAGTGCAGCGGAATTTCGATTAGAGATGGTTCAGTGCAGGGGGAGTTGGATTAGAGATGGTTCAGTGCAGGGGCATTTGGATTAGAGATGGTTCATTGCAGGGGGAGTTGGATTAGAGAAGGTTCAGTGCAGGGGCAGTTGGATTAGAGATGGTTCAGTGCAGGGGGAGTTGGATTAGAGATGGTTCACTGCAGGGGGAGTTGGATTAGAGATGGTTCACTGAAGGGGGAGTTGGATTAGAAATGGTTCAGTGCAGGGGCGTTTGGATTAGGGATGGTTCAGTGCAGGGGGAGTTGGATTAGAGATGGTTCAGTGCAGGGGCATTTGGATTAGAGATGGTTCAGTGCAGGGGGAGTTGGGTTAGAGATGGTTCAGTGCAGGGGCAGTTGGATTAGAGATGGTTCAGTGCAGGGGCATTTGGATTAGAGATGGTTCAGTGCAGGGGGAGTTTGATTAGAGATGGTTCAGTGCAGGGGGAGTTGGATTAGAGATGGTTCAGTGCAGGGGGAGTTGGATTAGAGATGGTTCAGTGCAGGGTCAGTTGGATTAAAGATGGTTCAGTGCAGGGGGAGTTGGATTAGAGATGGTTCATTGCAGGGGCAGTTGGATTAGAGATGGTTCAGTGAAGGGGGAGTTGGATTAGAGAACGTTCACTGCAGGGGGAGTTGGATTAGAGATGTTTCAGTGCAGGGGGAGTTGGATTAGAGATGTTTCAGTGCAGGGGGAGTTGGATTACAGATGGTTCAGTGCAGGGGGAGTGGGACTAGAGATGGTTAAGTGCAGGGGCAGTTGGATTAGAGATGGTTCATTGCAGGGGCAGTTGGATCTGATATGGTTCAGTGCAGGGGGAGTTGGCAGACAGATGGTTCAGTGCAGGGGCATTTGGATTAGAGATGGTTCAGTGCAGGGGGAGTTAGATTAGAGATGGTTCAGTGCAGGGGCAGTTGGATTAGAGACGGTTCAGTGCAGGGGGAGTTGGATGAGAGATAGTTCAGTGCAGGGGGAGTTGGATTAGAGAAGGTTCAGTGCAGGGGCAGTTGGATTAGAGACGGTTCAGTGCAGGGGGAGTTGGATTAGAGATGTTTCAATGCAGGGGGAGTTGGATTAGAGATGGTTCAGTGCAGGGGCAGTTGGATTAGAGATGGTTCAGTGCAGGGTGAGTTGGATTAGAGATGGTTCAGTGCAGGGGCATTTGGATTAGAGATGGCTCAGTGCAGGGTGAGATGGATTAGAGATGGTTCAGTGCAGGGGCATTTGGATTAGAGATGGTTCATTGCAGGGGGAGTTGGATTAGAGATGGTTCAGTGCAGGGGCAGTTGGATTAGAGATGGTTCAGTGCAGGGGCAGTTGGATTAGAGATGGTTCAGTGCAGGGGGTGTTGGATTAGAGATTGTTCAGTGCAGGGTCATTTGGATTAGAGATGGTTCAGTGTAGGGGGAGTTGGATTAGAGATGGTTCAGTGCAGGGGAGTTGGATTAGAGATGGTTCATTGCAGGGGCAGTTGGGTTAGAGATGGTTCAGTGAAGGGGGAGTTGGATTAGAGATGGTTCACTGCAGGGGGAGTGGGACTAGAGATGGTTCAGTGCAGGGGCAGTTGGATTAAAGATGGTTCAGTGCAGGGGGAGTTGGATTAGAGATGGTTCCTTGCAGGGGCAGTTGGATTAGAGATGGTTCAGTGAAGGGTGAGTTGGATTAGAGATGGTTCACTGCAGGGGGAGTGGGACTAGAGATGGTTCAGTGCAGGAGCAGTTGGATTAGATATGTTTCAGTGCAGGGGGAGTTGGATTCGAGATGTTTCAGTGCAGGGGGAGTTGGATTAGAGATGTTTCAGTGCAGGGGGAGTTGGATTAGAGATGTTTCAGTGCAGGGGGAGTTGGATTACAGATGGTTCAGTGCAGGGGGAGTGGGACTAGAGATGGTTAAGTGCCGGGGCAGTTGGATTAGAGATGGTTCAGTGCAGGGGCAGTTGGATTAGAGATGGTTCAGTGCAGGGGCAGGTGGATTAGAGATGGTTCAGTGCAGGGGGAGTTGGATTAGAGATGGTTCAGTGCAGGGGGAGTTGGATTAGAGATGGTTCATTGCAGGGGGAGTTGGTCTAGAGATGGTTCAGTGCAGTGGGAGTTGGATTGGAGATGGTTCAGTGCCGGGGGAGTGGGACTAGTGATGGTTCAGTGCAGGGGCAGTTGGATTCGAGATGGTTCAGTGCAGGGGGAGTTGGATTAGAGATGGTTCAGTGCAGGGGCATTTGGATTAGAGATGTTTCAGTGCAGGGGGAGTTGCATTAGAGATGGTTCAGTGCAGGGCCACTTGGATTAGAGATGGTTCAGTGCAGGGGGAATTTTATTAGAGATGGATAAGTGCAGGGGCAGTTGGATGAGAGATGGTTCAGTGCAGGGGCATTTGGATTAGAGATGGTTCAGTGCAGGGGCAGTTGAATTAGAGACGGTTCAGTGCAGGGGGAGTTGGATTAGAGATGGTTCAGTGCAGGGGCATTTGGATTAGAGATGGTTCAGTGCAGGTGGAGTTGGATTAGAGATGGTTCAGTGCATGGGGCAGTTGGATTAGAGATGGTTCAGTGCAGGGGCATTTGGATTAGAGATGGTTCAGTGCAGGTGGAGTTGGATTAGAGATGGTTCAGTGCAGGGGCAGTTGGATTAGAGATGGTTCAGTGCAGGGGCATTTGGATTAGAGATGGTTCAGTGCAGGGGGAGTTGGATTAGAGATGGTTCAGTGCAGCGGCATTTGGATTAGTGATGGTTCAGTGCAGGGGGAGTTGGATTAGAGATGTTTCAGTGCAGGGGCAGTTGGATTAGAGATGGTTCAGTGCAGGGGGAGTTGGATTAGAGATGGTGCACTGCAGGGGGAGTTGGATTAGAGATGGTTCAGTGCAGGGGCAGTTGGATTAGAGACGGTTCAGTGCAGAGGGAGTTGGATTAGAGATGGTTCAGTGCAGGGGCAGTTGGATTAGAGATGTATCTGTGCAGGGGGAGTTGGATTAGGGATGGTTCAGTGCAGGGGCAGTTGGATTAGAGATGATTCAGTGCAGGGGGAGTTGGATTAGAGATGGTTCAGTGCAGGGGCATTTGGATTAGAGATGGTTCAGTGCAGGGGGAGTTGGATTAGAGATGGTTCAGTGTAGGGACATTTGGATTAGAGATGGTTCAGTGCAGGGGGAGTTGGAATAGAGATGGTTCAGTGCAGGGGCAGTTGGATTAGAGATGGTGCAGTGCAGGGGCATTTGGATTAGAGATGGTTCAGTGCAGGGGGAGTTGGATTAGAGATGGTTCATTGCAGGGGCATTTGGATTAGAGATGGTTCAGTGCAGGGGGAGTTGGATTAGAGATGGTTCAGTGCAGGGGCAGTTGGATTAGAGATGGTTCAGTGCAGGGGGAGTTGGATTAGAGATGGTTCACTGCAGGGGGAGTTGGATTAGAGATGGTTCAGTGCAGGGGCAGTTGGATTAGAGACGGTTCAGTGCAGGGGGAGTGGGACTAGAGATGGTTCAGCGCAGGGGCAGTTGGATTAGAGATGTTTCAGTGCAGGGGTAGTTGGATTAGAGATGTTTCAGTGCAGGGGGAGCTGGATTAGAGATGTTTCAGTGCAGGGGGAGTTGGATTAGAGATGTTTCAGTGCAGGGGGGAGTTGGATTACAGATGGTTCAGTGCAGGGGGAGTGGGACTAGAAATGGTTAAGTGCAGGGGCAGTTGGATTAGAGATGGTTCAGTGCAGGGGCAGTTGGATTAGAGATGGTTCAGTGCAGGGGCAGTTGGATTAGAGATGGTTCAGTGCAGGGGAGTTGGATTAGAGATGGTTCAGTGCAGGGGAGTTGGATTAGAGATGGTTCATTGCAGGGGGAGTTGGACTAGAGATGGTTCAGTGCAGTGGGAGTTGTATTAGAGATGGTTCAGTGCCGGGGGAGTGGGACTAGAGATGGTGCAGTGCAGGGGCAGTTGGATTAGAGATGGTTCAGTGCAGGGGGAGTTGGATTAGAGATGGTTCAGTGCAGGGGCATTTGGATTGGAGATGGTTCAGTGCAGGGGGAGTTGGATTAGAGATGGTTCAGTGCAGGGGCATTTGGATTGGAGATGGTTCAGTGCAGGGGGTGTTGGATTAGAGATGGTTCAGTGCAGGGGCAGTTGGATTAGAGATGGTTCAGTGCAGGGGCAGTTGGATTCGAGATGGTTCAGTGCAGGAGGAGTTGGATTAGAGATGGATCAGTGCAGGGTCATTTGGATTGGAGATGGTTCAGTGCAGGGGGAGTTGGATTAGAGATGGTTCAGTGTAGGGACATTTGGATTAGAGATGGTTCAGTGCAGGGGGAGTTGGAATAGAGATGGTTCAGTGCAAGGGCAGTTGGATTAGAGATGGTGCAGTGCAGGGGCATTTGGATTAGAGATGGTTCAGTGCAGGGGCAGGTGGATTAGAGATGGTTCAGTGCAGGGGGAGTTGGATTAGAGATGGTTCAGTGCAGGGGGAGTTGGATTAGAGATGGTTCATTGCAGGGGGAGTTGGTCTAGAGATGGTTCAGTGCAGTGGGAGTTGGATTGGAGATGGTTCAGTGCCGGGGGAGTGGGACTAGTGATGGTTCAGTGCAGGGGCAGTTGGATTCGAGATGGTTCAGTGCAGGGGGAGTTGGATTAGAGATGGTTCAGTGCAGGGGCATTTGGATTAGAGATGTTTCAGTGCAGGGGGAGTTGCATTAGAGATGGTTCAGTGCAGGGCCACTTGGATTAGAGATGGTTCAGTGCAGGGGGAATTTTATTAGAGATGGATAAGTGCAGGGGCAGTTGGATGAGAGATGGTTCAGTGCAGGGGCATTTGGATTAGAGATGGTTCAGTGCAGGGGCAGTTGAATTAGAGACGGTTCAGTGCAGGGGGAGTTGGATTAGAGATGGTTCAGTGCAGGGGCATTTGGATTAGAGATGGTTCAGTGCAGGTGGAGTTGGATTAGAGATGGTTCAGTGCATGGGGCAGTTGGATTAGAGATGGTTCAGTGCAGGGGCATTTGGATTAGAGATGGTTCAGTGCAGGTGGAGTTGGATTAGAGATGGTTCAGTGCAGGGGCAGTTGGATTAGAGATGGTTCAGTGCAGGGGCATTTGGATTAGAGATGGTTCAGTGCAGGGGGAGTTGGATTAGAGATGGTTCAGTGCAGCGGCATTTGGATTAGTGATGGTTCAGTGCAGGGGGAGTTGGATTAGAGATGTTTCAGTGCAGGGGCAGTTGGATTAGAGATGGTTCAGTGCAGGGGGAGTTGGATTAGAGATGGTGCACTGCAGGGGGAGTTGGATTAGAGATGGTTCAGTGCAGGGGCAGTTGGATTAGAGACGGTTCAGTGCAGAGGGAGTTGGATTAGAGATGGTTCAGTGCAGGGGCAGTTGGATTAGAGATGTTTCTGTGCAGGGGGAGTTGGATTAGGGATGGTTCAGTGCAGGGGCAGTTGGATTAGAGATGATTCAGTGCAGGGGGAGTTGGATTAGAGATGGTTCAGTGCAGGGGCATTTGGATTAGAGATGGTTCAGTGCAGGGGGAGTTGGATTAGAGATGGTTCAGTGTAGGGACATTTGGATTAGAGATGGTTCAGTGCAGGGGGAGTTGGAATAGAGATGGTTCAGTGCAGGGGCAGTTGGATTAGAGATGGTGCAGTGCAGGGGCATTTGGATTAGAGATGGTTCAGTGCAGGGGGAGTTGGATTAGAGATGGTTCATTGCAGGGGCATTTGGATTAGAGATGGTTCAGTGCAGGGGGAGTTGGATTAGAGATGGTTCAGTGCAGGGGCAGTTGGATTAGAGATGGTTCAGTGCAGGGGGAGTTGGATTAGAGATGGTTCACTGCCGGGGGAGTTGGATTAGAGATGGTTCAGTGCAGGGGCAGTTGGATTAGAGACGGTTCAGTGCAGGGGGAGTGGGACTAGAGATGGTTCAGCGCAGGGGCAGTTGGATTAGAGATGTTTCAGTGCAGGGGTAGTTGGATTAGAGATGTTTCAGTGCAGGGGGAGCTGGATTAGAGATGTTTCAGTGCAGGGGGAGTTGGATTAGAGATGTTTCAGTGCAGGGGGGAGTTGGATTACAGATGGTTCAGTGCAGGGGGAGTGGGACTAGAAATGGTTAAGTGCAGGGGCAGTTGGATTAGAGATGGTTCAGTGCAGGGGCAGTTGGATTAGAGATGGTTCAGTGCAGGGGCAGTTGGATTAGAGATGGTTCAGTGCAGGGGAGTTGGATTAGAGATGGTTCAGAGCAGGGGAGTTGGATTAGAGATGGTTCATTGCAGGGGGAGTTGGACTAGAGATGGTTCAGTGCAGTGGGAGTTGTATTAGAGATGGTTCAGTGCCGGGGGAGTGGGACTAGAGATGGTGCAGTGCAGGGGCAGTTGGATTAGAGATGGTTCAGTGCAGGGGGAGTTGGATTAGAGATGGTTCAGTGCAGGGGCATTTGGATTGGAGATGGTTCAGTGCAGGGGGAGTTGGATTAGAGATGGTTCAGTGCAGGGGCATTTGGATTGGAGATGGTTCAGTGCAGGGGGTGTTGGATTAGAGATGGTTCAGTGCAGGGGCAGTTGGATTAGAGATGGTTCAGTGCAGGGGCAGTTGGATTCGAGATGGTTCAGTGCAGGAGGAGTTGGATTAGAGATGGATCAGTGCAGGGTCATTTGGATTGGAGATGGTTCAGTGCCGTGGGAGTTGGATTAGAGATGGTTCAGTCCAGGGGGAGTTGGATTAGAGATGGTTCAGTGCAGGGCATTTGGATTAGAGATGGTTCAGTGCAGGGGGAGTTGGATTAGAGATGGTTCAGTGCAGGGGGAGTTGGATTAGAGATGGTTCAGTGCAGGGGCAGTTGGATTAGAGACGGTTCAGTGCAGGGCGAGTTGGATTAGAGATGGCTCAGTGCAGGGGGAGTTGGATTAGAGATGGTTCAGTGCAGGGGGAGTTTGATTAGAGATGGTTCAGTGCAAGGGGAGTTGGATTAGAGATGTTTCAGTGCAGGGGCAGTTGGACTAGAGACGGTTCAGTGCAGGGGGAGTTGGATTAGAGATGTTTCAGTGCAGGGGGAGTTGGAATAGAGATGGTTCAGTGCAGGGGCAGTTGGATTAGAGATGGTTCAGTGCAGGGGGAGTTGGATAAGAGATGGTTCAGTGCAGGGGCATTTGGATTAGAGATGGTTCAGTGCAGGGGGAGTTGGATTAGAGATGGTTCAGTGCAGGGGCATTTGGATTCGAGATGGTTCAGTGCAGGGGGTGTTGGATTAGAGATGGTTCAGTGCAGGGGGAGTTGGATTAGAGATGGTTCAGTGCAGGGGGAGTTGGATTAGAGACGGTTCAGTGCAGGGGCAGTTGGACTAGAGACGGTTCAGTGCAGGGGGAGTTGGATTAGAGATGGTTCAGTGCAGGGGGAGTTGGATTAGAGATGATTCAGTGCAGGGGCAGTTGGACTAGAGACGGTTCAGTGCAGGGGGAGTTGGATTAGAGATGTTTCAGTGCAGGGGGAGTTGGATTAGAGATGGTTCAGTGCAGCGGCAGTTGGATTTGAGATGGTTCAGTGCAGGGGGAGTTGGATTAGAGATGGTTCAGTGCAGGGGCATTTGGATTAGAGATGGTTCAGTGCAGGGGGAGTTGAATTAGAGATGGTTCAGTGCAGGGGCATTTGGATTAGAGATGGTTCAGTGCAGGGGGAGTTGGATTAGAGATGGTTCAGTGCAGGGGCAGTTGGATTAGAGATGGTTCAGTGCAGGCGCATTTGGATTAGAGATGGTTCAGTGCAGGGGGAGTAGGAATAGAGATGGTTCAGTGCATGGGCAGTTGGATTAGAGATGGTGCAGTGCAGGGGCATTTGGATTAGAGATGGTTTAGTGCAAGGGGAGTTGGATTAGAAATGGTTCAGTGCAGGGGCATTTGGATTAGAGATGGTTCAGTGCAGGGGGAGTTGGATTAGAGATGGTTCAGTGCAGGGGCAGTTGGATTAGAGATGGTTCAGTGCAGGGGGAGTTGGATTAGAGATGGTTCACTGCAGGGGGAGTTGGATTAGATATGGTTCAGTGCAGGGGGAGTGGGACTAGAGATGGTTCAGTGCAGGGGCAGTTGGATTAGAGATGTTTCAATGCAGTTGTAGTTGGATTAGAGATGTTTCAGTGCAGGTGGAGTTGGATTAGAGATGTTTCAGTGCAGGGGGAGTTGGATTAGAGATGTTTCAGTGCAGGGGGATTTGGATTACAGATGGTTCAGTGCAGGGGGAGTGGGACTAGAAATGGTTAAGTGCAGGGGCAGTTGGATTAGAGATGGTTCAGTGCAGGGGCAGTTGGATTAGAGATGGTTCAGTGCAGGGGAGTTGGATTAGAGATGGTTCATTGCAGGGGGAGTTGGACTAGAGATGGTTCAGTGCAGTGGGAGTTGTATTAGAGATGGTTCAGTGCCGGGGGAGTGGGACTAGAGATGGTTCAGTGCAGGGGCAGTTGGATTAGAGATGGTTCAGTGCAGGGGGAGTTGGATTAGAGATGGTTCAGTGCAGGGGCATTTGGATTGGAGATGGTTCAGTGCAGGGGGAGTTGGTTTAGAGCTGGTTCAGTGCAGGGGGAGTAGGATTAGAGATGGTTCAGTGCAGGGGAGTTGGATTAGAGATGGTTCATTGCAGGGGGAGTTGGACTAGAGATGGTTCAGTGCAGTGGGAGTTGTATTAGAGATGGTTCAGTGCCGGGGGAGTGGGACTAGAGATGGTTCAGTGCAGGGGCAGTTGGATTAGAGATGGTTCAGTGCAGGGGGAGTTGGATTAGAGATGGTTCAGTGCAGGGGCATTTGGATTGGAGATGGTTCAGTGCAGGGGGAGTTGGATTAGAGATGGTTCAGTGCAGGGGCATTTGGTTTGGAGATGGTTCAGTGCAGGGGGAGTTGGATTAGAGATGGTTCAGTGCAGGGGCAGTTGGATTAGAGATGGTTCAGTGCAGGGGCAGTTGGATTCGAGATGGTTCAGTGCAGGGGGAGTTGGATTAGAGATGGATCAGTGCAGGGTCATTTGGATTGGAGATGGTTCAGTGCCGGGGGAGTTGGATTAGAGATGGTTCAGTCCAGGGGGAGTTGGAATAGAGATGGTTCATTGCAGGGCATTTGGATTAGAGATGGTTCAGTCCAGGGGGAGTTTGATTAGAGATGGTTCAGTGCAGGGCATTTGGATTAGAGATGGTTCAGTGCAGGGGGAGTTGGATTAGAGATGGTTCAGTGCAGGGGGAGTTGGATTAGAGATGGTTCAGTGCAGGGGCAGTTGGATTAGAGACGGTTCAGTGCAGGGCGAGTTGGATAAGAGATGGCTCAGTGCAGGGGGAGTTGGATTAGAGATGGTTCAGTGCAGGGGGAGTTTGATTAGAGATGGTTCAGTGCAGGGGGAGTTGGATTAGAGATGTTTCAGTGCAGGGGCAGTTGGACTAGAGACGGTTCAGTGCAGGGGGAGTTGGATTAGAGATGTTTCAGTGCAGGGGGTGTTGGAATAGAGATGGTTCAGTGCTGGGGCAGTTGGATTAGAGATGGTTCAGTGCAGGGGGAGTTGGATTAGAGATGGTTCAGTGCAGGGGCATTTGGATTAGAGATGGTTCAGTGCAGGGGGAGTTGGATTAGAGATGGTTCAGTGCAGGGGCATTTGGATTCGAGATGGTTCAGTGCAGGGGGAGTTGGATTAGAGATGGTTCAGTGCAGGGGGAGTTGGATTAGAGATGGTTCAGTGCAGGGGGAGTTGGATTAGAGATGGTTCAGTGCAGGGGCAGTTGGACTAGAGACGGTTCAGTGCAGGGGGAGTTGGATTAGAGATGGTTCAGTGCAGGGGGAGTTGGATTAGAGATGATTCAGTGCAGGGGCAGTTGGACTAGAGACGGTTCAGTGCAGGGGGAGTTGGATTAGAGATGTTTCAGTGCAGGGGGAGTTGGATGGGAGGTGGTTCAGTGCAGGGGCAGTTGGATTAGAGATGGTTCCGTGCAGGGGGAGTTGGATTAGAGATGGTTCAGTGCAGGGGCATTTGGATTAGAGATGGTTCAGTGCAGGGGGAGTTGGATTAGAGATGGTTCAGTGCAGGGGCATTTGGATTAGAGATGGTTCAGTGCAGGGGGAGTTGGATTAGAGATGGTTCAGTGCAGGGGCAGTTGGATTGGAGATGGTTCAGTGCAGGGGCATTTGAATTAGAGATGGTTCAGTGCAGGGGGAGTTGGATTAGAGATGGTTCAGTGCAGGGGGAGTTGGATTAGAGATGGTTCACTGCAGGGGGAGATGGATTAGAGATGGTTCAGAGCACGGGCAGTTGGATTAGAGACGGTTCAGTGCAGGGGGAGTGGGACAAGAGATGGTTCAGTGCAGGGGCAGTTGGATTAGAGATGTTTCAGTGCAGGGGCAGTTGGATTAGAGATGGTTCAGCGCAGGCGAGTTGGATTAGAGATGGTTCAGTGCAGGGGAGTTGGATTAGAGATGGTTCATTGCAGGGGGAGTTGGACTAGAGATGGTTCAGTGCAGTGGGAGTTGTATTAGAGATGGTTCAGTGCCGGGGGAGTGGGACTAGAGATGGTTCAGTGCAGGGGCAGTTGGATTAGAGATGGTTCAGTGCAGGGGGAGTTGGATTAGAGATGGTTCAGTGCAGGGGCATTTGGATTGGAGATGGTTCAGTGCAGGGGGAGTTGGTTTAGAGATGGTTCAGTGCAGGGGGAGTTGGATTAGAGATGGTTCAGTGCAGGGGAGTTGGATTAGAGATGGTTCATTGCAGGGGGAGTTGGACTAGAGATGGTTCAGTGCAGTGGGAGTTGTATTAGAGATGGTTCAGTGCCGGGGGAGTGGGACTAGAGATGGTTCAGTGCAGGGGCAGTTGGATTAGAGATGGTTCAGTGCAGGGGGAGTTGGATTAGAGATGGTTCAGTGCAGGGGCATTTGGATTGGAGATGGTTCAGTGCAGGGGGAGTTGGATTAGAGATGGTTCAGTGCAGGGGCATTTGGTTTGGAGATGGTTCAGTGCAGGGGGAGTTGGATTAGAGATGGTTCAGTGCAGGGGCAGTTGGATTAGAGATGGTTCAGTGCAGGGGCAGTTGGATTCGAGATGGTTCAGTGCAGGGGGAGTTGGATTAGAGATGGATCAGTGCAGGGTCATTTGGATTGGAGATGGTTCAGTGCCGGGGGAGTTGGATTAGAGATGGTTCAGTCCAGGGGGAGTTGGAATAGAGATGGTTCATTGCAGGGCATTTGGATTAGAGATGGTTCAGTCCAGGGGGAGTTTGATTAGAGATGGTTCAGTGCAGGGCATTTGGATTAGAGATGGTTCAGTGCAGGGGGAGTTGGATTAGAGATGGTTCAGTGCAGGGGGAGTTGGATTAGAGATGGTTCAGTGCAGGGGCAGTTGGATTAGAGACGGTTCAGTGCAGGGCGAGTTGGATAAGAGATGGCTCAGTGCAGGGGGAGTTGGATTAGAGATGGTTCAGTGCAGGGGGAGTTTGATTAGAGATGGTTCAGTGCAGGGGGAGTTGGATTAGAGATGTTTCAGTGCAGGGGCAGTTGGACTAGAGACGGTTCAGTGCAGGGGGAGTTGGATTAGAGATGTTTCAGTGCAGGGGGTGTTGGAATAGAGATGGTTCAGTGCTGGGGCAGTTGGATTAGAGATGGTTCAGTGCAGGGGGAGTTGGATTAGAGATGGTTCAGTGCAGGGGCATTTGGATTAGAGATGGTTCAGTGCAGGGGGAGTTGGATTAGAGATGGTTCAGTGCAGGGGCATTTGGATTCGAGATGGTTCAGTGCAGGGGGAGTTGGATTAGAGATGGTTCAGTGCAGGGGGAGTTGGATTAGAGATGGTTCAGTGCAGGGGGAGTTGGATTAGAGATGGTTCAGTGCAGGGGCAGTTGGACTAGAGACGGTTCAGTGCAGGGGGAGTTGGATTAGAGATGGTTCAGTGCAGGGGGAGTTGGATTAGAGATGATTCAGTGCAGGGGCAGTTGGACTAGAGACGGTTCAGTGCAGGGGGAGTTGGATTAGAGATGTTTCAGTGCAGGGGGAGTTGGATTGGAGGTGGTTCAGTGCAGGGGCAGTTGGATTAGAGATGGTTCCGTGCAGGGGGAGTTGGATTAGAGATGGTTCAGTGCAGGGGCATTTGGATTAGAGATGATTCAGTGCAGGGGGAGTTGGATTAGAGATGGTTCAGTGCAGGGGCATTTGGATTAGAGATGGTTCAGTGCAGGGGGAGTTGGATTAGAGATGGTTCAGTGCAGGGGCAGTTGGATTGGAGATGGTTCAGTGCAGGGGCATTTGAATTAGAGATGGTTCAGTGCAGGGGGAGTTGGATTAGAGATGGTTCAGTGCAGGGGGAGTTGGATTAGAGATGGTTCACTGCAGGGGGAGATGGATTAGAGATGGTTCAGAGCACGGGCAGTTGGATTAGAGACGGTTCAGTGCAGGGGGAGTGGGACAAGAGATGGTTCAGTGCAGGGGCAGTTGGAATAGAGATGTTTCAGTGCAGGGGCAGTTGGATTAGAGATGGTTCAGCGCAGGCGAGTTGGATTAGAGATGGTTCATTGCAGGGGGAGTTGGACTAGAGATGGTTCAGTGCAGTGGGAGTTGTATTAGAGATGGTTCAGTGCCGGGGGAGTGGGACTAGAGATGGTTCAGTGCAGGGGCAGTTGGATTAGAGATGGTTCAGTGCAGGGGGAGTTGGATTAGAGATGGTTCAGTGCAGGGGCATTTGGATTGGAGATGGTTCAGTGCAGGGGGAGTTGGATTAGAGATGGTTCAGTGCAGGGGCATTTGGTTTGGAGATGGTTCAGTGCAGGGGGAGTTGGATTAGAGATGGTTCAGTGCAGGGGCAGTTGGATTAGAGATGGTTCAGTGCAGGGGCAGTTGGATTCGAGATGGTTCAGTGCAGGGGGAGTTGGATTAGAGATGGATCAGTGCAGGGTCATTTGGATTGGAGATGGTTCAGTGCCGGGGGAGTTGGATTAGAGATGGTTCAGTCCAGGGGGAGTTGGATTAGAGATGGTTCATTGCAGGGCATTTGGATTAGAGATGGTTCAGTCCAGGGGGAGTTTGATTAGAGATGGTTCAGTGCAGGGCATTTGGATTAGAGATGGTTCAGTGCAGGGGGAGTTGGATTAGAGATGGTTCAGTGCAGGGGGAGTTGGATTAGAGATGGTTCAGTGCAGGGGCAGTTGGATTAGAGACGGTTCAGTGCAGGGCGAGTTGGATAAGAGATGGCTCAGTGCAGGGGGAGTTGGATTAGAGATGGTTCAGTGCAGGGGGAGTTTGATTAGAGATGGTTCAGTGCAGGGGGAGTTGGATTAGAGATGTTTCAGTGCAGGGGCAGTTGGACTAGAGACGGTTCAGTGCAGGGGGAGTTGGATTAGAGATGTTTCAGTGCAGGGGGTGTTGGAATAGAGATGGTTCAGTGCTGGGGCAGTTGGATTAGAGATGGTTCAGTGCAGGGGGAGTTGGATTAGAGATGGTTCAGTGCAGGGGCATTTGGATTAGAGATGGTTCAGTGCAGGGGGAGTTGGATTAGAGATGGTTCAGTGCAGGGGCATTTGGATTCGAGATGGTTCAGTGCAGGGGGAGTTGGATTAGAGATGGTTCAGTGCAGGGGGAGTTGGATTAGAGATGGTTCAGTGCAGGGGGAGTTGGATTAGAGATGGTTCAGTGCAGGGGCAGTTGGACTAGAGACGGTTCAGTGCAGGGGGAGTTGGATTAGAGATGGTTCAGTGCAGGGGGAGTTGGATTAGAGATGATTCAGTGCAGGGGCAGTTGGACTAGAGACGGTTCAGTGCAGGGGGAGTTGGATTAGAGATGTTTCAGTGCAGGGGGAGTTGGATTGGAGGTGGTTCAGTGCAGGGGCAGTTGGATTAGAGATGGTTCCGTGCAGGGGGAGTTGGATTAGAGATGGTTCAGTGCAGGGGCATTTGGATTAGAGATGGTTCAGTGCAGGGGGAGTTGGATTAGAGATGGTTCAGTGCAGGGGCATTTGGATTAGAGATGGTTCAGTGCAGGGGGAGTTGGATTAGAGATGGTTCAGTGCAGGGGCAGTTGGATTGGAGATGGTTCAGTGCAGGGGCATTTGAATTAGAGATGGTTCAGTGCAGGGGGAGTTGGATTAGAGATGGTTCAGTGCAGGGGGAGTTGGATTAGAGATGGTTCACTGCAGGGGGAGATGGATTAGAGATGGTTCAGAGCACGGGCAGTTGGATAAGAGACGGTTCAGTGCAGGGGGAGTGGGACAAGAGATGGTTCAGTGCAGGGGCAGTTGGATTAGAGATGTTTCAGTGCAGGGGCAGTTGGATTAGAGATGGTTCAGCGCAGGCGAGTTGGATTAGAGATGGTTCATTGCAGGGGGAGTTGGACTAGAGATGGTTCAGTGCAGTGGGAGTTGGATTAGAGATGGTTCACTGCCGGGGGAGTTGGATTAGAGATGGTTCAGTGCTGGGGCAGTTGGATTAGAGATGGTTCAGTGCAGGGGGAGTTGGATTAGAGATGGTTCAGTGCAGGGGTAGTTGGATTAGAGATGGTTCAGTGCAGGTCATTTGGATTAGAGATGGTTCAGTGCAGGGGTAGTTGGATTAGAGATGGTTCAGTGCAGGGCATTTGGATTAGAGATGGTTCAGTGCAGGGGTAGTTGGATTAGAGATGGTTCAGTGCAGGGGCAGTTGGATTAGAGATGGTTCAGTGCAGGGGCAGTTGGATTAGAGACGGTTCAGTGCAGGGGGAGTTGGATTAGAGATGGTTCAGTGCAGGGGCAGTTGGATTAGAGACGATTCAGTGCAGGGGGAGTTGGATTAGAGATTGATCAGTGCAGGGGGAGTTGGATTAGAGATGGTACAGTGCAGGGGCAGTTGGACTAGAGACGGTTCAGTGCAGGGGGAGATGGATTAGAGATGTTTCAGTGCAGGGGGAGTTGGATTAGAGATGGTTCAGTGCAGGGGCAGTTGGATTAGAGATGGGTCAGTGCAGGGGGAGTTGGATTAGAGATGGTTCAGTGCAGGGGCATTTGGATTAGAGATGGTTCAGTGCAGGGGGAGTTGGATTAGAGATGGTTCAGTGCAGGGGCAGTTGGATTAGAGATGGTTCAGTGCAGGGGCATTTGGATTAGAGATGGTTCAGTGCAGGGGGAGTTGGAATAGAGATGGTTCAGTGCAGGGGCAGTTGGATTAGAGATGATGCAGTGCAGGGGCATTTGGATTAGAGATGGTTCAGTGCAGGGGTAGTTGGATTAGAGATGGTTCAGTGCAGGGGCATTTGGATTAGAGATGGTTCAGTGCAGGGGGAGTTGGATTAGAGATGGTTCAGTGCAGGGGCAGTTGGATTAGAGATGGTTCAGTGCAGGGGGAGTTGGATTAGAGATGGTTCACTGCAGGGGGAGTTGGATTAGAGATGGTTCAGTGCAGGGGCAGTTGGATTAGAGACGGTTCAGTGCAGGGGGAGTGGTACTAGAGATGGTTCAGTGCAGGGGCAGTTGGATTAGAGATGTTTCAGTGCAGGGGTAGTTGGATTAGAGATGTTTCAGTGCAGGGGGAGTTGGATTAGAGATATTTCAGTGCAGGGGGAGTTGGATTAGAGATGTTTTAGTGCAGGGGGAGTTGGATTACAGATGGTTCAGTGCAGGGGGAGTGGGACTAGAAATGGTTAAGTGCAGGGGCAGTTGGATTAGAGATGGTTCAGTGCAGGGGCAGTTGGATTAGATATGGTTCAGTGCAGGGACAGTTGGATTAGAGATGGTTCAGTGCAGGGGGAGTTGGATTAGAGATGGTTCAGTGCAGGGGAGTTGGATTAGAGATGGTTCATTGCAGGGGGAGTTGGACTAGAGATGGTTCAGTGCAGTGGGAGTTGTATTAGAGATGGTTCAGTGCCGGGGGAGTGGGACTAGAGATGGTTCAGTGCAGGGGCAGTTGGATTAGAGATGGTTCAGTGCAGGGGGAGTTGGATTAGAGATGGTTCAGTGCAGGGGCATTTGGATTGGAGATGGTTCAGTGCAGGGGGAGTTGGATTAGAGATGGTTCAGTGCAGGGGGAGTTGGATTAGAGATGGTTCAGTGCAGGGGCAGTTGGATTAGAGATGGTTCAGTGCAGGGTAGTTGGATAAGAGATGGTTCATTGCAGGGGGAGTTGGACTAGAGATGGTTCAGTGCAGTGGGAGTTGTATTAGAGATGGTTCAGTGCCGGGGGAGTGGGACTAGAGATGGTTCAGTGCAGGGGCAGTTGGATTAGAGATGGTTCAGTGCAGGGGGAGTTGGATTAGAGATGGTTCAGTGCAGGGGCATTTGGATTGGAGATGGTTCAGTGCAGGGGGAGTTGGTTTAGAGATGGTTCAGTGCAGGGGGAGTTGGATTAGAGATGGTTCAGTGCAGGGGAGTTGGATTAGAGATGGTTCATTGCAGGGGGAGTTGGACTAGAGATGGTTCAGTGCAGCGGGAGTTGTATTAGAGATGGTTCAGTGCCGGGGGAGTGGGACTAGAGATGGTTCAGTGCAGGGGCAGTTGGATTAGAGATGGTTCAGTGCAGGGGGAGTTGGATTAGAGATGGTTCAGTGCAGGGGCATTTGGATTGGAGATGGTTCAGTGCAGGGGGAGTTGGATTAGAGATGGTTCAGTGCAGGGGCATTTGGTTTGGAGATTGTTCAGTGCAGGGGGAGTTGGATTAGAGATGGTTCAGTGCAGGGGCAGTTGGATTAGAGATGGTTCAGTGCAGGGGCAGTTGGATTCGAGATGGTTCAGTGCAGGGGGAGTTGGATTAGAGATGGATCAGTGCAGGGTCATTTGGATTGGAGATGGTTCAGTGCCGGGGGAGTTGGATTAGAGATGGTTCAGTCCAGGGGGAGTTGGATTAGAGATGGTTCATTGCAGGGCATTTGGATTAGAGATGGTTCAGTCCAGGGGGAGTTTGATTAGAGATGGTTCAGTGCAGGGCATTTGGATTAGAGATGGTTCAGTGCAGGGGGAGTTGGATTAGAGATGGTTCAGTGCAGGGGGAGTTGGATTAGAGATGGTTCAGTGCAGGGGCAGTTGGATTAGAGACGGTTCAGTGCAGGGCGAGTTGGAGTAGAGATGGCTCAGTGCAGGGGGAGTTGGATTAGAGATGGTTCAGTGCAGGGGGAGTTTGATTAGAGATGGTTCAGTGCAGGGGGAGTTGGATTAGAGATGTTTCAGTGCAGGGGCAGTTGGACTAGAGACGGTTCAGTGCAGGTGGAGTTGGATTAGAGATGTTTCAGAGCAGGGGGAGTTGGAATAGAGATGGTTCAGTGCAGGGGCAGTTGGATTAGAGATGGTTCAGTGCAGGGGGAGTTGGATTAGAGATGGTTCAGTGCAGGGGCATTTGGATTAGAGATGGTTCAGTGCAGGGTGAGTTGGATTAGAGATGGTTCAGTGCAGGGGCATTTGGATTCGAGATGGTTCAGTGCAGGGGGAGTTGGATTAGAGATGGTTCAGTGCAGGGGGAGTTGGATTAGAGATGGTTCAGTGCAGGGGGAGTTGGATTAGAGATGGTTCAGTGCAGGGGCAGTTGGACTAGAGACGGTTCAGTGCAGGGGGAGTTGGATTAGAGATGGTTCAGTGCAGGGGGAGTTGGATTAGAGATGATTCAGTGCAGGGGCAGTTGGACTAGAGATGGTTCAGTGCAGGGGGAGTTGGATTAGAGATGTTTCAGTGCAGGGGGAGTTGGATTGGAGCTGGTTCAGTGCAGGGGCAGTTGGATTAGAGATGGTTCCGTGCAGGGGGAGTTGGATTAGAGATGGTTCAGTGCAGGGGCATTTGGATTAGAGATGGTTCAGTGCAGGGGGAGTTGGATTAGAGATGGTTCAGTGCAGGGGCATTTGGATTAGAGATGGTTCAGTGCAGGGGGAGTTGGATTAGAGATGGTTCAGTGCAGGGGCAGTTGGATTGGAGATGGTTCAGTGCAGGGGCATTTGGATTAGAGATGGTTCAGTGCAGGGGGAGTTGGATTAGAGATGGTTCAGTGCAGTGGCATTTGGATTAGAGATGGTTCAGTGCAGGGGGAGTTGGATTCGAGATGGTTCAGTGCAGGGGCAGTTGGATTAGAGATGGTTCAGTGCAGGGGGAGTTGGATTAGAGATGGTTCACTGCAGGGGAGATGGATTAGAGATGGTTCAGAGCACGGGCAGTTGGATTAGAGACGGTTCAGTGCAGGGGGAGTGGGACAAGAGATGGTTCAGTGCAGGGGCAGTTGGATTAGAGATGTTTCAGTGCAGGGGCAGTTGGATTAGAGATGGTTCAGCGCAGGCGAGTTGGATTAGAGATGGTTCATTGCAGGGGGAGTTGGACTAGAGATGGTTCAGTGCAGTGGGAGTTGGATTAGAGATGGTTCACTGCCGGGGGAGTTGGATTAGAGATGGTTCAGTGCTGGGGCAGTTGGATTAGAGATGGTTCAGTGCAGGGGCATTTGGATTAGAGATGGTTCAGTGCAGGGGTAGTTGGATTAGAGATGGTTCAGTGCAGGGCATTTGGATTAGAGATGGTTCAGTGCAGGGGTAGTTGGATTAGAGATGGTTCAGTGCAGGGCATTTGGATTAGAGATGGTTCAGTGCAGGGGTAGTTGGATTAGAGATGGTTCAGTGCAGGGGCAGTTGGATTAGAGATGGTTCAGTGCAGGGGCAGTTGGATTAGAGACGGTTCAGTGCAGGGGGAGTTGGATTAGAGATGGTTCAGTGCAGGGGCAGTTGGATTAGAGACGATTCAGTGCAGGGGGAGTTGGATTAGAGATTGATCAGTGCAGGGGGAGTTGGATTAGAGATGGTACAGTGCAGGGGCAGTTGGACTAGAGACGGTTCAGTGCAGGGGGAGATGGATTAGAGATGTTTCAGTGCAGGGGGAGTTGGATTAGAGATGGTTCAGTGCAGGGGCAGTTGGATTAGAGATGGGTCAGTGCAGGGGGAGTTGGATTAGAGATGGTTCAGTGCAGGGGCATTTGGATTAGAGATGGTTCAGTGCAGGGGGAGTTGGATTAGAGATGGTTCAGTGCAGGGGCAGTTGGATTAGAGATGGTTCAGTGCAGGGGCATTTGGATTAGAGATGGTTCAGTGCAGGGGGAGTTGGAATAGAGATGGTTCAGTGCAGGGGCAGTTGGATTAGAGATGATGCAGTGCAGGGGCATTTGGATTTGAGATGGTTCAGTGCAGGGGGAGTTGGATTAGAGATGGTTCAGTGCAGGGGCATTTGGATTAGAGATGGTTCAGTGCAGGGGGAGTTGGATTAGAGATGGTTCCGTGCAGGGGCAGTTGGATTAGAGATGGTTCAGTGCAGGGGGAGTTGGATTAGAGATGGTTCACTGCAGGGGGAGTTGGATTAGAGATGGTTCAGTGCAGGGGCAGTTGGATTAGAGACGGTTCAGTGCAGGGGGAGTGGGACTAGAGATGGTTCAGTGCAGGGGCAGTTGGATTAGAGATGTTTCAGTGCAGGGGTAGTTGGATTAGAGATCTTTCAGTGCAGGGGGAGTTGGATTAGAGATGTTTCAGTGCAGGGGGAGTTGGATTAGAGATGTTTTAGTGCAGGGGGAGTTGGATTACAGATGGTTCAGTGCAGGGGGAGAGGGACTAGAAATGGTTAAGTGCAGGGGCAGTTGGATTAGAGATGGTTCAGTGCAGGGGCAGTTGGATTAGATATGGTTCAGTGCAGGGGCAGTTGGATTAGAGATGGTTCAGTGCAGGGGGAGTTGGATTAGAGATGGTTCAGTGCAGGGGAGTTGGATTAGAGATGGTTCATTGCAGGGGGAGTTGGACTAGAGATGGTTCAGTGCAGTGGGAGTTGTATTAGAGATGGTTCAGTGCCGGGGGAGTGGGACTAGAGATGGTTCAGTGCAGGGGCAGTTGGATTAGAGATGGTTCAGTGCAGGGGGAGTTGGATTAGAGATGGTTCAGTGCAGGGGCATTTGGATTGGAGATGGTTCAGTGCAGGGGGAGTTTGATTAGAGATGGTTCAGTGCAGGGGCATTTGGATTGGAGATGGTTCAGTGCAGGGGGAGTTGGATTAGAGATGGTTCAGTGCAGGGGCAGTTGGATTAGAGATGGTTCAGTGCAGGGGCAGTTGGATTCGAGATGGTTCAGTGCAGGGGGAGTTGGATTACAGATGGATCAGTGCAGGGTCATTTGGATTGGAGATGGTTCAGTGCCGGGGGAGTTGGATTAGAGATGGTTCAGTCCAGGGGGAGTTGGATTAGAGATGGTTCAGTGCAGGGCATTTGGATTAGAGATGGTTCAGTCCAGGGGGAGTTGGATTAGAGGTGGTTCAGTGCAGGGCATTTGGATTAGAGATGGTTCAGTGCAGGGGGAGTTGGATTAGAGATGGTTCAGTGCAGGGGGAGTTGGATTAGAGATGGTTCAGTGCAGGGGCAGTTGGATTAGAGACGGTTCAGTGCAGGGCGAGTTGGATTAGAGATGGCTCAGTGCAGGGGGAGTTGGATTAGAGATGGTTCAGTGCAGGGGGAGTTTGATTGGAGATGGTTCAGTGCAGGGGGAGTTGGATTAGAGATGTTTCAGTGCAGGGGCAGTTGGACTAGAGACGGTTCAGTGCAGGGGGAGTTGGATTAGAGATGTTTCAGTGCAGGGGGAGTTGGAATAGAGATGGTTCAGTGCAGGGGCAGTTGGATTAGAGATGGTTCAATGCAGGGGGAGTTGGGTTAGAGATGGTTCAGTGCAGGGGCATTTGGATTAGAGATGGTTCAGTGCAGGGGGAGTTGGATTAGAGATGGTTCAGTGCAGGGGCATTTGGATTCGAGATGGTTCAGTGCAGGGGGAGTTGGATTAGAGATGGTTCAGTGCAGGGGGAGTTGGATTAGAGATGGTTCAGTGCAGGGGGAGTTGGATTAGAGATGGTTCAGTGCAGGGGCAGTTGGACTAGAGACGGTTCAGTGCAGGGGGAGTTGGATTAGAGATGGTTCAGTGCAGGGGGAGTTGGATTAGAGATGATTCAGTGCAGGGGCAGTTGGACTAGAGACGGTTCAGTGCAGGGGGAGTTGGATTAGAGATGTTTCAGTGCAGGGGGAGTTGGATTGGAGATGGTTCAGTGCAGGGGCAGTTGGATTAGAGATGGTTCAGTGCAGGGGGAGTTGGATTAGAGATGGTTATGTGCAGGGGCATTTGGATTAGAGATGGTTCAGTGCAGGGGGAGTTGGATTAGAGATGGTTCAGTGCAGGGGCATTTGGATTAGAGATGGTTCAGTGCAGGGGGAGTTGGATTAGAGATGGTTCAGTGCAGGGGCAGTTGGATTAGAGATGGTTCAGTGCAGGGGCATTTGGATTAGAGATGGTTCAGTGCAGGGGGAGTTGGATTAGAGATGGTTCAGTGCAGTGGCATTTGGATTAGAGATGGTTCAGTGCAGGGGGAGTTGGATTCGAGATGGTTCAGTGCAGGGGCAGTTGGATTAGAGATGGTTCAGTGCAGGGGGATTTGGATTAGAGATGGTTCACTGCAGGGGGAGATGGATTAGAGATGGTTCAGAGCACGGGCAGTTGGATTAGAGACGGTTCAGTGCAGGGGGAGTGGGACTAGAGATGGTTCAGTGCAGGGGCAGTTGGATTAGAGATGTTTCAGTGCAGGGGCAGTTGGATTAGAGATGGTTCAGCGCAGGCGAGTTGGATTAGAGATGGTTCATTGCAGGGGGAGTTGGACTAGAGGTGGTTCAGTGCAGTGGGAGTTGGATTAGAGATGGTTCACTGCCGGGGGAGTTGGATTAGAGATGGTTCAGTGCTGGGGCAGTTGGATTAGAGATGGTTCAGTGCAGGGGCATTTGGATTAGAGATGGTTCAGTGCAGGGGTAGTTGGATTAGAGATGGTTCAGTGCAGGGCATTTGGATTAGAGATGGTTCAGTGCAGGGGTAGTTGGATTAGAGATGGTTCAGTGCAGGGCATTTGGATTAGAGATGGTTCAGTGCAGGGGTAGTTGGATTAGAGATGGTTCAGTGCAGGGGCAGTTGGATTAGAGATGGTTCAGTGCAGGGGCAGTTGGATTAGAGACGGTTCAGTGCAGGGGGAGTTGTATTAGAGATGGTTCAGTGCAGGGGCAGTTGGATTAGAGACGATTCAGTGCAGGGGGAGTTGGATTAGAGATTGATCAGTGCAGGGGGAGTTGGATTAGAGATGGTACAGTGCAGGGGCAGTTGGACTAGAGACGGTTCAGTGCAGGGGGAGATGGATTAGAGATGTTTCAGTGCAGGGGGAGTTGGATTAGAGATGGTTCAGTGCAGGGGCAGTTGGATTAGAGATGGGTCAGTGCAGGGGGAGTTGGATTAGAGATGGTTCAGTGCAGGGGCATTTGGATTAGAGATGGTTCAGTGCAGGGGGAGTTGGATTAGAGATGGTTCAGTGCAGGGGCATTTGGATTAGAGATAGTTCAGTGCAGGGGGAGTTGGATTAGAGATGGTTCAGTGCAGGGGCAGTTGGATTAGAGATGGTTCAGTGCAGGGGCATTTGGATTAGAGATGGTTCAGTGCAGGGGGAGTTGGATTAGAGATGGTTCAGTGAAGGGGCATTTGGATTAGAGATGGTTCACTGCAGGGGGAGTTGGATTCGAGATGGTTCAGTGCAGGGGCAGTTGGATTAGAGACGGTTCAGTGCAGGGGCAGTTGGATTAGAGATGGTTCAGTGCAGGGGCAGTTGGATTAGAGATGGTTCAGTGCAGGGGGAGTTGGATTAGAGATGGTTCAGTGCAGGGTCATTTGGATTGGAGATGGTTAAGTGCCGGGGGAGTTGGATTAGAGATGGTTCAGTCCAGGGGGAGTTGGATTAGAGATGGTTCATTGCAGGGCATTTGGATTAGAGATGGTTCAGTCCAGGGGGAGTTGGAGTAGAGATGGTTCAGTGCAGGGCATTTGGATTAGAGATGGTTCAGTGCAGGGGGAGTTGAATTAGAGATGGTTCAGTGCAGGGGGTGTTGGATTAGAGATGGTTCAGTGCAGGGTCAGTTGGATTAGAGACGGTTCAGTGCAGGGGGAGTTGGATTAGAGATGGTTCAGTGCAGTGGGAGTTGGATTAGAGATGGTTCAGTGCAGGGGGAGTTGGACTAGAGATGGTTCAGTGCAGGGGGAGTTGGATTAGAGATGGTTCAGTGCAGGGGCAGTTGGAGTAGAGATGTTTCAGTGCAGGGGGAGTTGGAGTAGAGATGTTTCAGTGCAGGGGCAGTTGGACTAGAGACGGTTCAGTGCAGGGGGAGTTGGATTAGAGATGTTTCAGTGCAGGGGGAGTTGGATTAGAGATGGTTCAGTGCAGGGGCAGTTGGATTAGAGATAGTTCAGTGCAGGGGGAGTTGGATTAGAGATGGTTCAGTGCAGGGGCATTTGGATTAGAGATGGTTCAGTGCAGGGGGAGTTGGATTAGAGATGGTTCAGTGCAGGGGCATTTGGATTAGAGATGGTGCAGTCCAGGGGGAGTTGGATTAGAGATGGTTCAGTGCAGGGCAGTTGGATTAGAGATAGTTCAGTGCAGGGGGAGTTGGATTAGAGATGGTTCAGTGCAGGGGGAGTTGGATTAGAGATGGTTCAGTGCAGGGGCAGTTGGATTAGAGACGGTTCAGTGCAGGGCGAGTTGGATTAGAGATGGCTCAGTGCAGGGGGAGTTGGATTAGAGATGATTCAGTGCAGGGGGAGTTGGATTAGAGATGATTCAGTGCAGGGGGAGTTGGATTAGAGATGGTTCAGTGCCGGGGCAGTTGGACTAGAGACGGTTCAGTGCAGGGGGAGTTGGATTAGAGATGTTTCAGTGCAGTGGGAGTTGGATTAGAGATGGTTCAGTGCAGGGGGAGTTGGAATAGAGATGGTTCAGTGCAGGGGGAGTTGGATTAGAGATGGTTTAGTGCAGGGGCATTTGGATTAGAGATGGGTCAGTGCAGGGGGAGTTGGATTAGAGATGTTTCAGTGCTGGGGCAGTTGGATTAGAGATGGTTCAGTGCAGGGGCATTTGGATTAGAGATGGTTCAGTGCAGGGGTAGTTGGATTAGAGATGGTTCAGTGCAGGGCATTTGGATTAGAGATGGTTCAGTGCAGGGGTAGTTGGATTAGAGATGGTTCAGTGCAGGGCATTTGGATTAGAGATGGTTCAGTGCAGGGGTAGTTGGATTAGAGATGGTTCAGTGCAGGGGCAGTTGGATTAGAGATGGTTCAGTGCAGGGGCAGTTGGATTAGAGACGGTTCAGTGCAGGGGGAGTTGTATTAGAGATGGTTCAGTGCAGGGGCAGTTGGATTAGAGACGATTCAGTGCAGGGGGAGTTGGATTAGAGATTGATCAGTGCAGGGGGAGTTGGATTAGAGATGGTACAGTGCAGGGGCAGTTGGACTAGAGACGGTTCAGTGCAGGGGGAGATGGATTAGAGATGTTTCAGTGCAGGGGGAGTTGGATTAGAGATGGTTCAGTGCAGGGGCAGTTGGATTAGAGATGGGTCAGTGCAGGGGGAGTTGGATTAGAGATGGTTCAGTGCAGGGGCATTTGGATTAGAGATGGTTCAGTGCAGGGGGAGTTGGATTAGAGATGGTTCAGTGCAGGGGCATTTGGATTAGAGATAGTTCAGTGCAGGGGGAGTTGGATTAGAGATGGTTCAGTGCAGGGGCAGTTGGATTAGAGATGGTTCAGTGCAGGGGCATTTGGATTAGAGATGGTTCAGTGCAGGGGGAGTTGGATTAGAGATGGTTCAGTGAAGGGGCATTTGGATTAGAGATGGTTCACTGCAGGGGGAGTTGGATTCGAGATGGTTCAGTGCAGGGGCAGTTGGATTAGAGACGGTTCAGTGCAGGGGCAGTTGGATTAGAGATGGTTCAGTGCAGGGGCAGTTGGATTAGAGATGGTTCAGTGCAGGGGGAGTTGGATTAGAGATGGTTCAGTGCAGGGTCATTTGGATTGGAGATGGTTCAGTGCCGGGGGAGTTGGATTAGAGATGGTTCAGTCCAGGGGGAGTTGGATTAGAGATGGTTCATTGCAGGGCATTTGGATTAGAGATGGTTCAGTCCAGGGGGAGTAGGATTAGAGATGGTTCAGTGCAGGGCATTTGGATTAGAGATGGTTCAGTGCAGGGGGAGTTGGATTCGAGATGGTTCAGTGCAGGGGGTGTTGGATTAGAGATGGTTCAGTGCAGGGTCAGTTGGATTAGAGACGGTTCAGTGCAGGGGGAGTTGGATTAGAGATGGTTCAGTGCAGGGGGAGTTGGATTAGAGATGGTTCAGTGCAGGGGGAGTTGGACTAGAGATGGTTCAGTGCAGGGGGAGTTGGATTAGAGATGGTTCAGTGCAGGGGCAGTTGGAGTAGAGATGTTTCAGTGCAGGGGGAGTTGGAGTAGAGATGTTTCAGTGCAGGGGCAGTTGGACTAGAGACGGTTCAGTGCAGGGGGAGTTGGATTAGAGATGTTTCAGTGCAGGGGGAGTTGGATTAGAGATGGTTCAGTGCAGGGGCAGTTGGATTAGAGATAGTTCAGTGCAGGGGGAGTTGGATTAGAGATGGTTCAGTGCAGGGGCATTTGGATTAGAGATGGTTCAGTGCAGGGGGAGTTGGATTAGAGATGGTTCAGTGCAGGGGCATTTGGATTAGAGATGGTGCAGTCCAGGGGGTGTTGGATTAGAGATGGTTCAGTGCAGGGCATTTGGATTAGAGATGGTTCAGTGCAGGGGTAGTTGGATTAGAGATGGTTCAGTGCAGGGGGAGTTGGATTAGAGATGGTTCAGTGCAGGGGCAGTTGGATTAGAGACGGTTCAGTGCAGGGCGAGTTGGATTAGAGATGGCTCAGTGCAGGGGGAGTTGGATTAGAGATGATTCAGTGCAGGGGGAGTTGGATTAGAGATGGTTCAGTGCAGGGGGAGTTGGATTAGAGATGGTTCAGTGCCGGGGCAGTTGGACTAGAGACGGTTCAGTGCAGGGGGAGTTGGATTAGAGATGTTTCAGTGCAGTGGGAGTTGGATTAGAGATGGTTCAGTGCAGGGGGATTTGGATTAGAGATGGTTCAGTGCAGGGGGAGTTGGATTAGAGATGGTTTAGTGCAGGGGCATTTGGATTAGAGATGGGTCAGTGCAGGGGGAGTTGGATTAGAGATGTTTCAGTGCAGGGGCATTTGGATTAGAGATGGTTCAGTGCATGGGGAGTTGGATTAGAGATGGTTCAGTGCAGGGGGAGTTGGATTAGAGATGGTTCAGTGCAGGGGGAGTTGGATTAGAGATGGTTCAGTGCAGGGGCAGTTGGACTAGAGACGGTTCAGTGCAGGGGGAGTTGGATTAGAGATGGTTCAGTGCAGGGGGAGTTGGATTAGAGATGGTTCAGTCCAGGGGGAGTTGGATTAGAGATGGTTCATTTCAGGGCATTTGGATTAGAGATGGTTCAGTCCAGGGGGAGTTGGATTAGAGATGGTTCAGTGCAGGGCATTTGGATTAGAGATGGTTCAGTGCAGGGGGAGTTGGATTAGAGATGGTTCAGTGCAGGGGGTGTTGGATTAGAGATGGTTCAGTGCAGGGGCAGGTGGATTAGAGACGGTTCAGTGCAGGGGGAGTTGGATTAGAGATGGTTCAGTGCAGGGGGAGTTGGATTAGAGATGGTTCAGTGCAGGGGGAGTTGGACTAGAGATGGTTCAGTGCAGGGGGAGATGGATTAGAGATGGTTCAGTGCAGGGGCAGTTGGAGTAGAGATGGTTCAGTGCAGGGGGAGTTGGATTAGAGATGGTTCAGTCCAGGGGGAGTTGGATTAGAGATGGTTCAGTGCAGGGCATTTGGATTAGAGATGGTTCAGTGCAGGGGTAGTTGGATTAGAGATGGTTCAGTGCAGGGGGAGTTGGATTAGAGATGGTTCAGTGCAGGGGCAGTTGGATTAGAGACGGTTCAGTGCAGGGCGAGTTGGATTAGAGATGGCTCAGTGCAGGGGGAGTTGGATTAGAGATGATTCAGTGCAGGGGGAGTCTGATTAGAGATGGTTCAGTGCAGGGGGAGTTGGATTAGAGATGGTTCAGTGCAGGGGCAGTTGGACTAGAGACGGTTCAGTGCAGGGGGAATTGGATTAGAGATGTTTCAGTGCAGGGGAGTTGGATTAGAGATGGTTCAGTGCAGGGGCAGTTGGATTAGAGATGGTTCAGTGCAGGGGTAGTTGGATTAGAGATGGTTCAGTGCAGGGGCATTTGGATTAGAGATGGTTCAGTGCAGGGGGAGTTGGATTAGAGATGGTTCAGTGCAGGGGCATTTGGATTAGAGATGGTTCAGTGCAGGGGGAGTTGGATTAGAGATGGTTCAGTGCAGGGGGAGTTGGATTAGAGATGGTTCAGTGCAGGGGGAGTTGGATTAGAGATGGTTCAGTGCAGGGGCAGTTGGACTAGAGACGGTTCAGTGCAGGGGGAGTTGGATTAGAGATGGTTCAGTGCAGGGGGAGTTGGATTAGAGATGGTTCAGTGCAGGGGCAGTTGGACTAGAGACGGTTCAGTGCAGGGGGAGTTGGATTAGAGATGTTTCAGTGCAGGGGGAGTTGGATTAGAGATGGTTCAGAGCAGGGGCAGTTGGATTAGAGATGGTTCAGTGCAGGGGGAGTTGGATTAGAGATGGTTCAGTGCAGGGGCATTTGGATTAGAGATGGTTCAGTGCAGGGGGAGTTGCATTAGAGATGGTTCAGTGCAGGGGCATTTGGATTAGAGATGGTTCCGTGCAGGGGGAGTTGGATTAGAGATGGTACAGTGCAGGGGCAGTTGGACTAGAGACGGTTCAGTGCAGGGGGAGATGGATTAGAGATGTTTCAGTGCAGGGGGAGTTGGATTAGAGATGGTTCAGTGCAGGGGCAGTTGGATTAGAGATGGGTCAGTGCAGGGGGAGTTGGATTAGAGATGGTTCAGTGCAGGGGCATTTGGATTAGAGATGGTTCAGTGCAGGGGGAGTTGGATTAGAGATGGTTCAGTGCAGGGGCATTTGGATTAGAGATGGTTCAGTGCAGGGGGAGTTGGATTAGAGATGGTTCAGTGCAGGGGGAGTTGGATTAGAGATGGTTCAGTGCAGGGGGAGTTGGATTAGAGATGGTTCAGTGCAGGGGCAGTTGGACTAGAGACGGTTCAGTGCAGGGGGAGTTGGATTAGAGATGGTTCAGTGCAGGGGGAGTTGGATTAGAGATGGTTCAGTGCAGGGGCAGTTGGACTAAAGACGGTTCAGTGCAGGGGGAGTTGGATTAGAGATGTTTCAGTGCAGGGGGAGTTGGATTAGAGATTGTTCAGTGCAGGGGCAGTTGGATTAGAGATGGTTCAGTGCAGGGGGAGTTGGATTAGAGATGGTTCAGTGCAGGGGCATTTGGATTAGAGATGGTTCAGTGCAGGGGGAGTTGGATTAGAGATGGTTCAGTGCAGGGGCATTTGGATTAGAGATGGTTCCGTGCAGGGGGAGTTGGATTAGAGATGGTACAGTGCAGGGGCAGTTGGACTAGAGACGGTTCAGTGCAGGGGGAGATGGATTAGAGATGTTTCAGTGCAGGGGGAGTTGGATTAGAGATGGTTCAGTGCAGGGGCAGTTGGATTAGAGATGGGTCAGTGCAGGGGGAGTTGGATTAGAGATGGTTCAGTGCAGGGGCATTTGGATTAGAGATGGTTCAGTGCAGGGGGAGTTGGATTAGAGATGGTTCAGTGCAGGGGCATTTGGATTAGAGATGGTTCAGTGCAGGGGGAGTTGGATTAGAGATGGTTCAGTGCAGGGGCAGTTGGATTAGAGATGGTTCAGTGCAGGGGCATTTGGATTAGAGATGGTTCAGTGCAGGGGGAGTTGGATTAGAGATGGTTCAGTGCAGGGGCATTTGGATTAGAGATGGTTCAGTGCAGGGGGAGTTGGATTCGAGATGGTTCAGTGCAGGGGCAGTTGGATTAGAGACGGTTCAGTGCAGGGGCTGTTGGATTAGAGATGGTTCAGTGCAGGGGCAGTTGGATTAGAGATGGTTCAGTGCAGGGGGAGTTGGATTAGAGATGGTTCAGTGCAGGGTCATTTGGATTGGAGATGGTTCAGCGCCGGGGGAGTTGGATTAGAGATGGTTCAGTCCAGGGGGAGTTGGATTAGAGATGGTTCATTGCAGGGCATTTGGATTAGAGATGGTTCAGTCCAGGGGGAGTTGGATTAGAGATGGTTCAGTGCAGGGCATTTGGATTAGAGATGGTTCAGTGCAGGGGGAGTTGGATTAGAGATGGTTCAGTGCAGGGGGAGTTGGATTAGAGATGGTTCAGTGCAGGGGCAGTTGGATTAGAGACGGTTCAGTGCAGGGGGAGTAGGATTAGAGATGGTTCAGTGCAAGGGGAGTTGGATTAGAGATGGTTCAGTGCAGGGGGAGTTGGACTAGAGATGGTTCAGTGCAGGGTGAGTTGGATTAGAGATGGTTCAGTGCAGTGGCAGTTGGAGTAGAGATGTTTCAGTGCATGGGGAGTTGGAGTAGAGATATTTCAGTGCAGGGGGAGTTGGATTAGAGATGGTTCAGTGCAGGGGCAGTTGGATTAGAGATGGTTCAGTGCAGGGGGAGTTGGATTCGAGATGGTTCAGTGCAGGGGCATTTGGATTAGAGATGGTTCAGTGCAGGGGGAGTTCGATTAGAGATGGTTAAGTGCAGGGGGAGTTGGATTAGAGATGGTTCAGTGCAGGGGGAGTTGGATTAGAGATGGTTCAGTGCAGGGGGAGTTGGATTAGAGATGGTTCAGTGCAGGGGCAGTTGGACTAGAGACGGTTCAGTGCAGGGGGAGTTGGATTAGAGATGTTTCAGTGCAGGGGGAGTTGGATTAGAGATGGTTCAGTGCAGGGGCAGTTGGATTAGAGATAGTTCAGTGCAGGGGGAGTTGGATTAGAGATGGTTCAGTGCAGGGGCATTTGGATTAGAGATGGTTCAGTGCAGGGGGAGTTGGATTAGAGATGGTTCAGTGCAGGGGCATTTGGATTAGAGATGGTTCAGTCCAGGGGGAGTTGGATTAGAGATGGTTCAGTGCAGGGGCATTTGGATTAGAGATGGTTCAGTGCAGGGGGAGTTGGATTAGAGATGGTTCAGTGCAGGGGGAGTTGGATTAGAGATGGTTCAGTGCAGGGGCAGTTGGATTAGAGACGGTTCAGTGCAGGGCGAGTTGGATTAGAGATGGCTCAGTGCAGGGGGAGTTGGATTAGAGATGATTCAGTGCAGGGGGAGTTGGATTAGAGATGGTTCAGTGCAGGGGGAGTTGGATTAGAGATAGTTCAGTGCAGGGGCAGTTGGACTAGAGACGGTTCAGTGCAGGGGGAGTTGGATTAGAGATGTTTCAGTGCAGGGGGAGTTGGATTAGAGATGGTTCAGTGCAGGGGCAGTTGGATTAGAGATGGTTCAGTGCAGGGGGAGTTGGATTAGAGATGGTTCAGTGCAGGGGCATTATGATTAGAGATGGTTCAGTGCAGGGGGAGTTGGATTAGAGATGGTTCAGTGCAGGGGCATTTGGATTAGAGATGGTTCAGTGCAGGGGGAGTTGGATTAGAGATGGTTCAGTGCAGGGGGAGATGGATTAGAGATGGTTCAGTGCAGGGGGAGTTGGATTAGAGATGGTTCAGTGCAGGGGCAGTTGGACTAGAGACGGTTCAGTGCAGGGGGAGTTGGATTAGAGATGGTTCAGTGCAGGGGCAGTTGGACTAGAGACGGTTCAGTGCAGGGGGAGTTGGATTAGAGATGTTTCAGTGCAGGGGTTGTTGGATTAGAGATGGTTCAGTGCAGGGGCAGTTGGATTAGAGATGGTTCAGTGCAGGGGGAGTTGGATTAGAGATGGTTCAGTGCAGGGGCATTTGGATTAGAGATGGTTCAGTGCAGGGGCATTTGGATTAGAGATGGTTCAGTGCAGGGGCATTTGGATTAGAGATGGTTCCGTGCAGGGGGAGTTGGATTAGAGATGGTACAGTGCAGGGGCATTTGGATTAGAGATGGTTCAGTGCAGGGGGAGTTGGATTAGAGATGGCTCAGTGCAGGGGCAGTTGGATTAGAGATGGTTCAGTGCAGGGGCATTTGGATTGGAGATGGTTCAGTGCAGGGGGAGTTGGATTAGAGATGGTTCAGTGCAGAGGCATTTGGATTAGAGATGGTTCAGTGCAGGGGGAGTTGGATTCGAGATGGTTCAGTGCAGGGGCAGTTGGATTAGAGATGGTTCAGTGCAGGGGGAGTTGGATTAGAGATGGTTCACTGCAGGGGGAGATGGATTAGAGATGGTTCAGTGCAGGGGCAGTTGGATTAGAGACGGTTCAGTGCAGGGGGAGTGGGACTTGAGATGGTTCAGTGCAGGGGCAGTTGGATTAGAGATGTTTCAGTGCAGGGGGAGTTGGATTAGAGATGGTTCAGCGCAGGCGAGTTGGATTAGAGATGGTTCATTGCAGGGGGAGTTGGACTAGAGATGGTTCAGTGCAGTGGGAGTTGGATTAGAGATGGTTCACTGCCGGGGGAGTTGGATTAGAGATGGTTCAGTGCAGGGGCATTTGGATTAGAGATGGTTCAGTGCAGGGGGAGTTGGATTCGAGATGGTTCAGTGAAGGGGCATTTGGTTTAGAGATGGTTCAGTGCAGGGGCATTTGGATTAGAGATGGTTCAGTGCACGGGCAGTTGGATTAGAGACGGTTCAGTGCAGGGGGAGTGGGACTAGAGATGGTTCAGTGCAGGGGCAGTTGGATTAGAGATGTTTCAGTGCAGGGGCAGTTGGATTAGAGATGGTTCAGCGCAGGCGAGTTGGATTAGAGATGGTTCATTGCAGGGGGAGTTGGACTAGAGATGGTTCAGTGCAGTGGGAGTTGGATTAGAGATGGTTCACTGCCGGGGGAGTTGGATTAGAAATGGTTCAGTGCAGGGGCATTTGGATTAGAGATGGTTCAGTGCAGGGGGAGTTGGATTAGAGATGGTTCAGTGCAGGGGCATTTGGATTAGAGATGGTTCATTGCAGGGGGAGTTGGACTAGAGATGGTTCAGTGCAGTGGGAGTTGGATTAGAGATGTTTCAGTGCAGGGGCATTTGGATTAGAGATGGTTCAGTGCAGGGGGAGTTGGATTAGAGATGGTTCAGTGCAGGGGGAGTTGGATTAGAGATGGTTCAGTGCAGGGGGAGTTGGATTAGAGATGGTTCAGTGCAGGGGCAGTTGGACTAGAGACGGTACAGTGCAGGGGGAGTTGGATTAGAGATGGTTCAGTGCAGGGGCATTTGGATTAGAGATGTTTCAGTGCAGGGGGAGTTGGATTAGAGATGGTTCAGTGCAGGGGCATTTCGATTCGAGATGGTTCAGTGCAGGGGGAGTTGGACTAGAGATGGTTCAGTGCAGGGGGAGTTGGATTAGAGATGGTTCAGTGCAGGGGGAGATGGATTAGAGATGGTTCAGTGCAGGGGCAGTTGGACTAGAGACGGTTCAGTGCAGGGGGAGTTGGATTAGAGATGGTTCAGTGCAGGGGGAGTTGGATTAGAGATGGTTCAGTGCAGGGGGAGTGGGACTAGAGACGGTACAGTGCAGGGGGAGTTGGATTAGAGATGTTTCAGTGCAGGGGGAGTTGGATTAGTGATGGTTCAGTTCAGGGGCAGTTGGATTAGAGATGGCTCAGTGCAGGGGGAGTTGGATTTGAGATGGTTCAGTGCAGGGGCATTTGGATTAGAGATGGTTCAGTGCAGGGGGAGTTGGATTAGAGATGGTTCAGTGCAGGGGCATTTGGATTCGAGATGGTTCAGTGCAGGGGGAGTTGGATTAGAGATGATTCAGTGCAGGGGCAGTTGGATTAGAGATGGTTCAGTGCAGGGGCATTTGGATTAGAGATGGTTCAGTGCAGGGGGAGTTGGATTAGAGATGGTTCAGTGCAGTGGCATTTGGATTAGAGATGGTTCAGTGCAGCGGCAGTTGGATTCGAGATGGTTCAGTGCAGGGTGAGTTGGATTAGAGACGGTTCAGTGCAGTGGCATTTGGATTAGAGATGGTTCAGTGCAGGGGCATTTGGATTAGAGATGGTTCAGTGCAGGGGGAGTTGGATTAAAGATGGCTCAGTGCAGGGGCAGTTGGATTAGAGATGGTTCAGTGCAGGGGCATTTGGATTAGAGATGGTTCAGTGCAGGGGGAGTTGGATTAGAGATGGTTCAGTGCAGGGGCATTTGGATTGGAGATGGTTCAGTGCAGGGGGAGTTGGATTCGAGATGGTTCAGTGCATGGTCATTTGGATTAGAGATGGTTCAGTGCAGGGTGAGTTGGATTAGAGATGGTTCACTGCAGGGGGAGATGGATTAGAGATGGTTCAGTGCACGGGCAGTTGGATTAGAGACGGTTCAGTGCAGGGGGAGTGGGACTAGAGATGGTTCAGTGCAGGGGCAGTTGGATTAGAGATGTTTCAGTGCAGGGGCAGTTGGATTAGAGATGGTTCAGCGCAGGCCAGTTGGATTAGAGATGGTTCATTGCAGGGGGAGTTGGACTAGAGATGGTTCAGTGCAGTGGGAGTTGGATTAGAGATGTTTCAGTGCAGGGGCATTTGGATTAGAGATGGTTCAGTGCAGGGGGAGTTGGATTAGAGATGGTTCAGTGCAGGGGGAGTTGGATTAGAGATGGTTCAGTGCAGGGGGAGTTGGATTAGAGATGGTTCAGTGCAGGGGCAGTTGGACTAGAGACGGTTCAGTGCAGGGGGAGTTGGATTAGAGATGGTTCAGTGCAGGGGCATTTGGATTAGAGATGGTTCAGTGCAGGGGGAGTTGGATTAGAGACGGTTCAGTGCAGGGGCATTTGGATTAGAAATGGTTCAGTGCAGGGGGAGTTGGATTAGAGATGGTTCAGTGCACGGGCAGTTGGATTAGAGACGGTTCAGTGCAGGGGGAGTGGGACTAGAGATGGTTCAGTGCAGGGGCATTTGGATTAGAGATGGTTCAGTGCAGGCGGAGTTGGATTAGAGACGGTTCAGTGCAGGGGGAGTTGGATTAGAGATGGTTCAGTGCAGGGGCAGTTGGACTAGAGACGGTTCAGTGCAGGGGGAGTTGGATTAGAGATGGTTCAGTGCAGGGGGAGTTGGATTAGAGATTGTTCAGTGCAGGGGCAGTTGGACTAGAGATGGTTCAGTGCAGGGGGAGTTGGAGAAGAGATGTTTCAGTGCAGGGGGAGTTGGATTAGAGATGGTTCAGTGCAGGGGCAGTTGGATTAGAGATGGTTCAGTGCAGGGGCAGTTGGATTAGAGATGGTTCAGTGCAGGGGCATTTGGATTAGAGATGGTTCAGTGCTGGGGGAGTTGGATTAGAGACGGTTCAGTGCAGGGGCATTTGGATTGGAGATGGTTCAGTGCAGGGGGAGTTGGATTAGAGATGGCTCAGTGCAGGGGCAGTTGGATTAGAGATGGTTCAGTGCAGGGGCATTTGGATTAGAGATGGTTCAGTGCAGGGGGAGTTGGATTAGAGATGGTTCAGTGCAGGGGCATTTGGATTAGAGATGGTTCAGTGCAGGGGGAGTTGGATTCGAGATGGTTCAGTGCAGGGGCAGTTGGATTAGAGATGGTTCAGTGCAGGGGGAGTTGGATTAGAGATGGTTCACTGCAGGGGGAGATGAATTAGAGATGGTTCAGTGCACGGGCAGTTGGATTAGAGACGGTTCAGTGCAGGGGGAGTGGGACTAGAGATGGTTCAGTGCAGGGGCAGTTGGATTAGAGATGTTTCAGTGCAGGGGCAGTTGGATTAGAGATGGTTCAGCGCAGGCGAGTTGGATTAGAGATGGTTCATTGCAGGGGGAGTTGGACTAGAGATGGTTCTGTGCAGTGGGAGTTGGATTAGAGATGGTTCACTGCCGGGGGACTTGGATTAGAGATGGTTCAGTGCAGGGGCATTTGGATTAGAGATGGTTCAGTGCAGGGGGAGTTGTATTAGAGATGGTTCAGTGCTGGGGCAGTTGGAGTAGAGATGGTTCAGTGAAGGGGCATTTGGATTAGAGATGGTTCAGTGCAGGGGCATTTGGATTAGAGATGGTTCAGTGCAGGGGTAGTTGGATTAGAGATGGTTCAGTGCAGGGGCAGTTGGATTAGAGACGATTCAGTGCAGGGGGAGTTGGATTAGAGATGGATCAGTGCAGGGGGAGTTGGATTAGAGATGGTACAGTGCAGGGGCAGTTGGACTAGAGACGGTTCAGTGCAGGGGGAGTTGGATTAGAGATGGTTCAGTGCAGGGGCATTTGGATTAGAGATGGTTCAGTGCAGGGGGAGATGGATTACAGATGGTTCAGTGCAGGGGCAGTGGGATTAGAGATAGTTCAGTGCAGGGGGAGTTGGATTAGAGATGGTACAGTGCAGGGGCAGTTGGACTAGAGACGGTTCAGTGCAGGGGGAGTTGGATTAGAGATGGTTCAGTGCAGGGGCATTTGGATTAGAGATGGTTCAGTGCAGGGGGAAATGGATTAGAGATGGTTCAGTGCAGGGGCAGTTGGATTAGAGATGGTTCAGTGCAGGGGCATCTGGATTAGAGATGGTTCAGTGCAGGGGGAGTTGGATTCGAGATGGTTCAGTGCAGGGGCAGTTGGATTAGAGACGGTTCAGTGCAGGGGGAGTGGGACTAGAGATGGTTCAGTGCAGGGGCAGTTGGATTAGAGATGTTTCAGTGCAGGGGGGGTTGGATTAGAGATGTTTCAGTGCAGGGGGAGTTGGATTAGAGATGGTTCAGTGCAGGGCCAGTTGGATTAGAGACGGTTCAGTGCCGGGGCAGTTGGATTAGAGACGGTTCAGTGCAGGGGGAGTGGGACTAGAGATGGTTCAGTGCAGGGGCTGTTGGATTAGAGATGTTTCAGTGCAGGGGGAGTTGGATTAGAGATGTTTCAGTGCAGGGGGCGTTGGATTAGAGATGTTTCAGTGCAGGGGGAGTTGGATTAGAGATGTTTCAGTGCAGGGGGAGTTGGATTACAGATGGTTCAGTGCAGGGGGAGTGGGACTAGAGATGGTTATGTGCAGGGGCAGTTGGATTCGAGATGGTTCAGTGCAGGGGGAATTGGATTAGAGATGGTTCAGTGCAGGGGGAGTTAGATTAGAGATGGTTCATTGCAGGGGGAGTTGGACTAGAGATGGTTCAGTGCAGTGGGAGTTGGATTAGAGATGGTTCAGTGCAGGGGGAGTTGGATTAGAGATGGTTCATTGCAGGGGGAGTTCGACTAGAGATGGTTCAGTGCAGTGGGAGTTGGATTAAAGATGGTTCAGTGCAGGGGGAGTTGGATTAGAGATGGTTCAGTGCCGGGGGAGTGGGACTAGAGATGGTTCAGTGCAGGGGCAGTTGGATCTGAGATGGTTCAGTGCAGGGGGAGTTGGATTACAGATGGTTCAGTGCAGGGGCATTTGGATTAGAGATGTTTCAGTGCAGGGGGAGTTGGATTAGAGATGGTTCAGTGCAGGGGGAGTTGGACTAGAGATGGTTCAGTGCAGGGGGAGTTGGATTAGAGATGGTTCAGTGCAGGGGCAGTTGGACTAGAGATGTTTCAGTGCAGGGGGAGTTGGATTAGAGATGTTTCAGTGCAGGGGGAGTTGGATTAGAGATGGTTCAGTGCAGGGGCAGTTGGATTAGAGATGGTTCAGTGCAGGGGGAGTTGGATTAGAGATGGTTCAGTGCAGGGGCATTTGGATTAGAGATGGTTCAGTGCAGGGGGAGTTGGATTAGAGATGGTTAAGTGCAGGGGCATTTGGATTAGAGATGGTTCAGTGCAGGGGGAGTTGGATTAGAGATGGTTCAGTGCAGGGGGAGTTGGATTAGAGATGGTTCAGTGCAGTGTGAGTTGGATTAGAGATGGTTCAGTGCAGGGGCATTTGGACTAGAGACGGTTCAATGCAGGGGGAGTTGGATTCGAGATGTTTCAGTGCAGGGGGAGTTGGAATAGAGATGGTTCAGTGCAGGGGGAGTTGGATTAGAGATGGTTCAGTGCAGGGGCATTTGGATTAGAGATGGTTCAGTGCAGGGGGAGTTGGATTAGAGATGGTTCAGTGCAGGGGCATTTGGATTAGAGATGGTTCAGTGCAGGGGGAGTTCGATTAGAGATGGTTCAGTGCAGGGGGAGTTGGATTAGAGATGGTTCAGTGCAGGGGCAGTTGGATTAGAAACGGTTCAGTGCAGGGCGAGTTAGATTAGAGATGGCTCAGTGCAGGGGGAGTTGGATTAGAGATGGTTCAGTGCAGGGGGAGTTGGATTAGAGATGGTTCAGTGCTGGGGGAGTTGGATTAGAGATGGTTCAGTGCAGGGGCAGTTGGACTAGAGACGGTTCAGTGCAGGGGGAGTTGGATTAGAGATGTTTCAGTGCAGGGGGAGTTGGATTAGAGATGGTTCAGTGCAGGGGCAGTTGGATTAGAGATGGTTCAGTGCAGGGGGAGTTGGATTAGAGATGGTTCAGTGCAGGGGCATTTGGATTAGAGATGGTTCAGTGCAGGGGGAGTTGGATTAGAGATGGTTCAGTGCAGGGGCATTTGGATTAGAGATGGTTCAGTGCAGGGGGAGTTGGATTAGAGATGGTTCAGTGCAGGGGGAGTTGGATTAGAGATGGTTCAGTGCAGGGGGAGTTGGATTAGAGATGGTTCATGTGCAGGGGCAGTTGGACTAGAGACGGTTCAGTGCAGGGGGAGTTGGATTAGAGATGGTTCAGTGCAGGGGGAGTTGGATTAGAGATGGTTCAGTCCAGGGGGTGTTGGATTAGAGATGTTTCAGTGCAGGGGGAGTTGGATTAGAGATGGTTCAGTGCAGGGGCAGTTGGATTAGAGATGGTTCAGTGCAGGGGGAGTTGGATTAGAGATGGTTCATTGCAGGGGCATTTGGATTAGAGATGGTTCAGTGCTGGGGGAGTTGGATTAGAGATGATTCAGTGCAGGGGCATTTGGATTAGAGATGGTTCCGTGCAGGGGGAGTTGGATTAGAGATGGTTCAGTGCAGGGGCATTTGGATTAGAGATGGTTCAGTGCAGGGGGAGTTGGATTCGAGATGGCTCAGTGCAGGGGCAGTTGGATTAGAGATGTTTCAGTGCAGGGGGAGTTGGATTAGAGATGGTTCAGCGCAGGCGAGTTGGATTAGAGATGGTTCATTGCAGGGGGAGTTGGACTAGAGATGGTTCAGTGCAGTGGGAGTTGGATTAGAGATGTTTCAGTGCAGGGGCATTTGGATTAGAGATGGTTCAGTGCAGGGGGAGTTGGATTAGAGATGGTTCAGTGCAGGGGGAGTTGGATTAGAGATGGTTCAGTGCAGGGGGAGTTGGATTAGAGATGGTTCAGTGCAGGGGCAGTTGGACTAGAGACGGTTCAGTGCAGGGGGAGTTGGATTAGAGATGGTTCAGTGCAGGGGCATTTGGATTAGAGATGGTTCAGTGCAGGGGGAGTTGGATTAGAGATGGTTCAGTGCAGGGGCATTTGGATTAGAGATGGTTCAGTGCAGGGGGAGTTGGATTAGAGATGGTTCAGTGCAGGGGGAGTTGGATTAGAGATGGTTCAGTGCAGGGGGAGTTGGATTAGAGATGGTTCAGTGCAGGGGCAGTTGGACTAGAGACGTTTCAGTGCAGGGGGAGTTGGATTAGAGATGGTTCAGTGCAGGGGGAGTTGGATTAGAGATGGTTCAGTGCAGGGGCAGTTGGACTAGAGATGGTTCAGTGCAGGGGGAGTTGGAGTAGAGATGTTTCAGTGCAGGGGGAGTTGGATTAGAGATGGTTCAGTGCAGGGGCAGTTGGATTCGAGATGGCTCAGTGCAGGGGCAGTTGGATTAGAGATGGTTCAGTGCAGGGGCATTTGGATTAGAGATGGTTCAGTGCAGGGGGAGTTGGATTAGAGATGGTTCAGTGCAGGGGCATTTGGATTAGAGATGGTTCAGTGCAGGGGGAGTTGGATTCGAGATGGTTCAGTGCAGGGGCAGTTGGATTAGAGATGGTTCAGTGCAGGGGGAGTTGGATTAGAGATGGTTCACTGCAGGGGGAGATGGATTAGAGATGGTTCAGTGCACGGGCAGTTGGATTAGAGACGGTTCAGTGCAGGGGGAGTGGGACTAGAGATGGTTCAGTGCAGGGGCAGTTGGATTAGAGATGTTTCAGTGCAGGGGCAGTTGGATTAGAGATGGTTCAGCGCAGGCGAGTTGGATTAGAGATGGTTCAATTCAGGGGGAGTTGGGCTAGAGATGGTTCAGTGCAGTGGGAGTTGGATTAGAGATGGTTCACTGCCGGGGGAGTTGGATTAGAGATGGTTCAATGCAGGGGCAATTGGATTAGAGATGGTTCAGTGCAGGGGGAGTTGGATTAGAGATGGTTCAGTGCTGGGGCATTTGGATTAGAGATGGTTCAGTGAAGGGGCATTTGGATTAGAGATGGTTCAGTGCAGGGGCATTTGGATTAGAGATGGTTCAGTGCAGGGCATTTGGATTAGAGATGGTTCAGTGCAGGGGTAGTTGGATTAGAGATGGTTCAGTGCAGGGCATTTGGATTAGAGATGGTTCAGTGCAGGGGTAGTTGGATTAGAGATGGTTCAGTGCAGGGGCAGTTGGATTAGAGATGGTTCAGTGCAGGGGCAGTTGGATTAGAGACGGTGCAGTGCAGGGGGAGTTGGATTAGAGATGGTTCAGTGCAGGGGCAGTTGGACTAGAGACGATTCAGTGCAGGGGGAGTCGGATTAGAGATGGATCAGTGCAGGGGGAGTTGGATTAGAGATGGTACAGTGCAGGGGCAGTTGGACTAGAGACGGTTCAGTGCAGGGGGAGTTGGATTAGAGATGGTTCAGTGCAGGGGCATTTGGATTAGAGATGGTTCAGTGCAGGGGGAGATGGATTAGAGATGGTTCAGTGCAGGGGCAGTTGGATTAGAGATGGTTCAGTGTAGGGGCATTTGGATTAGAGATGGTTCAGTACAGGGGCAGTTGGATTAGAGATGGTTCAGTGCAGGGGCATTTGGATTAGAGATGGTTCAGTGCAGGGGGAGTTGGATTCGAGATGGTTCAGTGCAGGGGCAGTTGGATTAGAGACGGTTCAGTGCAGGGGGAGTTGGACTAGAGATGGTTCAGTGCAGGGGCAGTTGGATTAGAGATGTTTCAGTGCAGGGGGAGTTGGATTAGAGATGTTTCAGTGCAGGGGGAGTTGGATTAGAGATGGTTCAGTGCAGGGGGAGTTGGATTAGAGATGGTTCAGTGCAGGGGCAGTTGGATTAGAGACGGTTCAGTGCAGGGGGAGTGGGACTAGAGATGGTTCAGTGCAGGGGCAGTTGGATTAGAGATTTTTCAGTGCAGGGGGAGTTGGATTAGAGATGTTTCAGTGCAGGGGGAGTTGGATTAGAGATGGTTCAGTGCAGGGGCCTTGGATTAGAGATGTTTCAGTGCAGGGGGAGTTGGATTACAGATGGTTCAGTGCAGGGGGAGTGGGACTAGAGATGGTTATGTGCAGGGGCAGTTGGATTCGAGATGGTTCAGTGCAGGGGGAGTTGGATTAGAGATGGTTCAGTGCAGTGGGAGTTGGATTAGAGATGGTTCATTGCAGGGGGAGTTGGACTAGAGATGGTTCAGTGCAGTGGGAGTTGGATTAGAGATGGTTCAGTGCAGGGGGAGTTGGATTAGAGATTGTTCATTGCAGGGGGAGTTCGACTAGAGATGGTTCAGTGCAGTGGGAGTTGGATTAAAGATGGTTCAGTGCTGGGGGAGTTGGATTAGAGATGGTTCAGTGCCGGGGGAGTGGGACTAGAGATGGTTCAGTGCAGGGGCAGTTGGATCAGAGATGGTTCAGTGCAGGGGGAGTTGGATTACAGATGGTTCATTGCAGGGGGAGTTGGATTAGAGATGGTTCAGTGCAGGGGGAGTTGGATTAGAGATGGTTCATTGCAGGGGGAGTTCGACTAGAGATGGTTCAGTGCAGTGGGAGTTGGATTAAAGATGGTTCAGTGCTGGGGGAGTTGGATTAGAGATGGTTCAGTGCCTGGGGAGTGGGACTAGAGATGGTTCAGTGCAGGGGCAGTTGGATCAGAGATGGTTCAGTGCAGGGGGAGTTGGATTACAGATGGTTCAGTGCAGGGGCATTTGGATTAGAGATGTTTCAGTGCAGGGGGAGTTGGATTAGATATGGTTCAGTGCAGGGGCATTTGGATTAGAGATGGTTCAGTGCAGGGGGAGTTGGATTAGAGATGGATCAGTGCAGGGGCAGCTGGATTAGAGATGGTTCATTGCAGGGGCATTTGGATTAGAGATGGTTCAGTGCAGGGGTAGTTGGATTAGAGATGGTTCAGTGCAGGGGCATTTGGATTAGAGATGGTTCAGTGCAGGGGCAGTTGGATTAGAGATCGTTCAGTGCAGGGGCAGTTGGATTAGAGAAGGTTCAGTGCAGGGGCAGTTGGATTAGAGATGGTTCAGTGCAGGGGCAGTTGGATTAGAGATGGTTCAGTGCAGGGGGTGTTGGATTAGAGATGGTTCAGTGCAGGGGCAGTTGGAGTAGAGATGGTTCAGTGTCGGGGTAGTTGGATTAGAGATGTTTCAGTGCAGGGGGAGTTGGAATACAGATGTATCAGTGCAGGGGGAGTTGGAATACAGATGTTTCAGTGCAGGGGGAGTTGGATTAGAGGTGGTTCAGTGCAGGGGGAGTTGGATTAGAGATGTTTCAGTGCAGGGGGAGTTGGATGAGAGATGGTTCAGTGCAGGGGCATTTGGATTAGAGATGGTTCCGTGCAGGGGGAGTTGGATTAGAGATGGTTCAGTGCAGGGGCATTTGGATTAGAGATGGTTCAGTGCAGGGGGTGTTGGATTAGAGATGGCTCAGTGCAGGGGCAGTTGGATTAGAGATGGTTCAGTGCAGTGGCATTTGGATTAGAGATGGTTCAGTGCAGGGGGAGTTGGATTAGAGATGGTTCAGTGCAGGGGCATTTGGATTAGAGATGGTTCACTGCAGGGGGAGTTGGATTCGAGATGGTTCAGTGCAGGGGCAGTTGGATTAGAGATGGTTCAGTGCAGGGGGAGTTGGATTAGAGATGGTTCAGTGCAGGGGGAGATGGATTCGAGATGGTTCAGTGCAGGGGCAGTTGGATTAGAGATGGTTCAGTGCACGGGCAGTTGGATTAGAGACGGTTCAGGGCAGGGGGAGTGGGACTAGAGATGGTTCAGTGCAGGGGCAGTTGGATTAGAGATGTTTCAGTGCAGGGGCAGTTGGATTAGAGATGGTTCAGCGCAGGCGAGTTGGATTAGAGATGGTTCATTGCAGGGGGAGTTGGACTAGAGATGGTTCAGTGCAGTGGGAGTTGGATTAGAGATGGTTCACTGCCGGGGGAGTTGGATTAGAGATGATTCAATGCAGGGGCAATTGGATTAGTGATGGTTCAGTGCAGGGGGAGTTGGATTAGAGATGGTTCAGTGCTGGGGCATTTGGATTAGAGATGGTTCAGTGAAGGGGCATTTGGATTAGAGATGGTTCAGTGCAGGGGCATTTGGATTAGAGATGGTTCAGTGCAGGGCATTTGGATTAGAGATGGTTCAGTGCAGGGGTAGTTGGATTAGAGATGGTTCAGTGCAGGGCATTTGGATTAGAGATGGTTCAGTGCAGGGGTAGTTGGATTAGAGATGGTTCAGTGCAGGGGCAGTTGGATTAGAGATGGTTCAGTGCAGGGGCAGTTGGATTAGAGACGGTTCAGTGCAGGGGGAGTTGGATTAGAGATGGTTCAGTGCAGGGGCAGTTGGATTAGAGACGATTCAGTGCAGGGGGAGTTGGATTAGAGATGGATCAGTGCAGGGGGAGTTGGATTAGAGATGGTACAGTGCAGGGGCAGTTGGACTAGAGACGGTTCAGTGCATGGGGAGTTGGATTAGAGATGGTTCAGTGCAGGGGCATTTGGATTAGAGATGGTTCAGTGCAGGGGGAGATGGATTAGAGATGGTTCAGTGCAGGGGCAGTTGGATTAGAGATGGTTCAGTGTAGGGGCATTTGGATTAGAGATGGTTCAGTGCAGGGGCAGTTGGATTAGAGATGGTTCAGTGCAGGGGCATTTGGATTAGAGATGGTTCAGTGCAGGGGGAGTTGGATTAGAGATGGTTCAGTGCAGGGGCAGTTGGATTAGAGATCGTTCAGTGCAGGGACAGTTGGATTAGAGAAGGTTCAGTGCAGGGGCAGTTGGATTAGAGATGTTTCAGTGCAGGGGCAGTTGGATTAGAGATGGTTCAGTGCAGGGGGTGTTGGATTAGAGATGGTTCAGTGCAGGGGCAGTTGGAGTAGAGATGGTTCAGTGTCGGGGTAGTTGGATTAGAGATGTTTCAGTGCAGGGGGAGTTGGAATACAGATGTATCAGTGCAGGGGGAGTTGGAATACAGATGTTTCAGTGCAGGGGGAGTTGGATTAGAGGTGGTTCAGTGCAGGGGGAGTTGGATTAGAGATGTTTCAGTGCAGGGGGAGTTGGATGAGAGATGGTTCAGTGCAGGGCAGTTGGATGAGAGATGTTTCAGTGCAGGGGGAGTTGGAATAGAGATGTTTCAGTGCAGGGGGAGTTGGAATAGAGATGGTTCACTGCAGGGGGAGTTCGATTCGAGATGGTTCAGTGCAGGGGCAGTTGAATTAGAGATGGTTCATTGCAGGTGCAGTTGGATTAGAGACGGTTCAGTGCAGGGGGAGTTGGATTCGAGATGGTTCACTGCAGGGGGAGTGGGACTGGAGATGGTTCAGTGCAGGGGCAGTTGGATTAGTGATGTTTCAGTGCAGGGGGAGTTGGATTAGAGATGTTTCAGTGCAGGGGGAGTTGGATTAGAGATGTTTCAGTGCAAGGGGAGTTGGATTAGAGATGGATCAGTGCAGGGGGAGTTGGATTAGAGATGGTACAGTGCAGGGGCAGTTGGACTAGAGACGGTTCAGTGCAGGGGGAGTTGGATTAGAGATGGTTCAGTGCAGGGGCATTTGGATTAGAGATGGTTCAGTGCAGGGGGAGATGGATTAGAGATGGTTCAGTGCAGGGGCAGTTGGATTAGAGATGGTTCAGTGTAGGGGCATTTGGATTAGAGATGGTTCAGTGCAGGGGCAGTTGGATTAGAGATGGTTCAGTGCAGGGGCATTTGGATTAGAGATGGTTCAGTGCAGGGGGAGTTGGATTCGAGATGGTTCAGTGCAGGGGCAGTGGGATTAGAGACGGTTCAGTGCAGGGGGAGTGGGACTAGAGATGGTTCAGTGCAGGGGCAGTTGGATTAGAGATGTTTCAGTGCAGGGGGAGTTGGATTAGAGATGTTTCAGTGCAGGGGGAGTTGGATTAGAGATGGTTCAGTGCAGGGGGAGTTGGATTAGAGACGGTTCAGTGCAGGGGCAGTTGGATTAGAGACGGTTCAGTGCAGGGGGAGTGGGACTAGAGATGGTTCAGTGCAGGGACAGTTGGATTAGAGATGTTTCAGTGCAGGGGGAGTTGGATTAGAGATGTTTCAGTGCAGGGGGAGTTGGATTAGAGATTTTTCAGTGCCGGGGGAGTTGGATTAGAGATGGTTCAATGCAGGGGCAATTGGATTAGAGATGTTTCAGTGCAGGGGGAGTTGGATTACAGATGGTTCAGTGCAGGGGGAGCGGGACTAGAGATGGTTATGTGCAGGGGCAGTTGGATTCGAGATGGTTCAGTGCAGGGGGAGTTGGATTAGAGATGGTTCAGTGCAGGGGGAGTTGGATTAGAGATGGTTCATTGCAGGGGGAGTTGGACTAGAGATGGTTCAGTGCAGTGGGAGTTGGATTAGAGATGGTTCAGTGCAGGGGGAGTTGGATTAGAGATGGTTCAGTGCAGGGGGAGTTGGATTAGAGATGGTTCATTGCAGGGGGAGTTCGACTAGAGATGGTTCAGTGCAGTGGGAGTTGGATTAAAGATGGTTCAGTGCTGGGGGAGTTGGATTAGAGATGGTTCAGTGCCGGGGGAGTGGGACTAGAGATGGTTCAGTGCAGGGGCAGTTGGATCAGAGATGGTTCAGTGCAGGGGGAGTTGGATTACAGATGGTTCAGTGCAGGGGCATTTGGATTAGAGATGTTTCAGTGCAGGGGGAGTTGGATTAGAGATGGTTCAGTGCAGGGGCATTTGGATTAGAGATGGTTCAGTGCAGGGGGAGTTGGATTAGAGATGGATCAGTGCAGGGGCAGCTGGATTAGAGATGGTTCAGTGCAGGGGCATTTGGATTAGAGATGGTTCAGTGCAGGGGTAGTTGGATTAGAGATGGTTCAGTGCAGGGGCATTTGGATTAGAGATGGTTCAGTGCAGGGGGAGTTGGATTAGAGTTGGTTCAGTGCAGGGGCAGTTGGATTAGAGATCGTTCAGTGCAGGGGCAGTTGGATTAGAGAAGGTTCAGTGCAGGGGCAGTTGGACTAGAGATGGTTCAGTGCAGGGGCAGTTGGATTAGAGATGGTTCAGTGCAGGGGGTGTTGGATTAGAGATGGTTCAGTGCAGGGGCAGTTGGAGTAGAGATGGTTCAGTGTCGGGGTATTTGGATTAGAGATGTTTCAGTGCAGGGGGAGTTGGAATACAGATGTATCAGTGCAGGGGGAGCTGGAATACAGATGTTTCAGTGCAGGGGGAGTTGGATTAGAGGTGGTTCAGTGCAGGGGGAGTTGGATTAGAGATGTTTCAGTGCAGGGGGAGTTGGATGAGAGATGGTTCAGTGCAGGGCAGTTGGATGAGAGATGTTTCAGTGCAGGGGGAGTTGGAATAGAGATGTTTCAGTGCAGGGGGAGTTGGAATAGAGATGGTTCAATGCAGGGGGAGTTCGATTAGAGATGGTTCAGTGCAGGGGCAGTTGGATTAGAGATGGTTCATTGCAGGTGCCGTTGGATTAGAGACGGTTCAGTGCAGGGGGAGTTGGATTCGAGATGGTTCACTGCAGGGGGAGTGGGACTGGAGATGGTTCAGTGCAGGGGCAGTTGGATTAGAGATGTTTCAGTGCAGGGGGAGTTGGATTAGAGATGTTTCAGTGCAGGGGGAGTTGGATTAGAGATGTTTCAGTGCAAGGGGAGTTGGATTAGAGATATTTCAGTGCAGAGGGAGTTGGATTACAGATGGTTCAGTGCAGGGGGAGTGGGACTAGAGATGGTTAAGTGCAGGGGCAGTTGGATTAGAGATGGTTCAGTGCAGCGGCAGTTGGATTAGAGATGGTTCAGTGCAGTGGGAGTTGGATTAGAGATGGTTCATTGCAGGGGGAGTTGGACTAGAGATGTTTCAGTGCCGGGGGAGTGGGACTAGACATGTTTCAGTGCAGGGGCAGTTGGATTAGAGAAGGATCAGTGCAGGGGGAGTTGGATTAGAGATGGTTCAGTGCAGGGGCATTTGGATTAGAGATGGTTCAGTGCAGGGGGAGTTGGATTAGAGATGGTTCAGTGCAGGGGCATTTGGATTAGAGATGGTTCAGTGCAGGGGGAGTTGGATTAGAGATGGTTCAGTGCAGGGGTAGTTGGATTAGAGATGGTTCAGTGCAGGGGGAGTTGGATTAGAGATGGTTCAGTGCAGGGGCATTTGGATTAGAGATGGTTCAGTGCAGCGGCATTTGGAATAGAGATGGTTCAGTGCAGGGGGAGTTGGATTACAGATGGTTCAGTGCAGGGGCAGTTGGATTAGAGATGGTTCAGTGCAGGGGCATTTGGATTAGAGATGGTTCAGTGCAGGGGGAGTTGGATTACAGATGGTTCAGTGCAGGGGCAGTTGGATTAGAGATGGTTCAGTGCAGGGGCAGTTGGATTAGAGGCGGTTCAGTGCAGGGGGAGTTGGATTACAGATGGTTCAGTGCAGGGGCAGTTGGATTAGAGATGGTTCAGTGCAGGGGGAGTTGGATGAGAGATGTTTCAGTGCAGGGGGAGTTGGAATGGAGATGTTTCAGTGCAGGGGCAGTTGGTATAGAGATGTTTCAATGCAGGGGGAGTTGGATTAGAGATGTTTCAGTGCAGGGGGAGTTGGAATAGAGATGTTTCAGTGCAGGGGTGTTGGATGAGAGATGTTTCAGTGCAGGGGGAGTTGGATTGGAGATGGTTCAGTGCAGGGGAGTTGAATGAGCGATGTTTCAGTGCAGGGGCAGTTGGATGAGAGATGATTCAGTTCAGGGGGAGTTGGATTAGACATGGTTCAGTGCAGGGGGAGTTGGATTAGAGATGGTTCAGTGCAGGGGCAGTTGGATTAGAGATGGTTCAGTGCAGGGGGAGTTGGATGAGAGATGTTTCAGTGCAGGGGGAGCTGAATTAGAGATGTTTCAGTGCAGGGGGAGTTGGATGAGAGATGTTTCAGTGCATGGGGAGTTGGATTAGAGATGTTTCAGTGCAGGGGGAGTTGGATTAGAGATGGTTCAGTGCAGGGGGAGTTGGATTAGAGATGTTTCAGTGCAGGGGCATTTGGATTAGAGATGGTTCAGTGCAGGGGGAGTTGGATTAGAGATGGTTCAGTGCAGGGGCATTTGGATTAGAGATGGTTCAGTGCAGGGGGAGCTGGATTCGAGATGGTTCACTGCAGGGGCAGTTGGATTAGAGACGGTTCAGTGCAGGGGGAGTGGGACTAGTCATGGTTCAGTGCAGGGGCAGTTGGATTAGAGATGTTTCAGTGCAGGGGGAGTTGGATTAGAGATGTTTCAGTGCAGGGGGAGTTGGATTAGAGATGGTTCAGTGCAGGGGGAGTTGGATTAGAGACGGTTCAGTGCAGGGTCAGTTGGATTAGAGACGGTTCAGTGCAGGGGGAGTGGGACTAGAGATGGTTCAGTGCTGGGGCAGTTGGATTAGAGATGTTTCAGTGCAGGGGGAGTTGGATTAGAGATGTTTCAGTGCAGGGGGAGTTGGATTATAGATGTTTCAGTGCAGGGGGAGTTGGATTAGAGATGTTTCAGTGCAGGGGGAGTTGGAATAGAGATGTTTCAGTGCAGGGGGTGTTGGATGAGAGATGTTTCAGTGCAGGGGGAGTTGGATTGGAGATGGTTCAGTGCAGGGGGAGTTGAATGAGCGATGTTTCAGTGCAGGGCCAGTTGGATGAGAGATGATTCAGTTCAGGGGGAGTTGGATTAGACATGGTTCAGTGCTGGGGGAGTTGGATTAGAGATGGTTCAGTGCAGGGGCAGTTGGATTAGAGATGGTTCAGTGCAGGGGGAGTTGGATGAGAGATGTTTCAGTGCAGGGGGAGTTGAATTAGAGATGTTTCAGTGCAGGGGGAGTTGGATGAGAGATGTTTCAATGCAGGGGGAGTTGGATTAGAGATGTTTCAGTGCAGGGGGAGTTGGATTAGAGATGGTTCAGTGCAGGGGGAGTTGGATTAGAGATTTTTCAGTGCAGGGGCATTTGGATTAGAGATGGTTCAGTGCAGGGGGAGTTGGATTAGAGATGGTTCAGTGCAGGGGCATTTGGATTAGAGATGGTTCAGTGCAGGGGCATTTGGATTAGAGATGGTTCAGTGCAGGGGGAGTTGGATTACAGATGGTTCAGTGCAGGGGCAGTTGGATTAGAGATGGTTCAGTGCAGGGGCATTTGGATTAGAGATGGTTCAGTGCAGGGGGAGTTGGATTACAGATGGTTCAGTGCAGGGGCAGTTGGATTAGAGATGGTTCAGTGCAGGGGCAGTTGGTTTAGAGGCGGTTCAGTGCAGGGGGAGTTGGATTACAGATGGTTCAGTGCAGGGGCAGTTGGATTAGAGATGGTTCAGTGCAGGGGGAGTTCGATGAGAGATGTTTCAGTGCAGGGGGAGTTGACTTAGAGATGTTTCAGTGCAGGGGCAGTTGGTTTAGAGATGTTTCAATGCAGGGGGAGTTGGATTAGAGATGTTTCAGTGCAGGGGGAGTTGGAATAGAGATGTTTCAGTGCAGGGGGTGTTGGATGAGAGATGTTTCAGTGCAGGGGGAGTTGGATTGGAGATGGTTCAGTGCAGGGGAGTTGAATGAGCGAAGTTTCAGTGCAGGGGCAGTTGGATGAGAGATGATTCAGTTCAGGGGGAGTTGGATTAGACATGGTTCAGTGCTGGGGGAGTTGGATTAGAGATGGTTCAGTGCAGGGGCAGTTGGATTAGAGATGGTTCAGTGCAGGGGGAGTTGGATGAGAGATGTTTCAGTGCAGGGGGAGTTGACTTAGAGATGTTTCAGTGCAGGGGGAGTTGGATGAGAGATGTTTCCGTGCAGGGGGAGTTGGATTAGAGATGTTTCAGTGCAGGGGGAGTTGGATTAGAGATGGTTCAGTGCAGGGGGAGTTGGATTAGAGATGTTTCAGTGCAGGGGCATTTGGATTAGAGATGGTTCAGTGCAGGGGGAGCTGGATTCGAGATGGTTCACTGCAGGGGCAGTTGGATTAGAGACGGTTCAGTGCAGGGGAAGTGGGACTAGACATGGTTCAGTGCAGGGGGAGTTGGATTAGAGACGGTTCAGTGCAGGGGCAGTTGGATTAGAGACGGTTCAGTGCAGGGGGAGTGGGCCTAGAGATGGTTCAGTGCTGGGGCAGTTGGATTAGAGATGTTTCAGTGCAGGGGGAGTTGGATTAGAGATGTTTCAGTGCAGGGGGAGTTGGATTATAGATGTTTCAGTGCAGGGGGAGTTGGATTAGAGATGTTTCAGTGCAGGGGGAGTTGGAATAGAGATGTTTCAGTGCAGGGGGTGTTGGATGAGAGATGTTTCAGTGCAGGGGGAGTTGGATTGGAGATGGTTCAGTGCAGGGGGAGTTGAATGAGCGATGTTTCAGTGCAGGGCCAGTTGGATGAGAGATGATTCAGTTCAGGGGGAGTTGGATTAGACATGGTTCAGTGCTGGGGGAGTTGGATTAGAGATGGTTCAGTGCAGGGGCAGTTGGATTAGAGATGGTTCAGTGCAGGGGGAGTTGGATGAGAGATGTTTCAGTGCAGGGGGAATTGAATTAGAGATGTTTCAGTGCAGGGGGAGTTGGATGAGAGATGTTTCAGTGCAGGGGGAGTTGGATTAGAGATGTTTCAGTGCAGGGGGAGTTGGATTAGAGATGGTTCAGTGCAGGGGGAGTTGGATTAGAGATGTTTCAGTGCAGGGGCATTTGGATTAGAGATGGTTCAGTGCAGGGGGAGTTGGATTAGAGATGGTTCAGTGCAGGGGCATTTGGATTAGAGATGGTTCACTGCAGGGGGAGTTGGATTCGAGATGGTTCAGTGCAGGGGCAGTTGGATTAGAGACGGTTCAGTGCAGGGGGAGTGGGACTAGAGATGGTTCAGTGCAGGGGCAGTTGGATTAGAGATGTTCCAGTGCAGGGGGAGTTGGATTAGAGATGTTTCAGTGCAGGGGGAGTTGGATTAGAGATGGTTCAGTGCAGGGGGAGTTGGATTAGAGACGGTTCAGTGCAGGGGCAGTTGGATTAGAGACGGTTCAGTGCAGCGGGAGTGGGACTAGAGATGGTTCAGTGCTGGGGCAGTTGGATTAGAGATGTTTCAGTGCAGGGGGAGTTGGATTAGAGATGTTTCAGTCCAGGGGGAGTTGGATTAGAGATGTTTCAGTGCAGGGGGAGTTGGATTAGAGATGTTTCAGTGCAGGGGGAGTTGGATAACAGATGGTTCAGTGCAGGGGGAGTGGGACTAGAGATGGTTAAGTGCAGGGGCAGTTGGATTCGAGATGGTTCAGTGCAGGGGGAGTTGGATTAGAGATGGTTCAGTGCAGGGGGAGTTGGATTAGAGATGGTTCATTGCAGGGGGAGTTGGACTAGAGATGGTTAAGTGCAGTGGGAGTTGGATTAAAGATGGTTCAGTGCAGGGGCAGTTGGATCAGAGATGGTTCAGTGCAGGGGGAGTTGGATTACAGATGGTTCAGTGCAGGGGCATTTGGATTAGAGATGTTTCAGTGCAGGGGGAGTTGGATTAGAGATGGTTCAGTGCAGGGGCATTTGGATTAGAGATGGTTCGGTGCAGGGGGAGTTGGATTAGAGATGGATCAGTGCAGGGGAAGCTGGATTAGAGATGGTTCAGTGCAGGGGCATTTGGATTAGAGATGGTTCAGTGCAGGGGTAGTTGGATGAGAGATGATTCAGTTCAGGGGGAGTTGGATTAGACATGGTTCAGTGCTGGCGGAGTTGGATTAGAGATGGTTCAGTGCAGGGGCAGTTGGATCAGAGATGGTTCAGTGCAGGGGGAGTTGGATGAGATATGTTTCAGTGCAGGGGGAGTTGAATTAGAGATGTTTCAGTGCAGGGGGAGTTGGATTGGAGATGGTTCAGTGCAGGGGGAGTTGAATGAGCGATGTTTCAGTGCAGGGCCAGTTGGATGAGAGATGATTCAGTTCAGGGGGAGTTGGATTAGACATGGTTCAGTGCTGGGGGAGTTGGATTAGAGATGGTTCAGTGCAGGGGCAGTTGGATTAGAGATGGTTCAGTGCAGGGGGAGTTGGATGAGAGATGTTTCAGTGCAGGGGGAGTTGAATTAGAGATGTTTCAGTGCAGGGGGAGTTGGATGAGAGATGTTTCAGTGCAGGGGGAGTTGGATTAGAGATGTTTCAGTGCAGGGGGAGTTGGATTAGAGATGGTTCAGTGCAGGGGGAGTTGGATTAGAGATTTTTCAGTGCAGGGGCATTTGGATTAGAGATGGTTCAGTGCAGGGGGAGTTGGATTAGAGATGGTTCAGTGCAGGGGCATTTGGATTAGAGATGGTTCAGTGCAGGGGCATTTGGATTAGAGATGGTTCAGTGCAGGGGGAGTTGGATTACAGATGGTTCAGTGCAGGGGCAGTTGGATTAGAGATGGTTCAGTGCAGGGGCATTTCGATTAGAGATGGTTCAGTGCAGGGGGAGTTGGATTACAGATGGTTCAGTGCAGGGGCAGTTGGATTAGAGATGGTTCAGTGCAGGGGCAGTTGGTTTAGAGGCGGTTCAGTGCAGGGGGTGTTGGATTACAGATGGTTCAGTGCAGGGGCAGTTGGATTAGAGATGGTTCAGTGCAGGGGGAGTTGGATGAGAGATGTTTCAGTGCAGGGGGAGTTGACTTAGAGATGTTTCAGTGCAGGGGCAGTTGGTTTAGAGATGTTTCAATGCAGGGGGAGTTGGATTAGAGATGTTTCAGTGCAGGGGGAGTTGGAATAGAGATGTTTCAGTGCAGGGGGAGTTGGATTAGAGATGGTTCAGTGCAGGGGGAGTTGGATTAGAGATGTTTCAGTGCAGGGGCATTTGGATTAGAGATGGTTCAGTGCAGGGGGAGCTGGATTCGAGATGGTTCACTGCAGGGGCAGTTGGATTAGAGACGGTTCAGTGCAGGGGGAGTGGGACTAGACATGGTTCAGTGCAGGGGGAGTTGGATTAGAGACGGTTCAGTGCAGGGGCAGTTGGATTAGAGACGGTTCAGTGCAGGGGGAGTGGGACTAGAGATGGTTCAGTGCTGGGGCAGTTGGATTAGAGATGTTTCAGTGCAGGGGGAGTTGGATTAGAGATGTTTCAGTGCAGGGGGAGTTGGATTATAGATGTTTCAGTGCAGGGGGAGTTGGATTAGAGATGTTTCAGTGCAGGGGGAGTTGGAATGGAGATGTTTCAGTGCAGGGGGTGTTGGATGAGAGATGTTTCAGTGCAGGGGGAGTTGGATTGGAGATGGTTCAGTGCAGGGGGAGTTGAATGAGCGATGTTTCAGTGCAGGGCCAGTTGGATGAGAGATGATTCAGTTCAGGCGGAGTTGGATTAGACATGGTTCAGTGCTGGGGGAGTTGGATTAGAGATGGTTCAGTGCAGGGGCAGTTGGATTAGAGATGGTTCAGTGCAGGGGGAGTTGGATGAGAGATGTTTCAGTGCAGGGGGAGTTGAATTAGAGATGTTTCAGTGCAGGGGGCGTTGGATGAGAGATGTTTCAGTGCAGGGGGAGTTGGATGAGAGATGTTTCAGTGCAGGGGGAGTTGGAATAGAGATGGTTCAGTGCAGGGGGAGTTGGATTAGAGATGGTTCAGTGCAGGGGCATTTGGATTAGAGATGGTTCACTGCAGGGGGAGTTGGATTCGAGATGGTTCAGTGCAGGGGCAGTTGGATTAGAGACGGTTCAGTGCAGGGGGAGTGGGACTAGAGATGGTTCAGTGCAGGGGCAGTTGGATTAGAGATGTTCCAGTGCAGGGGGAGTTGGATTAGAGATGTTTCATTGCAGGGGGAGTTGGATTAGAGATGGTTCAGTGCAGGGGGAGTTGGATTAGAGACGGTTCAGTGCAGGGGCAGTTGGATTAGAGACGGTTCAGTGCAGCGGGAGTGGGACTAGAGATGGTTCAGTGCTGGGGCAGTTGGATTAGAGATGTTTCAGTGCAGGGGGAGTTGGATTAGAGATGTTTCAGTCCAGGGGGAGTTGGATTAGAGATGTTTCAGTGCAGGGGGAGTTGGATTAGAGATGTTTCAGTGCAGGGGGAGTTGGATAACAGATGGTTCAGTGCAGGGGGAGTGGGACTAGAGATGGTTAAGTGCAGGGGCAGTTGGATTCGAGATGGTTCAGTGCAGGGGGAGTTGGATTAGAGATGGTTCAGTGCAGGGGGAGTTGGATTAGAGATGGTTCATTGCAGGGGGAGTTGGACTAGAGATGGTTAAGTGCAGTGGGAGTTGGATTAAAGATGGTTCAGTGCAGGGGGAGTTGGATTAGAGATGGTTCAGTGCCAGGGGAGTGGGACTAGAGATGGTTCAGTGCAGGGGCAGTTGGATCAGAGATGGTTCAGTGCAGGGGGAGTTGGATTACAGATGGTTCAGTGCAGGGGCATTTGGATTAGAGATGTTTCAGTGCAGGGGGAGTTGGATTAGAGATGGTTCAGTGCAGGGGCATTTGGATTAGAGATGGTTCAGTGCAGGGGGAGTTGGATTAGAGATGGATCAGTGCAGGGGCAGCTGGATTAGAGATGGTTCAGTGCAGGGGCATTTGGATTAGAGATGGTTCAGTGCAGGGGTAGTTGGATGAGAGATGATTCAGTTCAGGGGGAGTTGGATTAGACATGGTTCAGTGCTGGCGGAGTTGGATTAGAGATGGTTCAGTGCAGGGGCAGTTGGATCAGAGATGGTTCAGTGCAGGGGGAGTTGGATGAGATATGTTTCAGTGCAGGGGGAGTTGAATTAGAGATGTTTCAGTGCCGGGGGAGTTGGATGAGAGATGTTTCAGTGCAGGGGGAGTTGGATTAGAGATGTTTCAGTGCAGGGGGAGTTGGATTAGAGATGGTTCAGTGCAGGGGGAGTTGGATTAGAGATGTTTCAGTGCAGGGGCATTTGGATTAGAGATGGTTCAGTGCAGGGGGAGTTGGATTAGAGATGGTTCAGTGCAGGGGCATTTGGATTAGAGATTGTTCAGTGCAGGGGGAGTTGGATTCGAGATGGTTCAGTGCAGGGGCAGTTGGATTAGAGACGGTTCAGTGCAGGGGGAGTGGGACTAGAGATGGTTCAGTGCAGGGGCAGTTGGAATAGAGATGTTCCAGTGCAGGGGGAGTTGGATTAGAGATGTTTCAGTGCAGGGGGAGTTGGATTAGAGATGCTTCAGTGCAGGGGGAGTTGGATTAGAGACGGTTCAGTGCAGGGGCAGTTGGATTAGAGACGGTTCAGTGCAGGGGGAGTGGGACTAGAGATGGTTCAGTGCTGGGGCAGTTGGATTAGAGATGTTTCAGTGCAGGGGGAGTTGGATTAGAGATGTTCCAGTGCAGGGGGAGTTGGATTAGAGATGTTTCAGTGCAGGGGGAGTTGGATTAGAGATGTTTCAGTGCTGGGGGAGTTGGATAACAGATGGTTCAGTGCAGGGGGAGTGGGACTAGAGATGGTTAAGTGCAGGGGCAGTTGGATTCGAGATGGTTCAGTGCAGGGGGAGTTGGATTAGAGATGGTTCAGTGCAGGGGGAGTTGGATTAGAGATGGTTCATTGCAGGGGGAGTTGGATTAGAGATGGTTCAGTGCAGGGGGAGTTGGATTAGAGATGGTTTATTGCAGGGGGAGTTGGACTAGAGATGGTTCAGTGCAGTGGGAGTTGGATTAAAGATGGTTCAGTGCAGGGGGAGTTGGATTAGAGATGGTTCATTGCCAGGGGAGTGGGACTAGAGATGGTTCAGTGCAGGGGCAGTTGGATCAGAGATGGTTCAGTGCAGGGGGAGTTGGATTAGAGATGGTTCAGTGCAGGGGCATTTGGATGAGAGATGGTTCAGTGCAGGGGCAGCTGGATTAGAGATGGTTCAGTGCAGGGGCATTTGGATTAGAGATGGTTCAGTGCAGGGGTAGTTGGATGAGAGATGGTTCAGTGCAGGGGCATTTGGATTAGAGATGGTTCAGTGCAGGGGGAGTTGGATTAGAGATGGTTCAGTGCAGGGGCATTTGGATTAGAGATGGTTCAGTGCAGGGGGAGTTGGATTCGAGATGGTTCAGTGCAGGGGCAGTTGGATTAGAGACGGTTCAGTGCAGGGGGAGTGGGACTAGAGATGGTTCAGTGCAGGGGCAGTTGGATTAGAGATGTTTCAGTGCAGGGGGAGTTGGATTAGAGATGTTTCAGTGCAGGGGGAGTTGGATTAGATATGGTTCAGTGCAGGGGGAGTTGGATTAGAGACGGTTCAGTGCAGGGGCAGTTGGATTAGAGACGGTTCAGTGCAGGGGGAGTGGGACTAAAGATGGTTCAGTGCAGGGGCAGTTGGATTAGAGATGTTTCAGTGCAGGGGGAGTTGGATTAGAGATGTTTCAGTGCAGGGGGAGTTGGATTAGAGATGGTTCAGTGCAGGGGGAGTTGGATTAGAGACGGTTCAGTGCAGGGGCAGTTGGATTAGAGACGGTTCAGTGCAGGGGGAGTGGGACTAGAGATGGTTCAGTGCTGGGGCAGTTGGATGAGAGATGTTTCAGTGCAGGGGGAGTTGGATTAGAGATGTTTCAGTGCAGGGGGAGTTGGATTATAGATGTTTCAGTGCAGGGGGAGTTGGATTAGAGATGTTTCAGTGCAGGGGGAGTTGGAATAGAGATGTTTCAGTGCAGGGGGTGTTGGATGAGAGATGTTTCAGTGCAGGGGGAGTTGGATTGGAGATGGTTCAGTGCAGGGGGAGTTGAATGAGCGATGTTTCAGTGCAGGGCCAGTTGGATGAGAGATGATTCAGTTCAGGGGGAGTTGGATTAGACATGGTTCAGTGCTGGGGGAGTTGGATTAGAGATGGTTCAGTGCAGGGGCAGTTGGATTAGAGATGGTTCAGTGCAGGGGGAGTTGGATGAGAGATGTTTCAGTGCAGGGGGAGTTGAATTAGAGATGTTTCAGTGCAGGGGGAGTTGGATGAGAGATGTTTCAGTGCAGGGGGAGTTGGATTAGAGATGTTTCAGTGCAGGGGGAGTTGGATTAGAGATGGTTCAGTGCAGGGGGAGTTGGATTAGAGATGTTTCAGTGCAGGGGCATTTGGATTAGAGATGGTTCAGTGCAGGGGGAGTTGGATTAGAGATGGTTCAGTGCAGGGGCATTTGGATTAGAGATGGTTCAGTGCAGGGGGAGTTGGATTCGAGATGGTTCAGTGCAGGGGCAGTTGGATTAGAGACGGTTCAGTGCAGGGGGAGTGGGACTAGAGATGGTTCAGTGCAGGGGCAGTTGGATTAGAGATGTTCCAGTGCAGGGGGAGTTGGATTAGAGATGTTTCAGTGCTGGGGGAGTTGGATTAGAGATGGTTCAGTGCAGGGGGAGTTGGATTAGAGACGGTTCAGTGCAGGGGCAGTTGTATTAGAGACGGTTCAGTGCAGCGGGAGTGGGACTAGAGATGGTTCAGTGCTGGGGCAGTTGGATTAGAGATGTTTCAGTGCAGGGGGAGTTGGATTAGAGATGTTTCAGTCCAGGGGGAGTTGGATTAGAGATGTTTCAGTGCAGGGGGAGTTGGATTAGAGATGTTTCAGTGCAGGGGGAGTTGGATAACAGATGGTTCAGTGCAGGGGGAGTGGGACTAGAGATGGTTAAGTGCAGGGGCAGTTGGATTCGAGATGGTTCAGTGCAGGGGGAGTTGGATTAGAGATGGTTCAGTGCAGGGGGAGTTGGATTAGAGATGGTTCATTGCAGGGGGAGTTCGACTAGAGATGGTTCAGTGCAGTGGGAGTTGGATTAAAGATGGTTCAGTGCAGGGGGAGTTGGATTAGAGATGGTTCAGTGCCGGGGGAGTGGGACTAGAGATGGTTCAGTGCAGGGGCAGTTGGATCAGAGATGGTTCAGTGCAGGGGGAGTTGGATTACAGATGGTTCAGTGCAGGGGCATTTGGATTAGAGATGTTTCAGTGCAGGGGGAGTTGGATTAGAGATGGTTCAGTGCAGGGGCATTTGGATTAGAGATGGTTCAGTGCAGGGGAGTTGGATTAGAGATGGATCAGTGCAGGGGCAGCTGGATTAGAGATGGTTCAGTGCAGGGGCATTTGGATTAGAGATGGTTCAGTGCAGGGGTAGTTGGATTAGAGATGGTTCAGTGCAGGGGCATTTGGATTAGAGATGGTTCAGTGCAGGGGGAGTTGGATTAGAGATGGTTCAGTGCAGGGGCAGTTGGATTAGAGAACGTTCAGTGCAGGGGCAGTTGGATTAGAGAAGGTTCAGTGCAGGGGGAGTTGGATTAGAGATGGTTCAGTGCAGGGGCAGTTGGATTAGAGATGGTTCAGTGCAGGGGGAGTTGGATTAGAGATGGATCAGTGCAGGGGCAGCTGGATTAGAGATGGTTCAGTGCAGGGGCATTTGGATTAGAGATGGTTCCGTGCAGGGGTAGTTGGATGAGAGATGATTCAGTTCAGGGGGAGTTGGATTAGACATGGTTCAGTGCTGGGGGAGTTGGATTAGAGATGGTTCAGTGCAGGGGCAGTTGGATCAGAGATGGTTCAGTGCAGGGGGAGTTGGATGAGATATGTTTCAGTGCAGGGGGAGTTGAATTAGAGATGTTTCAGTGCAGGGGGAGTTGGATGAGAGATGTTTCAGTGCAGGGGGAGTTGGATTAGAGATGTTTCAGTGCAGGGGGAGTTGGATTAGAGATGGTTCAGTGCAGGGGGAGTTGGATTAGAGATGTTTCAGTGCAGGGGCATTTGGATTAGAGATGGTTCAGTGCAGGGGGAGTTGGATTAGAGATGGTTCAGTGCAGGGGCATTTGGATTAGAGATTGTTCAGTGCAGGGGGAGTTGGATTCGAGATGGTTCAGTGCAGGGGCAGTTGGATTAGAGACGGTTCAGTGCAGGGGGAGTGGGACTAGAGATGGTTCAGTGCAGGGGCAGTTGGATTAGAGATGTTCCAGTGCAGGGGGAGTTGGATTAGAGATGTTTCAGTGCAGGGGGAGTTGGATTAGAGATGGTTCAGTGCAGGGGGAGTTGGATTAGAGACGGTTCAGTGCAGGGGCAGTTGGATTAGAGACGGTTCAGTGCAGGGGGAGAGGGACTAGAGATGGTTCAGTGCTGGGGCAGTTGGATTAGAGATGTTTCAGTGCAGGGGGAGTTGGATTAGAGATGTTTCAGTGCAGGGGGAGCTGGATTAGAGATGTTTCAGTGCAGTGGGAGTTGGATTAGAGATGTTTCAGTGCTGGGGGAGTTGGATAACAGATGGTTCAGTGCAGGAGGAGTGGGACTAGAGATGGTTAAGTGCAGGAGCAGTTGGATTCGAGATGGTTCAGTGCAGGGGGAGTTGGATTAGAGATGGTTCAGTGCAGGGGGAGTTGGATTAGAGATGGTTCATTGCAGGGGGAGTTGGATTAGAGATGGTTCAGTGCAGGGGGAGTTGGATTAGAGATGGTTTATTGCAGGGGGAGTTGGACTAGAGATGGTTCAGTGCAGTGGGAGTTGGATTAAAGATGGTTCAATGCAGGGGGAGTTGGATTACAGATGGTTCAGTGCCAGGGGAGTGGGACTAGAGATGGTTCAGTGCAGGGGCAGTTGGATCAGAGATGGTTCAGTGCAGGGGGAGTTGGATTAGAGATGGTTCAGTGCAGGGGCATTTGGATTAGAGATGGTTCAGTGCAGGGGCAGCTGGATTAGAGATGGTTCAGTGCAGGGGCATTTGGATTAGAGATGGTTCAGTGCAGGGGTAGTTGGATGAGAGATGGTTCAGTGCAGGGGCATTTGGATTAGAGATGGTTCAGTGCAGGGGGAGTTGGATTAGAGATGGTTCAGTGCAGGGGCATTTGGATTAGAGATGGTTCAGTGCAGGGGGAGTTGGATTCGAGATGGTTCAGTGCAGGGGCTGTTGGATTAGAGACGGTTCAGTGCAGGGGGAGTGGGACTAGAGATGGTTCAGTGCAGGGGCAGTTGGATTAGAGATGTTTCAGTGCAGGGGGAGTTGGATTAGAGATGTTTCAGTGCAGGGGGAGTTGGATTAGATATGTTTCAGTGCAGGGGGAGTTGGATTAGAGACGGTTCAGTGCAGGGGCAGTTGGATTAGAGACGGTTCAGTGCAGGGGGAGTGGGACTAAAGATGGTTCAGTGCAGGGGCAGTTGGATTAGAGATGTTTCAGTGCAGGGGGAGTTGGATTAGAGATGTTTCAGTGCGTCGTGTCCTGCACTCCTTTGGACCCCACCAGAAAGGCCGAGAGGTTGGTTTTGACGACTGGGCAACTCTCAACCTCCATAAATTTGCCCAGGCATGCGCCATGGAGAGGTCACTCCATAGTTGCCTCACAGCGACTGAAACAACACGGAAGGCAGCAGTTACGGGTTATAAGTCCAGATAAATTGGCGTAGAAACTGGGCGCCACGGGTTGCCTTTGTCGGTGGGAGAGGTCATTGCACCTCACTGGACAGCTACCGCCCGCCTCAAACCGGGCAGCCCCCGGTCAATAAGGTTCTGTCCCGCCACAGTCTGCCTGCTTCAATGGGTGCTTGGAGCTCAGGGTCATTGCCCGAAAGGTGGACTGATACACCGCACCAAACAACATGAAAAAAGGAAAGAAGGTACCAGCCCTTCGCTTTGCAAGCTGGAACGTCAGAACTATGTGTCCTGGCCTGTCGGAAGACCTTACACAAATCAACGATTCTCGGAAGACCGCCATCATTAACAACGAGCTCAGTAGACTCAATGTGGACATTGCAGCACTTCAGGAGACTCGCCTCCCCGCGAGTGGCTCTCTAGCAGAGCAAGACTACACCTTCTTCTGGCAGGGCAGGGATCCTGAAGAACCAAGACAGCATGGAGTGGGCTTCGCCATCAGAAACTCCTTGCTCAGCATGATAGAGCCTCCCTCAAATGGCTCGGAACGCATACTGTCCATCCGACTGCTCACCACCTCTGGTCCAGTACACCTACTCAGCATCTATGCTCCAACACTCTGTTCCGCACCTGAAGCTAAAGACCAGTTCTATGAACAACTCCATAACATCATTAGCAGCATCCCCAACACCGAACACCTATTCCTGCTGGGGGACTTTAATGCCAGGGTTGGGGCCGACCATGACTCATGGCCCTCCTGCCTTGGGCGCTATGGCGTTGGAAGGATGAATGAGAACGGGCAGAGACTGCTTGAGTTGTGTACCTATCATAACCTCTGCATCACCAACTCGTTCTTTCACACTAAACCCTGTCACCAGGTTTCATGGAGGCACCCAAGATCACGTCGTTGGCACCAGCTAGACCTCATTGTCACAAGGCGAGCCGCCTTAAACAGTGTTCAAATCACACGCAGCTTCCACAGTGCGGACTGCGACACCGACCACTCCCTGGTGTGCAGCAAGGTTAGGCTCAGACCAAAGAAGTTGCATCATTCCAAGCAGAAGGGCCTCCCGCGCATCAACACGAGCAGAATTTCTCACCCACAGCTGTTACAAAAATTTCTAAATTCACTTGTAACAGCCCTTCAAAACACTCCCACAGGGGATGCTGAGACCAAGTGGGCCCACATCAGAGACGCCATCTATGAGTCAGCTTTGACCAACTACGGCAAAAGTGCGAAGAGAAATGCAGACTGGTTTCAATCTCATAATGAAGAGCTGGAACCTGTCATAGCCGCTAAGCGCATTGCACTTTTGAACTACAAGAAAGCCCCCAGCGATTTAACATCCGCAGCACTTAAAGCAGCCAGAAGTACTGCACAAAGAACAGCTAGGCGTTGCGCAAACGACTACTGGCAACACCTATGCAGTCATATTCAGCTGGCCTCAGACACCGGAAACATCAGAGGAATGTATGATGGCATGAAGAGAGCTCTTGGGCCAACCATCAAGAAGATCACCCCCCTCAAATCTAAATCGGGGGACATAATCACTGACCAACGCAAACAGATGGACTGCTGGGTTGAGCACTACCTAGAACTGTACTCCAGGGAGAATGCTGTCACTGAGACTGCCCTCAATGCAGCCCAGCCTCTACCAGTCATGGATGAGCTGGACATACAGCCAACCAAATCGGAACTCAGTGATGCCATTGATTCCCTAGCCAGCGGAAAAGCCCCTGGGAAGGACAGCATTACCCCTGAAATAATCAAGAGTGCCAAGCCTGCTATACTCTCAGCACTACATGAACTGCTATGCCTGTGCTGGGACGAGGGAGCAGTACCCCAGGACATGCGCGATGCCAACATCATCACCCTCTATAAAAACAAAGGTGACCGCGGTGACTGCAACAACTACCGTGGAATCTCCCTGCTCAGCATAGTGGGGAAAGTCTTTGCTCGAGTCGCTCTGAACAGGCTCCAGAAGCTGGCCGAGCGCGTCTACCCTGAGGCACAGTGTGGCTTTCGTGCAGAGAGATCGACTATTGACATGCTGTTCTCCCTTCGTCAGATACAGGAGAAATGCCGTGAACAACAGATGCCCCTCTACATTGCTTTCATTGATCTCACCAAAGCCTTTGACCTCGTCAGCAGACGTGGTCTCTTCAGACTACTAGAAAAGATCGGATGTCCACCAAAGCTACTAAGTATCATCACCTCATTCCATGACAATATGAAAGGCACAATTCAACATGGTGGCTCCTCATCAGAGCCCTTTCCTATCCTGAGTGGTGTGAAACAGGGCTGTGTTCTCGCACCCACACTTTTTGGGATTTTCTTCTCCCTGCTGCTTTCACATGCGTTCAAATCCTCTGAAGAAGGAATTTTCCTCCACACAAGATCAGGGGGCAGGTTGTTCAACCTTGCCCGTCTAAGAGCGAAGTCCAAAGTATGGAAAGTCCTCATCAGAGAACTCCTCTTTGCTGACGATGCTGCTTTAACATCTCACACTGAAGAATGCCTGCAGAGTCTCATCGACAGGTTTGCGTCTGCCTGCAATGAATTTGGCCTAACCATCAGCCTCAAGAAAACGAACATCATGGGGCAGGATGTCAGAAATGCTCCATCCATCAATATTGGCGACCACGCTCTGGAAGTGGTTCAAGAGTTCACCTACCTAGGCTCAACTATCACCAGTAACCTGTCTCTAGATGCAGAAATCAACAAGCGCATGGGTAAGGCTTCCACTGCTATGTTCAGACTGGCCAAGAGAGTGTGGGAAAATGGCGCACTGACACGGAACACAAAAGTCCGAGTGTATCAGGCCTGTGTCCTCAGTACCTTGCTCTACGGCAGCGAGGCCTGGACAACGTATGCCAGCCAAGAGCGACGTCTCAATTCATTCCATCTTCGCTGCCTTCGGAGAATACTTGGCATCAGGTGGCAGGACTATATCTCCAACACAGAAGTCCTTGAAGCGGCCAACATCCCCAGCTTATACACACTACTGAGTCAGCGGCGCTTGAGATGGCTTGGCCATGTGAGCCGCATGGAAGATGGCAGGATCCCCAAAGACACATTGTACAGCGAGCTCGCCACTGGTATCAGACCCACCGGCCGTCCATGTCTCCGTTATAAAGACGTCTGCAAACGCGACATGAAATCGTGTGACATTGATCACAAGTCGTGGGAGTCAGTTGCCAGCATTCGCCAGAGCTGGCGGGCAGCCATAAAGACAGGGCTAAATTGTGGCGAGTCGAAGAGACTTAGTAGTTGGCAGGAAAAAAGACAGAGGCGCAAGGGGAGAGCCAAATGTGCAACAGCCCCAACAAACAAATTTCTCTGCAGCACCTGTGGAAGAGCCTGTCACTCCAGAATTGGCCTTTATAGCCACTCCAGGCGCTGCTTCACAAACAACTGACCACCTCCAGGCGCGTATCCATTGTCTCTCGAGATAAGGAGGCCCAAAAGAAAGTGCAGGGGGAGTTGGATTAGAGATGTTTCAGTGCAGGGGGAGTTGGATTAGAGATGTTTCAGTGCAGGGGGAGTTGGATTAGAGATGTTTCAGTGCAGGGGGAGTTGGATTACAGATGGTTCAGTGCAGGGGGAGTGGGACTAGAGATGGTTATGTGCAGGGGCAGTTGGATTCGAGATGGTTCAGTGCAGGGGGAGTTGGATTAGAGATGGTTCAGTGCAGGGGGAGTTGGATTAGAGATGGTTCATTGCAGGGGGAGTTGGACTAGAGATGGTTCAGTGCAGTGGGAGTTGGATTAGAGATGGTTCAGTGCAGGGGGATTTGGATTAGAGATGGTTCAGTGCAGGGGGACTTGGATTAGAGATGGTTCATTGCAGGGGGAGTTCGACTAGAGATGGTTCAGTGTAGTGGGAGTTGGATTAGAGATGGTTCAGTGCAGGGGTAGTTGGATTAGAGATGGTTCAGTGCAGGGGCATTTGGATTAGAGATGGTTCAGTGCAGGGGCAGTTGGATTAGAGATGGTTCAGTGCAGGGGCATTTGGATTAGAGATGGTTCAGTGCAGGGGGAGTTGGATTCGAGATGGTTCAGTGCAGGGGCAGTTGGATTAGAGACGGTTCAGTGCAGGGCGAGTGGGACTAGAGATGGTTCAGTGCAGGGGCAGTTGGATTAGAGATGTTTCAGTGCAGGGGGAGTTGGATTAGAGATGTTTCAGTGCAGGGGGAGTTGGATTAGAGATGGTTCAGTGCAGGGGGAGTTGGATTAGAGACGGTTCAGTGCAGGGGCAGTTGGATTAGAGACGGTTCAGTGCAGGGGGAGTGGGACTAGAGATGGTTCAGTGCAGTGGGAGTTGGATTAGAGATGGTTCAGTGCAGGGGGATTTGGATTAGAGATGGTTCAGTGCAGGGGGACTTGGATTAGAGATGGTTCATTGCAGGGGGAGTTCGACTAGAGATGGTTCAGTGTAGTGGGAGTTGGATTAGAGATGGTTCAGTGCAGGGGTAGTTGGATTAGAGATGGTTCAGTGCAGGGGCATTTGGATTAGAGATGGTTCAGTGCAGGGGCAGTTGGATTAGAGATGGTTCAGTGCAGGGGCATTTGGATTAGAGATGGTTCAGTGCAGGGGGAGTTGGATTCGAGATGGTTCAGTGCAGGGGCAGTTGGATTAGAGACGGTTCAGTGCAGGGCGAGTGGGACTAGAGATGGTTCAGTGCAGGGGCAGTTGGATTAGAGATGTTTCAGTGCAGGGGGAGTTGGATTAGAGATGTTTCAGTGCAGGGGGAGTTGGATTAGAGATGGTTCAGTGCAGGGGGAGTTGGATTAGAGACGGTTCAGTGCAGGGGCAGTTGGATTAGAGACGGTTCAGTGCAGGGGGAGTGGGACTAGAGATGGTTCAGTGCAGGGGCAGTTGGATTAGAGATGTTTCAGTGCAGGGGGAGTTGGATTAGAGATGTTTCAGTCCAGGGGGAGTTGGATTAGAGATGTTTCAGTGCAGGGGGAGTTGGATTAGAGATGTTTCAGTGCAGGGGGAGTTGGATTACAGATGGTTCAGAGCAGGGGGAGTGGGACTAGAGATGGTTATGTGCAGGGGCAGTTGGATTCGAGATGGTTCAGTGCAGGGGGAGTTGGATTAGAGATGGTTCAGTGCAGGGGGAGTTGGATTAGAGATGGTTCATTGCAGGGGGAGTTGGACTAGAGATGGTTCAGTGCAGTGGGAGTTGGATTAGAGATGGTTCAGTGCAGGGGTAGTTGGATTAGAGATGGTTCAGTGCAGGGGGAGTTGGATTAGAGATGGTTCATTGCAGGGGGAGTTCGACTAGAGATGGTTCAGTGCAGTGGGAGTTGGATTAAAGATGGTTCAGTGCAGGGGGAGTTGGATTAGAGATGGTTCAGTGCCGGGGGAGTGGGACTAGAGATGGTTCAGTGCAGGGGCAGTTGGATCAGAGATGGTTCAGTGCAGGGGGAGTTGGATTAGAGATGGTTCAGTGCAGGGGCATTTGGATTAGAGAAGTTTCAGTGCAGGGGGAGTTGGATTAGAGATGGTTCAGTGCAGGGGCATTTGGATTAGAGATGGGTCAGGGCAGGGGAGTTGGATTAGAGATGGATCAGTGCAGGGGCAGCTGGATTAGAGATGGTTCAGTGCAGGGGCATTTGGATTAGAGATGGTTCAGTGCAGGGGTAGTTGGATTAGAGATGGTTCAGTGCAGGGGCATTTGGATTAGAGATGGTTCAGTGCAGGGGGAGTTTGATTAGAGATGGTTCAGTGCAGGGGCAGTTGGATTAGAGATCGTTCAGTGCAGGGGCAGTTGGATTAGAGAAGGTTCAGTGCAGGGGGAGTTGGATTAGAGATGGTTCAGTGCAGGGGCAGTTGGATTAGAGATGGTTCAGTGCAGGGGGTGTTGGATTAGAGATGGTTCAGTGCAGGGGCAGTTGGAGTAGAGATGGTTCAGTGTCGGGGTAGTTGGATTAGAGATGTTTCAGTGCAGGGGGAGTTGGAATACAGATGTATCAGTGCAGGGGGAGTTGGAATACAGATGTTTCAGTGCAGGGGGAGTTGGATTAGAGGTGGTTCAGTGCAGGGGGAGTTGGATTAGAGATGTTTCAGTGCAGGGGGAGTTGGATGAGAGATGGTTCAGTGCAGGGCAGTTGGATGAGAGATGTTTCAGTGCAGGGGGAGTTGGAATAGAGATGTTTCAGTGCAGGGGGAGTTGGAATAGAGATGGTTCACTGCAGGGGGAGTTCGATTAGAGATGGTTCAGTGCAGGGGCAGTTGGATTAGAGATGGTTCATTGCAGGGGCAGTTGGATTAGAGACGGTTCAGTGCAGGGGGAGTTGGATTCGAGATGGTTCACTGCAGGGGGAGTGGGACTGGAGATGGTTCAGTGCAGGGGCAGTTGGATTAGAGATGTTTCAGTGCAGGGGGAGTTGTATTAGAGATGTTTCAGTGCAGGGGGAGTTGGATTAGAGATGTTTCAGTGCAAGGGGAGTTGGATTAGAGATGTTTCATTGCAGAGGGAGTTGGATTACAGATGGTTCAGTGCAGGGGGAGTGGGACTAGAGATGGTTAAGTGCAGGGGCAGTTGGATTAGAGATGGTTCAGTGCAGGGGCAGTTGGATTAGAGATGGTTCAGGGCAGTGGGAGTTGGATTAGAGATGGTTCATTGCAGGGGGATTTGGACTAGAGATGTTTCAGTGCCGGGGGAGTGGGACTAGACATGTTTCAGTGCAGGGGCAGTTGGATTAGAGAAGGATCAGTGCAGGGGGAGTTGGATTAGAGATGGTTCAGTGCAGGGGCATTTGGATTAGAGATGGTTCAGTGCAGGGGGAGTTGGATTAGAGATGGTTCAGTGCAGGGGCATTTGGATTAGAGATGGTTCAGTGCAGGGGGAGTTGGATTAGAGATGGTTCAGTGCAGGGGTAGTTGGATTAGAGATGGTTCAGTGCAGGGGGAGTTGGATTAGAGATGGTTCAGTGCAGGGGCATTTGGATTAGAGATGGTTCAGTGCAGGGGCATTTGGATTAGAGATGGTTCAGTGCAGGGGGAGTTGGATTACAGATGGTTCAGTGCAGGGGCAGTTGGATGAGAGATGGTTCAGTGCAGGGGCATTTGGATTAGAGATGGTTCAGTGCAGGGGGAGTTGGATTACAGATGGTTCAGTGCAGGGGCAGTTGGATTAGAGATGGTTCAGTGCAGGGGCAGTTGGATTAGAGGCGGTTCAGTGCAGGGGGAGTTGGATTACAGATGGTTCAGTGCAGGGGCAGTTGGATTAGAGATGGTTCAGTGCAGGGGGAGTTGGATGAGAGATGTTTCAGTGCAGGGGGAGTTGGAATAGAGATGTTTCAGTGCAGGGGCAGTTGGTTTAGAGATGTTTCAATGCAGGGGGAGTTGGATGAGAGATGTTTCAGTGCAGGGGGAGTTGGAATAGAGATGTTTCAGTGCAGGGGGTGTTGGATGAGAGATGTTTCAGTGCAGGGGGAGTTGGATTGGAGATGGTTCAGTGCAGGGGGAGTTGAATGAGCGATGTTTCAGTGCAGGGGCAGTTGGATGAGAGATGATTCAGTTCAGGGGGAGTTGGATTAGACATGGTTCAGTGCTGGGGGAGTTGGATTAGAGATGGTTCAGTGCAGGGGCAGTTGGATTAGAGATGGTTCAGTGCAGGGGGAGTTGGATGAGAGATGTTTCAGTGCAGGGGGAGTTGAATTAGAGATGTTTCAGTGCAGGGGCATTTGGATTAGAGATGGTTCAGTGCAGGGGGAGTTGGATTAGAGATGGTTCAGTGCAGGGGCATTTGAATTAGAGATGGTTCAGTGCAGGGGGAGTTGGATCCGAGATGGTTCAGTGCAGGGGCAGTTGGATTAGAGACGGTTCAGTGCAGGGGGAGTGGGACTAGACATGGTTCAGTGCAGGGGCAGTTGGATTAGAGATGTTCCAGTGCAGGGGGAGTTGGATTAGAGATGTTTCAGTGCAGGGGGAGTTGGATTAGAGATGGTTCAGTGCAGGGGGAGTTGGATTAGAGACGGTTCAGTGCAGGGGCAGTTGGATTAGAGACGGTTCAGTGCAGGGGGAGTGGGACTAGAGATGGTTCAGTGCTGGGCAGTTGGATTAGAGATGGTTCAGTGCAGGGGGAGTTGGATTAGAGATGTTTCAATGCAGGGGGAGTTGGAATAGAGATGTTTCAGTGCAGGGGGTGTTGGATGAGAGATGTTTCAGTGCAGGGGGAGTTGGATTGGAGATGGTTCAGTGCAGGGGGAGTTGAATGAGCGATGTTTCAGTGCAGGGGCAGTTGGATGAGAGATGATTCAGTTCAGGGGGAGTTGGATTAGACATGGTTCATTGCTGGGGGAGTTGGATTAGAGATGGTTCAGTGCAGGGGCAGTTGGATTAGAGATGGTTCAGTGCAGGGGGAGTTGGATGAGAGATGTTTCAGTGCAGGGGCAGTTGGATCAGAGATGGTTCAGTGCAGGGGGAGTTGGATTACAGATGGTTCAGTGCAGGGGCATTTGGATTAGAGATGTTTCAGTGCAGGGGGAGTTGGATTAGAGAAGGTTCAGTGCAGGGGCATTTGGATTAGAGATGGTTCAGTGCAGGGGGAGTTGGATTAGAGATGGATCAGTGCAGGGGCAGCTGGATTAGAGATGGTTCAGTGCAGGGGCATTTGGATTAGAGATGGTTCAGTGCAGGGGTAGTTGGATGAGAGATGATTCAGTTCAGGGGGAGTTGGATTAGACATGGTTCAGTGCTGGGGGAGTTGGATTAGAGATGGTTCAGTGCAGGGGCAGTTGGATTAGAGACGGTTCAGTGCAGGGGGAGTGGGACTAGAGATGGTTCAGTGCTGGGGCAGTTGGATTAGAGATGTTTCAGTGCAGGGGGAGTTGGATTAGAGATGTTTCAGTGCAGGGGGAGTTGGATTATAGATGTTTCAGTGCAGGGGGAGTTGGATTAGAGATGTTTCAGTGCAGGGGGAGTTGGAATAGAGATGTTTCAGTGCAGGGGGTGTTGGATGAGAGATGTTTCAGTGCAGGGGGAGTTGGATTGGAGATGGTTCAGTGCAGGGGGAGTTGAATGAGCGATGTTTCAGTGCAGGGCCAGTTGGATGAGAGATGATTCAGTTCAGGGGGAGTTGGATTAGACATGGTTCAGTGCTGGGGGAGTTGGATTAGAGATGGTTCAGTGCAGGGGCAGTTGGATTAGAGATGGTTCAGTGCAGGGGGAGTTGGATGAGAGATGTTTCAGTGCTGGGGGAGTTGAATTAGAGATGTTCCAGTGCAGGGGGAGTTGGATGAGAGATGTTTCAGTGCAGGGGGAGTTGGATTAGAGATGTTTCAGTGCAGGGGGAGTTGGATTAGAGATGGTTCAGTGCAGGGGGAGTTGGATTAGAGATGTTTCAGTGCAGGGGCATTTGGATTAGAGATGGTTCAGTGCAGGGGGAGTTGGATTAGAGATGGTTCAGTGCAGGGGCATTTGGATTAGAGATGGTTCAGTGCAGGGGGAGTTGGATTCGAGATGGTTCAGTGCAGGGGCAGTTGGATTAGAGACGGTTCAGTGCAGGGGGAGTGGGACTAGAGATGGTTCAGTGCAGGGGCAGTTGGATTAGAGATGTTCCAGTGCAGGGGGAGTTGGATTAGAGATGTTTCAGTGCTGGGGGAGTTGGATTAGAGATGGTTCAGTGCAGGGGGAGTTGGATTAGAGACGGTTCAGTGCAGGGGCAGTTGGATTAGAGACGGTTCAGTGCAGCGGGAGTGGGACTAGAGATGGTTCAGTGCTGGGGCAGTTGGATTAGAGATGTTTCAGTGCAGGGGGAGTTGGATTAGAGATGTTTCAGTCCAGGGGGAGTTGGATTAGAGATGTTTCAGTGCAGGGGGAGTTGGATTAGAGATGTTTCAGTGCAGGGGGAGTTGGATAACAGATGGTTCAGTGCAGGGGGAGTGGGACTAGAGATGGTTAAGTGCAGGGGCAGTTGGATTCGAGATGGTTCAGTGCAGGGGGAGTTGGATTAGAGATGGTTCAGTGCAGGGGGAGATGGATTAGAGATGGTTCATTGCAGGGGGAGTTCGACTAGAGATGGTTCAGTGCAGTGGGAGTTGGATTAAAGATGGTTCAGTGCAGGGGGAGTTGGATGAGAGATGGTTCAGTGCCGGGGGAGTGGGACTAGAGATGGTTCAGTGCAGGGGCAGTTGGATCAGAGATGGTTCAGTGCAGGGGGAGTTGGATTACAGAGGGTTCAGTGCAGGGGCATTTGGATTAGAGATGTTTCAGTGCAGGGGGAGTTGGATTAGAGATGGTTCAGTGCAGGGGCATTTGGATTAGAGATGGTTCAGTGCAGGGGAGTTGGATTAGAGATGGATCAGTGCAGGGGCAGCTGGATTAGAGATGGTTCAGTGCAGGGGCATTTGGATTAGAGATGGTTCAGTGCAGGGGTAGTTGGATTAGAGATGGTTCAGTGCAGGGGCATTTGGATTAGAGATGGTTCAGTGCAGGGGGAGTTGGATTAGAGATGGTTCAGTGCAGGGGCAGTTGGATTAGAGATCGTTCAGTGCAGGGGCAGTTGGATTAGAGAAGGTTCAGTGCAGGGGGAGTTGGATTAGAGATGGTTCAGTGCAGGGGCAGTTGGATTAGAGATGGTTCAGTGCAGGGGGAGTTGGATTAGAGATGGATCAGTGCAGGGGCAGCTGGATTAGAGATGGTTCAGTGCAGGGGCATTTGGATTAGAGATGGTTCAGTGCAGGGGTAGTTGGATGAGAGATGATTCAGTTCAGGGGGAGTTGGATTAGACATGGTTCAGTGCTGGGGGAGTTGGATTAGAGATGGTTCAGTGCAGGGGCAGTTGGATCAGAGATGGTTCAGTGCAGGGGGAGTTGGATGAGATATGTTTCAGTGCAGGGGGAGTTGAATTAGAGATGTTTCAGTGCAGGGGGAGTTGGATGAGAGATGTTTCAGTGCAGGGGGAGTTGGATTAGAGATGTTTCAGTGCAGGGGGAGTTGGATTAGAGATGGTTCAGTGCAGGGGGAGTTGGATTAGAGATGTTTCAGTGCAGGGGCATTTGGATTAGAGATGGTTCAGTGCAGGGGGAGTTGGATTAGAGATGGTTCAGTGCAGGGGCATTTGGATTAGAGATTGTTCAGTGCAGGGGGAGTTGGATTCGAGATGGTTCAGTGCAGGGGCAGTTGGATTAGAGACGGTTCAGTGCAGGGGGAGTGGGACTAGAGATGGTTCAGTGCAGGGGCAGTTGGATTAGAGATGTTCCAGTGCAGGGGGAGTTGGATTAGAGATGTTTCAGTGCAGGGGGAGTTGGATTAGAGATGGTTCAGTGCAGGGGGAGTTGGATTAGAGACGGTTCAGTGCAGGGGCAGTTGGATTAGAGACGGTTCAGTGCAGGGGGAGAGGGACTAGAGATGGTTCAGTGCTGGGGCAGTTGGATTAGAGATGTTTCAGTGCAGGGGCAGTTGGATTAGAGATGTTTCAGTGCAGGGGGAGTTGGATTAGAGATGTTTCAGTGCAGGGGGAGTTGGATTAGAGATGTTTCAGTGCTGGGGGAGTTGGATAACAGATGGTTCAGTGCAGGAGGAGTGGGACTAGAGATGGTTAAGTGCAGGGGCAGTTGGATTCGAGATGGTTCAGTGCAGGGGGAGTTGGATTAGAGATGGTTCAGTGCAGGGGGAGTTGGATTAGAGATGGTTCATTGCAGGGGGAGTTGGATTAGAGATGGTTCAGTGCAGGGGGAGTTGGATTAGAGATGGTTTATTGCAGGGGGAGTTGGACTAGAGATGGTTCAGTGCAGTGGGAGTTGGATTAAAGATGGTTCAGTGCAGGGGGAGTTGGATTAGAGATGGTTCAGTGCCAGTGGAGTGGGACTAGAGATGGTTCAGTGCAGGGGCAGTTGGATCAGAGATGGTTCAGTGCAGGGGGAGTTGGATTAGAGATGGTTCAGTGCAGGGGCATTTGGATTAGAGATGGTTCAGTGCAGGGGCAGCTGGATTAGAGATGGTTCAGTGCAGGGGCATTTGGATTAGAGATGGTTCAGTGCAGGGGTAGTTGGATGAGAGATGGTTCAGTGCAGGGGCATTTGGATTAGAGATGGTTCAGTGCAGGGGGAGTTGGATTAGAGATGGTTCAGTGCAGGGGCATTTGGATTAGAGATGGTTCAGTGCAGGGGGAGTTGGATTCGAGATGGTTCTGTGCAGGGGCAGTTGGATTAGAGACGGTTCAGTGCAGGGGGAGTGGGACTAGAGATGGTTCAGTGCAGGGGCAGTTGGATTAGAGATGTTTCAGTGCAGGGGGAGTTGGATTAGAGATGTTTCAGTGCAGGGGGAGTTGGATTAGATATGGTTCAGTGCAGGGGGAGTTGGATTAGAGACGGTTCAGTGCAGGGGCAGTTGGATTAGTGACGGTTCAGTGCAGGGGGAGTGGGACTAAAGATGGTTCAGTGCAGGGGCAGTTGGATTAGAGATGTTTCAGTGCAGGGGGAGTTGGATTAGAGATGTTTCAGTGCGTCGTGTCCTGCACTCCTTTGGACCCCACCAGAAAGGCCGAGAGGTTGGTTTTGACGACTGGGCAACTCTCAACCTCCATAAATTTGCCCAGGCATGCGCCATGGAGAGGTCACTCCATAGTTGCCTCACAGCGACTGAAACAACACGGAAGGCAGCAGTTACGGGTTATAAGTCCAGATAAATTGGCGTAGAAACTGGGCGCCACGGGTTGCCTTTGTCGGTGGGAGAGGTCATTGCACCTCACTGGACAGCTACCGCCCGCCTCAAACCGGGCAGCCCCCGGTCAATAAGGTTCTGTCCCGCCACAGTCTGCCTGCTTCAATGGGTGCTTGGAGCTCAGGGTCATTGCCCGAAAGGTGGACTGATACACCGCACCAAACAACATGAAAAAAGGAAAGAAGGTACCAGCCCTTCGCTTTGCAAGCTGGAACGTCAGAACTATGTGTCCTGGCCTGTCGGAAGACCTTACACAAATCAACGATTCTCGGAAGACCGCCATCATTAACAACGAGCTCAGTAGACTCAATGTGGACATTGCAGCACTTCAGGAGACTCGCCTCCCCGCGAGTGGCTCTCTAGCAGAGCAAGACTACACCTTCTTCTGGCAGGGCAGGGATCCTGAAGAACCAAGACAGCATGGAGTGGGCTTCGCCATCAGAAACTCCTTGCTCAGCATGATAGAGCCTCCCTCAAATGGCTCGGAACGCATACTGTCCATCCGACTGCTCACCACCTCTGGTCCAGTACACCTACTCAGCATCTATGCTCCAACACTCTGTTCCGCACCTGAAGCTAAAGACCAGTTCTATGAACAACTCCATAACATCATTAGCAGCATCCCCAACACCGAACACCTATTCCTGCTGGGGGACTTTAATGCCAGGGTTGGGGCCGACCATGACTCATGGCCCTCCTGCCTTGGGCGCTATGGCGTTGGAAGGATGAATGAGAACGGGCAGAGACTGCTTGAGTTGTGTACCTATCATAACCTCTGCATCACCAACTCGTTCTTTCACACTAAACCCTGTCACCAGGTTTCATGGAGGCACCCAAGATCACGTCGTTGGCACCAGCTAGACCTCATTGTCACAAGGCGAGCCGCCTTAAACAGTGTTCAAATCACACGCAGCTTCCACAGTGCGGACTGCGACACCGACCACTCCCTGGTGTGCAGCAAGGTTAGGCTCAGACCAAAGAAGTTGCATCATTCCAAGCAGAAGGGCCTCCCGCGCATCAACACGAGCAGAATTTCTCACCCACAGCTGTTACAAAAATTTCTAAATTCACTTGTAACAGCCCTTCAAAACACTCCCACAGGGGATGCTGAGACCAAGTGGGCCCACATCAGAGACGCCATCTATGAGTCAGCTTTGACCAACTACGGCAAAAGTGCGAAGAGAAATGCAGACTGGTTTCAATCTCATAATGAAGAGCTGGAACCTGTCATAGCCGCTAAGCGCATTGCACTTTTGAACTACAAGAAAGCCCCCAGCGATTTAACATCCGCAGCACTTAAAGCAGCCAGAAGTACTGCACAAAGAACAGCTAGGCGTTGCGCAAACGACTACTGGCAACACCTATGCAGTCATATTCAGCTGGCCTCAGACACCGGAAACATCAGAGGAATGTATGATGGCATGAAGAGAGCTCTTGGGCCAACCATCAAGAAGATCACCCCCCTCAAATCTAAATCGGGGGACATAATCACTGACCAACGCAAACAGATGGACTGCTGGGTTGAGCACTACCTAGAACTGTACTCCAGGGAGAATGCTGTCACTGAGACTGCCCTCAATGCAGCCCAGCCTCTACCAGTCATGGATGAGCTGGACATACAGCCAACCAAATCGGAACTCAGTGATGCCATTGATTCCCTAGCCAGCGGAAAAGCCCCTGGGAAGGACAGCATTACCCCTGAAATAATCAAGAGTGCCAAGCCTGCTATACTCTCAGCACTACATGAACTGCTATGCCTGTGCTGGGACGAGGGAGCAGTACCCCAGGACATGCGCGATGCCAACATCATCACCCTCTATAAAAACAAAGGTGACCGCGGTGACTGCAACAACTACCGTGGAATCTCCCTGCTCAGCATAGTGGGGAAAGTCTTTGCTCGAGTCGCTCTGAACAGGCTCCAGAAGCTGGCCGAGCGCGTCTACCCTGAGGCACAGTGTGGCTTTCGTGCAGAGAGATCGACTATTGACATGCTGTTCTCCCTTCGTCAGATACAGGAGAAATGCCGTGAACAACAGATGCCCCTCTACATTGCTTTCATTGATCTCACCAAAGCCTTTGACCTCGTCAGCAGACGTGGTCTCTTCAGACTACTAGAAAAGATCGGATGTCCACCAAAGCTACTAAGTATCATCACCTCATTCCATGACAATATGAAAGGCACAATTCAACATGGTGGCTCCTCATCAGAGCCCTTTCCTATCCTGAGTGGTGTGAAACAGGGCTGTGTTCTCGCACCCACACTTTTTGGGATTTTCTTCTCCCTGCTGCTTTCACATGCGTTCAAATCCTCTGAAGAAGGAATTTTCCTCCACACAAGATCAGGGGGCAGGTTGTTCAACCTTGCCCGTCTAAGAGCGAAGTCCAAAGTATGGAAAGTCCTCATCAGAGAACTCCTCTTTGCTGACGATGCTGCTTTAACATCTCACACTGAAGAATGCCTGCAGAGTCTCATCGACAGGTTTGCGTCTGCCTGCAATGAATTTGGCCTAACCATCAGCCTCAAGAAAACGAACATCATGGGGCAGGATGTCAGAAATGCTCCATCCATCAATATTGGCGACCACGCTCTGGAAGTGGTTCAAGAGTTCACCTACCTAGGCTCAACTATCACCAGTAACCTGTCTCTAGATGCAGAAATCAACAAGCGCATGGGTAAGGCTTCCACTGCTATGTTCAGACTGGCCAAGAGAGTGTGGGAAAATGGCGCACTGACACGGAACACAAAAGTCCGAGTGTATCAGGCCTGTGTCCTCAGTACCTTGCTCTACGGCAGCGAGGCCTGGACAACGTATGCCAGCCAAGAGCGACGTCTCAATTCATTCCATCTTCGCTGCCTTCGGAGAATACTTGGCATCAGGTGGCAGGACTATATCTCCAACACAGAAGTCCTTGAAGCGGCCAACATCCCCAGCTTATACACACTACTGAGTCAGCGGCGCTTGAGATGGCTTGGCCATGTGAGCCGCATGGAAGATGGCAGGATCCCCAAAGACACATTGTACAGCGAGCTCGCCACTGGTATCAGACCCACCGGCCGTCCATGTCTCCGTTATAAAGACGTCTGCAAACGCGACATGAAATCGTGTGACATTGATCACAAGTCGTGGGAGTCAGTTGCCAGCATTCGCCAGAGCTGGCGGGCAGCCATAAAGACAGGGCTAAATTGTGGCGAGTCGAAGAGACTTAGTAGTTGGCAGGAAAAAAGACAGAGGCGCAAGGGGAGAGCCAAATGTGCAACAGCCCCAACAAACAAATTTCTCTGCAGCACCTGTGGAAGAGCCTGTCACTCCAGAATTGGCCTTTATAGCCACTCCAGGCGCTGCTTCACAAACAACTGACCACCTCCAGGCGCGTATCCATTGTCTCTCGAGATAAGGAGGCCCAAAAGAAAGTGCAGGGGGAGTTGGATTAGAGATGTTTCAGTGCAGGGGGAGTTGGATTAGAGATGTTTCAGTGCAGGGGGAGTTGGATTAGAGATGTTTCAGTGCAGGGGGAGTTGGATTACAGATGGTTCAGTGCAGGGGGAGTGGGACTAGAGATGGTTATGTGCAGGGGCAGTTGGATTCGAGATGGTTCAGTGCAGGGGGAGTTGGATTAGAGATGGTTCAGTGCAGGGGGAGTTGGATTAGAGATGGTTCATTGCAGGGGGAGTTGGACTAGAGATGGTTCAGTGCAGTGGGAGTTGGATTAGAGATGGTTCAGTGCAGGGGGATTTGGATTAGAGATGGTTCAGTGCAGGGGGACTTGGATTAGAGATGGTTCATTGCAGGGGGAGTTCGACTAGAGATGGTTCAGTGTAGTGGGAGTTGGATTAGAGATGGTTCAGTGCAGGGGTAGTTGGATTAGAGATGGTTCAGTGCAGGGGCATTTGGATTAGAGATGGTTCAGTGCAGGGGCAGTTGGATTAGAGATGGTTCAGTGCAGGGGCATTTGGATTAGAGATGGTTCAGTGCAGGGGGAGTTGGATTCGAGATGGTTCAGTGCAGGGGCAGTTGGATTAGAGACGGTTCAGTGCAGGGCGAGTGGGACTAGAGATGGTTCAGTGCAGGGGCAGTTGGATTAGAGATGTTTCAGTGCAGGGGGAGTTGGATTAGAGATGTTTCAGTGCAGGGGGAGTTGGATTAGAGATGGTTCAGTGCAGGGGGAGTTGGATTAGAGACGGTTCAGTGCAGGGGCAGTTGGATTAGAGACGGTTCAGTGCAGGGGGAGTGGGACTAGAGATGGTTCAGTGCAGTGGGAGTTGGATTAGAGATGGTTCAGTGCAGGGGGATTTGGATTAGAGATGGTTCAGTGCAGGGGGACTTGGATTAGAGATGGTTCATTGCAGGGGGAGTTCGACTAGAGATGGTTCAGTGTAGTGGGAGTTGGATTAGAGATGGTTCAGTGCAGGGGTAGTTGGATTAGAGATGGTTCAGTGCAGGGGCATTTGGATTAGAGATGGTTCAGTGCAGGGGCAGTTGGATTAGAGATGGTTCAGTGCAGGGGCATTTGGATTAGAGATGGTTCAGTGCAGGGGGAGTTGGATTCGAGATGGTTCAGTGCAGGGGCAGTTGGATTAGAGACGGTTCAGTGCAGGGCGAGTGGGACTAGAGATGGTTCAGTGCAGGGGCAGTTGGATTAGAGATGTTTCAGTGCAGGGGGAGTTGGATTAGAGATGTTTCAGTGCAGGGGGAGTTGGATTAGAGATGGTTCAGTGCAGGGGGAGTTGGATTAGAGACGGTTCAGTGCAGGGGCAGTTGGATTAGAGACGGTTCAGTGCAGGGGGAGTGGGACTAGAGATGGTTCAGTGCAGGGGCAGTTGGATTAGAGATGTTTCAGTGCAGGGGGAGTTGGATTAGAGATGTTTCAGTCCAGGGGGAGTTGGATTAGAGATGTTTCAGTGCAGGGGGAGTTGGATTAGAGATGTTTCAGTGCAGGGGGAGTTGGATTACAGATGGTTCAGAGCAGGGGGAGTGGGACTAGAGATGGTTATGTGCAGGGGCAGTTGGATTCGAGATGGTTCAGTGCAGGGGGAGTTGGATTAGAGATGGTTCAGTGCAGGGGGAGTTGGATTAGAGATGGTTCATTGCAGGGGGAGTTGGACTAGAGATGGTTCAGTGCAGTGGGAGTTGGATTAGAGATGGTTCAGTGCAGGGGTAGTTGGATTAGAGATGGTTCAGTGCAGGGGGAGTTGGATTAGAGATGGTTCATTGCAGGGGGAGTTCGACTAGAGATGGTTCAGTGCAGTGGGAGTTGGATTAAAGATGGTTCAGTGCAGGGGGAGTTGGATTAGAGATGGTTCAGTGCCGGGGGAGTGGGACTAGAGATGGTTCAGTGCAGGGGCAGTTGGATCAGAGATGGTTCAGTGCAGGGGGAGTTGGATTAGAGATGGTTCAGTGCAGGGGCATTTGGATTAGAGAAGTTTCAGTGCAGGGGGAGTTGGATTAGAGATGGTTCAGTGCAGGGGCATTTGGATTAGAGATGGGTCAGGGCAGGGGAGTTGGATTAGAGATGGATCAGTGCAGGGGCAGCTGGATTAGAGATGGTTCAGTGCAGGGGCATTTGGATTAGAGATGGTTCAGTGCAGGGGTAGTTGGATTAGAGATGGTTCAGTGCAGGGGCATTTGGATTAGAGATGGTTCAGTGCAGGGGGAGTTTGATTAGAGATGGTTCAGTGCAGGGGCAGTTGGATTAGAGATCGTTCAGTGCAGGGGCAGTTGGATTAGAGAAGGTTCAGTGCAGGGGGAGTTGGATTAGAGATGGTTCAGTGCAGGGGCAGTTGGATTAGAGATGGTTCAGTGCAGGGGGTGTTGGATTAGAGATGGTTCAGTGCAGGGGCAGTTGGAGTAGAGATGGTTCAGTGTCGGGGTAGTTGGATTAGAGATGTTTCAGTGCAGGGGGAGTTGGAATACAGATGTATCAGTGCAGGGGGAGTTGGAATACAGATGTTTCAGTGCAGGGGGAGTTGGATTAGAGGTGGTTCAGTGCAGGGGGAGTTGGATTAGAGATGTTTCAGTGCAGGGGGAGTTGGATGAGAGATGGTTCAGTGCAGGGCAGTTGGATGAGAGATGTTTCAGTGCAGGGGGAGTTGGAATAGAGATGTTTCAGTGCAGGGGGAGTTGGAATAGAGATGGTTCACTGCAGGGGGAGTTCGATTAGAGATGGTTCAGTGCAGGGGCAGTTGGATTAGAGATGGTTCATTGCAGGGGCAGTTGGATTAGAGACGGTTCAGTGCAGGGGGAGTTGGATTCGAGATGGTTCACTGCAGGGGGAGTGGGACTGGAGATGGTTCAGTGCAGGGGCAGTTGGATTAGAGATGTTTCAGTGCAGGGGGAGTTGTATTAGAGATGTTTCAGTGCAGGGGGAGTTGGATTAGAGATGTTTCAGTGCAAGGGGAGTTGGATTAGAGATGTTTCATTGCAGAGGGAGTTGGATTACAGATGGTTCAGTGCAGGGGGAGTGGGACTAGAGATGGTTAAGTGCAGGGGCAGTTGGATTAGAGATGGTTCAGTGCAGGGGCAGTTGGATTAGAGATGGTTCAGGGCAGTGGGAGTTGGATTAGAGATGGTTCATTGCAGGGGGAGTTGGACTAGAGATGTTTCAGTGCCGGGGGAGTGGGACTAGACATGTTTCAGTGCAGGGGCAGTTGGATTAGAGAAGGATCAGTGCAGGGGGAGTTGGATTAGAGATGGTTCAGTGCAGGGGCATTTGGATTAGAGATGGTTCAGTGCAGGGGGAGTTGGATTAGAGATGGTTCAGTGCAGGGGCATTTGGATTAGAGATGGTTCAGTGCAGGGGGAGTTGGATTAGAGATGGTTCAGTGCAGGGGTAGTTGGATTAGAGATGGTTCAGTGCAGGGGGAGTTGGATTAGAGATGGTTCAGTGCAGGGGCATTTGGATTAGAGATGGTTCAGTGCAGGGGCATTTGGATTAGAGATGGTTCAGTGCAGGGGGAGTTGGATTACAGATGGTTCAGTGCAGGGGCAGTTGGATGAGAGATGGTTCAGTGCAGGGGCATTTGGATTAGAGATGGTTCAGTGCAGGGGGAGTTGGATTACAGATGGTTCAGTGCAGGGGCAGTTGGATTAGAGATGGTTCAGTGCAGGGGCAGTTGGATTAGAGGCGGTTCAGTGCAGGGGGAGTTGGATTACAGATGGTTCAGTGCAGGGGCAGTTGGATTAGAGATGGTTCAGTGCAGGGGGAGTTGGATGAGAGATGTTTCAGTGCAGGGGGAGTTGGAATAGAGATGTTTCAGTGCAGGGGCAGTTGGTTTAGAGATGTTTCAATGCAGGGGGAGTTGGATGAGAGATGTTTCAGTGCAGGGGGAGTTGGAATAGAGATGTTTCAGTGCAGGGGGTGTTGGATGAGAGATGTTTCAGTGCAGGGGGAGTTGGATTGGAGATGGTTCAGTGCAGGGGGAGTTGAATGAGCGATGTTTCAGTGCAGGGGCAGTTGGATGAGAGATGATTCAGTTCAGGGGGAGTTGGATTAGACATGGTTCAGTGCTGGGGGAGTTGGATTAGAGATGGTTCAGTGCAGGGGCAGTTGGATTAGAGATGGTTCAGTGCAGGGGGAGTTGGATGAGAGATGTTTCAGTGCAGGGGGAGTTGAATTAGAGATGTTTCAGTGCAGGGGCATTTGGATTAGAGATGGTTCAGTGCAGGGGGAGTTGGATTAGAGATGGTTCAGTGCAGGGGCATTTGAATTAGAGATGGTTCAGTGCAGGGGGAGTTGGATCCGAGATGGTTCAGTGCAGGGGCAGTTGGATTAGAGACGGTTCAGTGCAGGGGGAGTGGGACTAGACATGGTTCAGTGCAGGGGCAGTTGGATTAGAGATGTTCCAGTGCAGGGGGAGTTGGATTAGAGATGTTTCAGTGCAGGGGGAGTTGGATTAGAGATGGTTCAGTGCAGGGGGAGTTGGATTAGAGACGGTTCAGTGCAGGGGCAGTTGGATTAGAGACGGTTCAGTGCAGGGGGAGTGGGACTAGAGATGGTTCAGTGCTGGGCAGTTGGATTAGAGATGGTTCAGTGCAGGGGGAGTTGGATTAGAGATGTTTCAATGCAGGGGGAGTTGGAATAGAGATGTTTCAGTGCAGGGGGTGTTGGATGAGAGATGTTTCAGTGCAGGGGGAGTTGGATTGGAGATGGTTCAGTGCAGGGGGAGTTGAATGAGCGATGTTTCAGTGCAGGGGCAGTTGGATGAGAGATGATTCAGTTCAGGGGGAGTTGGATTAGAGATGGTTCAGTGCAGGGGGAGTTGGATTAGAGATGGTTCAGTGCAGGGGCAGTTGGATTAGAGATGGTTCAGTGCAGGGGGAGTTGGATGAGAGATGTTTCAGTGCAGGGGCAGTTGGATCAGAGATGGTTCAGTGCAGGGGGAGTTGGATTACAGATGGTTCAGTGCAGGGGCATTTGGATTAGAGATGTTTCAGTGCAGGGGGAGTTGGATTAGAGAAGGTTCAGTGCAGGGGCATTTGGATTAGAGATGGTTCAGTGCAGGGGGAGTTGGATTAGAGATGGATCAGTGCAGGGGCAGCTGGATTAGAGATGGTTCAGTGCAGGGGCATTTGGATTAGAGATGGTTCAGTGCAGGGGTAGTTGGATGAGAGATGATTCAGTTCAGGGGGAGTTGGATTAGACATGGTTCAGTGCTGGGGGAGTTGGATTAGAGATGGTTCAGTGCAGGGGCAGTTGGATTAGAGACGGTTCAGTGCAGGGGGAGTGGGACTAGAGATGGTTCAGTGCTGGGGCAGTTGGATTAGAGATGTTTCAGTGCAGGGGGAGTTGGATTAGAGATGTTTCAGTGCAGGGGGAGTTGGATTATAGATGTTTCAGTGCAGGGGGAGTTGGATTAGAGATGTTTCAGTGCAGGGGGAGTTGGAATAGAGATGTTTCAGTGCAGGGGGTGTTGGATGAGAGATGTTTCAGTGCAGGGGGAGTTGGATTGGAGATGGTTCAGTGCAGGGGGAGTTGAATGAGCGATGTTTCAGTGCAGGGCCAGTTGGATGAGAGATGATTCAGTTCAGGGGGAGTTGGATTAGACATGGTTCAGTGCTGGGGGAGTTGGATTAGAGATGGTTCAGTGCAGGGGCAGTTGGATTAGAGATGGTTCAGTGCAGGGGGAGTTGGATGAGAGATGTTTCAGTGCTGGGGGAGTTGAATTAGAGATGTTCCAGTGCAGGGGGAGTTGGATGAGAGATGTTTCAGTGCAGGGGGAGTTGGATTAGAGATGTTTCAGTGCAGGGGGAGTTGGATTAGAGATGGTTCAGTGCAGGGGGAGTTGGATTAGAGATGTTTCAGTGCAGGGGCATTTGGATTAGAGATGGTTCAGTGCAGGGGGAGTTGGATTAGAGATGGTTCAGTGCAGGGGCATTTGGATTAGAGATGGTTCAGTGCAGGGGGAGTTGGATTCGAGATGGTTCAGTGCAGGGGCAGTTGGATTAGAGACGGTTCAGTGCAGGGGGAGTGGGACTAGAGATGGTTCAGTGCAGGGGCAGTTGGATTAGAGATGTTCCAGTGCAGGGGGAGTTGGATTAGAGATGTTTCAGTGCTGGGGGAGTTGGATTAGAGATGGTTCAGTGCAGGGGGAGTTGGATTAGAGACGGTTCAGTGCAGGGGCAGTTGGATTAGAGACGGTTCAGTGCAGCGGGAGTGGGACTAGAGATGGTTCAGTGCTGGGGCAGTTGGATTAGAGATGTTTCAGTGCAGGGGGAGTTGGATTAGAGATGTTTCAGTCCAGGGGGAGTTGGATTAGAGATGTTTCAGTGCAGGGGGAGTTGGATTAGAGATGTTTCAGTGCAGGGGGAGTTGGATAACAGATGGTTCAGTGCAGGGGGAGTGGGACTAGAGATGGTTAAGTGCAGGGGCAGTTGGATTCGAGATGGTTCAGTGCAGGGGGAGTTGGATTAGAGATGGTTCAGTGCAGGGGGAGATGGATTAGAGATGGTTCATTGCAGGGGGAGTTCGACTAGAGATGGTTCAGTGCAGTGGGAGTTGGATTAAAGATGGTTCAGTGCAGGGGGAGTTGGATGAGAGATGGTTCAGTGCCGGGGGAGTGGGACTAGAGATGGTTCAGTGCAGGGGCAGTTGGATCAGAGATGGTTCAGTGCAGGGGGAGTTGGATTACAGAGGGTTCAGTGCAGGGGCATTTGGATTAGAGATGTTTCAGTGCAGGGGGAGTTGGATTAGAGATGGTTCAGTGCAGGGGCATTTGGATTAGAGATGGTTCAGTGCAGGGGAGTTGGATTAGAGATGGATCAGTGCAGGGGCAGCTGGATTAGAGATGGTTCAGTGCAGGGGCATTTGGATTAGAGATGGTTCAGTGCAGGGGTAGTTGGATTAGAGATGGTTCAGTGCAGGGGCATTTGGATTAGAGATGGTTCAGTGCAGGGGGAGTTGGATTAGAGATGGTTCAGTGCAGGGGCAGTTGGATTAGAGATCGTTCAGTGCAGGGGCAGTTGGATTAGAGAAGGTTCAGTGCAGGGGGAGTTGGATTAGAGATGGTTCAGTGCAGGGGCAGTTGGATTAGAGATGGTTCAGTGCAGGGGGAGTTGGATTAGAGATGGATCAGTGCAGGGGCAGCTGGATTAGAGATGGTTCAGTGCAGGGGCATTTGGATTAGAGATGGTTCAGTGCAGGGGTAGTTGGATGAGAGATGATTCAGTTCAGGGGGAGTTGGATTAGACATGGTTCAGTGCTGGGGGAGTTGGATTAGAGATGGTTCAGTGCAGGGGCAGTTGGATCAGAGATGGTTCAGTGCAGGGGGAGTTGGATGAGATATGTTTCAGTGCAGGGGGAGTTGAATTAGAGATGTTTCAGTGCAGGGGGAGTTGGATGAGAGATGTTTCAGTGCAGGGGGAGTTGGATTAGAGATGTTTCAGTGCAGGGGGAGTTGGATTAGAGATGGTTCAGTGCAGGGGGAGTTGGATTAGAGATGTTTCAGTGCAGGGGCATTTGGATTAGAGATGGTTCAGTGCAGGGGGAGTTGGATTAGAGATGGTTCAGTGCAGGGGCATTTGGATTAGAGATTGTTCAGTGCAGGGGGAGTTGGATTCGAGATGGTTCAGTGCAGGGGCAGTTGGATTAGAGACGGTTCAGTGCAGGGGGAGTGGGACTAGAGATGGTTCAGTGCAGGGGCAGTTGGATTAGAGATGTTCCAGTGCAGGGGGAGTTGGATTAGAGATGTTTCAGTGCAGGGGGAGTTGGATTAGAGATGGTTCAGTGCAGGGGGAGTTGGATTAGAGACGGTTCAGTGCAGGGGCAGTTGGATTAGAGACGGTTCAGTGCAGGGGGAGAGGGACTAGAGATGGTTCAGTGCTGGGGCAGTTGGATTAGAGATGTTTCAGTGCAGGGGCAGTTGGATTAGAGATGTTTCAGTGCAGGGGGAGTTGGATTAGAGATGTTTCAGTGCAGGGGGAGTTGGATTAGAGATGTTTCAGTGCTGGGGGAGTTGGATAACAGATGGTTCAGTGCAGGAGGAGTGGGACTAGAGATGGTTAAGTGCAGGGGCAGTTGGATTCGAGATGGTTCAGTGCAGGGGGAGTTGGATTAGAGATGGTTCAGTGCAGGGGGAGTTGGATTAGAGATGGTTCATTGCAGGGGGAGTTGGATTAGAGATGGTTCAGTGCAGGGGGAGTTGGATTAGAGATGGTTTATTGCAGGTGGAGTTGGACTAGAGATGGTTCAGTGCAGTGGGAGTTGGATTAAAGATGGTTCAGTGCAGGGGGAGTTGGATTAGAGATGGTTCAGTGCCAGTGGAGTGGGACTAGAGATGGTTCAGTGCAGGGGCAGTTGGATCAGAGATGGTTCAGTGCAGGGGGAGTTGGATTAGAGATGGTTCAGTGCAGGGGCATTTGGATTAGAGATGGTTCAGTGCAGGGGCAGCTGGATTAGAGATGGTTCAGTGCAGGGGCATTTGGATTAGAGATGGTTCAGTGCAGGGGTAGTTGGATGAGAGATGGTTCAGTGCAGGGGCATTTGGATTAGAGATGGTTCAGTGCAGGGGGAGTTGGATTAGAGATGGTTCAGTGCAGGGGCATTTGGATTAGAGATGGTTCAGTGCAGGGGGAGTTGGATTCGAGATGGTTCTGTGCAGGGGCAGTTGGATTAGAGACGGTTCAGTGCAGGGGGAGTGGGACTAGAGATGGTTCAGTGCAGGGGCAGTTGGATTAGAGATGTTTCAGTGCAGGGGGAGTTGGATTAGAGATGTTTCAGTGCAGGGGGAGTTGGATTAGATATGGTTCAGTGCAGGGGGAGTTGGATTAGAGACGGTTCAGTGCAGGGGCAGTTGGATTAGTGACGGTTCAGTGCAGGGGGAGTGGGACTAAAGATGGTTCAGTGCAGGGGCAGTTGGATTAGAGATGTTTCAGTGCAGGGGGAGTTGGATTAGAGATGTTTCAGTGCGTCGTGTCCTGCACTCCTTTGGACCCCACCAGAAAGGCCGAGAGGTTGGTTTTGACGACTGGGCAACTCTCAACCTCCATAAATTTGCCCAGGCATGCGCCATGGAGAGGTCACTCCATAGTTGCCTCACAGCGACTGAAACAACACGGAAGGCAGCAGTTACGGGTTATAAGTCCAGATAAATTGGCGTAGAAACTGGGCGCCACGGGTTGCCTTTGTCGGTGGGAGAGGTCATTGCACCTCACTGGACAGCTACCGCCCGCCTCAAACCGGGCAGCCCCCGGTCAATAAGGTTCTGTCCCGCCACAGTCTGCCTGCTTCAATGGGTGCTTGGAGCTCAGGGTCATTGCCCGAAAGGTGGACTGATACACCGCACCAAACAACATGAAAAAAGGAAAGAAGGTACCAGCCCTTCGCTTTGCAAGCTGGAACGTCAGAACTATGTGTCCTGGCCTGTCGGAAGACCTTACACAAATCAACGATTCTCGGAAGACCGCCATCATTAACAACGAGCTCAGTAGACTCAATGTGGACATTGCAGCACTTCAGGAGACTCGCCTCCCCGCGAGTGGCTCTCTAGCAGAGCAAGACTACACCTTCTTCTGGCAGGGCAGGGATCCTGAAGAACCAAGACAGCATGGAGTGGGCTTCGCCATCAGAAACTCCTTGCTCAGCATGATAGAGCCTCCCTCAAATGGCTCGGAACGCATACTGTCCATCCGACTGCTCACCACCTCTGGTCCAGTACACCTACTCAGCATCTATGCTCCAACACTCTGTTCCGCACCTGAAGCTAAAGACCAGTTCTATGAACAACTCCATAACATCATTAGCAGCATCCCCAACACCGAACACCTATTCCTGCTGGGGGACTTTAATGCCAGGGTTGGGGCCGACCATGACTCATGGCCCTCCTGCCTTGGGCGCTATGGCGTTGGAAGGATGAATGAGAACGGGCAGAGACTGCTTGAGTTGTGTACCTATCATAACCTCTGCATCACCAACTCGTTCTTTCACACTAAACCCTGTCACCAGGTTTCATGGAGGCACCCAAGATCACGTCGTTGGCACCAGCTAGACCTCATTGTCACAAGGCGAGCCGCCTTAAACAGTGTTCAAATCACACGCAGCTTCCACAGTGCGGACTGCGACACCGACCACTCCCTGGTGTGCAGCAAGGTTAGGCTCAGACCAAAGAAGTTGCATCATTCCAAGCAGAAGGGCCTCCCGCGCATCAACACGAGCAGAATTTCTCACCCACAGCTGTTACAAAAATTTCTAAATTCACTTGTAACAGCCCTTCAAAACACTCCCACAGGGGATGCTGAGACCAAGTGGGCCCACATCAGAGACGCCATCTATGAGTCAGCTTTGACCAACTACGGCAAAAGTGCGAAGAGAAATGCAGACTGGTTTCAATCTCATAATGAAGAGCTGGAACCTGTCATAGCCGCTAAGCGCATTGCACTTTTGAACTACAAGAAAGCCCCCAGCGATTTAACATCCGCAGCACTTAAAGCAGCCAGAAGTACTGCACAAAGAACAGCTAGGCGTTGCGCAAACGACTACTGGCAACACCTATGCAGTCATATTCAGCTGGCCTCAGACACCGGAAACATCAGAGGAATGTATGATGGCATGAAGAGAGCTCTTGGGCCAACCATCAAGAAGATCACCCCCCTCAAATCTAAATCGGGGGACATAATCACTGACCAACGCAAACAGATGGACTGCTGGGTTGAGCACTACCTAGAACTGTACTCCAGGGAGAATGCTGTCACTGAGACTGCCCTCAATGCAGCCCAGCCTCTACCAGTCATGGATGAGCTGGACATACAGCCAACCAAATCGGAACTCAGTGATGCCATTGATTCCCTAGCCAGCGGAAAAGCCCCTGGGAAGGACAGCATTACCCCTGAAATAATCAAGAGTGCCAAGCCTGCTATACTCTCAGCACTACATGAACTGCTATGCCTGTGCTGGGACGAGGGAGCAGTACCCCAGGACATGCGCGATGCCAACATCATCACCCTCTATAAAAACAAAGGTGACCACGGTGACTGCAACAACTACCGTGGAATCTCCCTGCTCAGCATAGTGGGGAAAGTCTTTGCTCGAGTCGCTCTGAACAGGCTCCAGAAGCTGGCCGAGCGCGTCTACCCTGAGGCACAGTGTGGCTTTCGTGCAGAGAGATCGACTATTGACATGCTGTTCTCCCTTCGTCAGATACAGGAGAAATGCCGTGAACAACAGATGCCCCTCTACATTGCTTTCATTGATCTCACCAAAGCCTTTGACCTCGTCAGCAGACGTGGTCTCTTCAGACTACTAGAAAAGATCGGATGTCCACCAAAGCTACTAAGTATCATCACCTCATTCCATGACAATATGAAAGGCACAATTCAACATGGTGGCTCCTCATCAGAGCCCTTTCCTATCCTGAGTGGTGTGAAACAGGGCTGTGTTCTCGCACCCACACTTTTTGGGATTTTCTTCTCCCTGCTGCTTTCACATGCGTTCAAATCCTCTGAAGAAGGAATTTTCCTCCACACAAGATCAGGGGGCAGGTTGTTCAACCTTGCCCGTCTAAGAGCGAAGTCCAAAGTATGGAAAGTCCTCATCAGAGAACTCCTCTTTGCTGACGATGCTGCTTTAACATCTCACACTGAAGAATGCCTGCAGAGTCTCATCGACAGGTTTGCGTCTGCCTGCAATGAATTTGGCCTAACCATCAGCCTCAAGAAAACGAACATCATGGGGCAGGATGTCAGAAATGCTCCATCCATCAATATTGGCGACCACGCTCTGGAAGTGGTTCAAGAGTTCACCTACCTAGGCTCAACTATCACCAGTAACCTGTCTCTAGATGCAGAAATCAACAAGCGCATGGGTAAGGCTTCCACTGCTATGTTCAGACTGGCCAAGAGAGTGTGGGAAAATGGCGCACTGACACGGAACACAAAAGTCCGAGTGTATCAGGCCTGTGTCCTCAGTACCTTGCTCTACGGCAGCGAGGCCTGGACAACGTATGCCAGCCAAGAGCGACGTCTCAATTCATTCCATCTTCGCTGCCTTCGGAGAATACTTGGCATCAGGTGGCAGGACTATATCTCCAACACAGAAGTCCTTGAAGCGGCCAACATCCCCAGCTTATACACACTACTGAGTCAGCGGCGCTTGAGATGGCTTGGCCATGTGAGCCGCATGGAAGATGGCAGGATCCCCAAAGACACATTGTACAGCGAGCTCGCCACTGGTATCAGACCCACCGGCCGTCCATGTCTCCGTTATAAAGACGTCTGCAAACGCGACATGAAATCGTGTGACATTGATCACAAGTCGTGGGAGTCAGTTGCCAGCATTCGCCAGAGCTGGCGGGCAGCCATAAAGACAGGGCTAAATTGTGGCGAGTCGAAGAGACTTAGTAGTTGGCAGGAAAAAAGACAGAGGCGCAAGGGGAGAGCCAAATGTGCAACAGCCCCAACAAACAAATTTCTCTGCAGCACCTGTGGAAGAGCCTGTCACTCCAGAATTGGCCTTTATAGCCACTCCAGGCGCTGCTTCACAAACAACTGACCACCTCCAGGCGCGTATCCATTGTCTCTCGAGATAAGGAGGCCCAAAAGAAAGTGCAGGGGGAGTTGGATTAGAGATGTTTCAGTGCAGGGGGAGTTGGATTAGAGATGTTTCAGTGCAGGGGGAGTTGGATTAGAGATGTTTCAGTGCAGGGGGAGTTGGATTACAGATGGTTCAGTGCAGGGGGAGTGGGACTAGAGATGGTTATGTGCAGGGGCAGTTGGATTCGAGATGGTTCAGTGCAGGGGGAGTTGGATTAGAGATGGTTCAGTGCAGGGGGAGTTGGATTAGAGATGGTTCATTGCAGGGGGAGTTGGACTAGAGATGGTTCAGTGCAGTGGGAGTTGGATTAGAGATGGTTCAGTGCAGGGGGATTTGGATTAGAGATGGTTCAGTGCAGGGGGACTTGGATTAGAGATGGTTCATTGCAGGGGGAGTTCGACTAGAGATGGTTCAGTGTAGTGGGAGTTGGATTAGAGATGGTTCAGTGCAGGGGTAGTTGGATTAGAGATGGTTCAGTGCAGGGGGAGTTGGATTAGAGATGGTTCATTGCAGGGGGAGTTCGACTAGAGATGGTTCAGTGCAGTGGGAGTTGGATTAGAGATGGTTCAGTGCAGGGGGAGTTGGATTAGAGATGGTTCATTGCAGGGGGAGTTGGACTAGAGATGGTTCAGTGCAGTGGGAGTTGGATTAGAGATGGTTCAGTGCAGGGGGATTTGGATTAGAGATGGTTCAGTGCAGGGGGACTTGGATTAGAGATGGTTCATTGCAGGGGGAGTTCGACTAGAGATGGTTCAGTGTAGTGGGAGTTGGATTAGAGATGGTTCAGTGCAGGGGTAGTTGGATTAGAGATGGTTCAGTGCAGGGGGAGTTGGATTAGAGATGGTTCATTGCAGGGGGAGTTCGACTAGAGATGGTTCAGTGCAGTGGGAGTTGGATTAGAGATGTTTCAGTGCAGGGGGAGTTGGATTAGAGATGTTTCAGTGCAGGGGGAGTTGGATTACAGATGGTTCAGTGCAGGGGGAGTGGGACTAGAGATGGTTATGTGCAGGGGCAGTTGGATTCGAGATGGTTCAGTGCAGGGGGAGTTGGATTAGAGATGGTTCAGTGCAGGGGGAGTTGGATTAGAGATGGTTCATTGCAGGGGGAGTTGGACTAGAGATGGTTCAGTGCAGTGGGAGTTGGATTAGAGATGGTTCAGTGCAGGGGGATTTGGATTAGAGATGGTTCAGTGCAGGGGGACTTGGATTAGAGATGGTTCATTGCAGGGGGAGTTCGACTAGAGATGGTTCAGTGTAGTGGGAGTTGGATTAGAGATGGTTCAGTGCAGGGGTAGTTGGATTAGAGATGGTTCAGTGCAGGGGCATTTGGATTAGAGATGGTTCAGTGCAGGGGCAGTTGGATTAGAGATGGTTCAGTGCAGGGGCATTTGGATTAGAGATGGTTCAGTGCAGGGGGAGTTGGATTCGAGATGGTTCAGTGCAGGGGCAGTTGGATTAGAGACGGTTCAGTGCAGGGCGAGTGGGACTAGAGATGGTTCAGTGCAGGGGCAGTTGGATTAGAGATGTTTCAGTGCAGGGGGAGTTGGATTAGAGATGTTTCAGTGCAGGGGGAGTTGGATTAGAGATGGTTCAGTGCAGGGGGAGTTGGATTAGAGACGGTTCAGTGCAGGGGCAGTTGGATTAGAGACGGTTCAGTGCAGGGGGAGTGGGACTAGAGATGGTTCAGTGCAGGGGCAGTTGGATTAGAGATGTTTCAGTGCAGGGGGAGTTGGATTAGAGATGATTCAGTGCGGGGGGAGTTGGATTAGAGATGTTTCAGTGCAGGGGGAGTTGGATTAGAGATGTTTCAGTGCAGGGGGAGTTGGATTACAGATGGTTCAGAGCAGGGGGAGTGGGACTAGAGATGGTTATGTGCAGGGGCAGTTGGATTCGAGATGGTTCAGTGCAGGGGGAGTTGGATTAGAGATGGTTCAGTGCAGGGGGAGTTGGATTAGAGATGGTTCATTGCAGGGGGAGTTGGACTAGAGATGGTTCAGTGCAGTGGGAGTTGGATTAGAGATGGTTCAGTGCAGGGGTAGTTGGATTAGAGATGGTTCAGTGCAGGGGGAGTTGGATTAGAGATGGTTCATTGCAGGGGGAGTTCGACTAGAGATGGTTCAGTGCAGTGGGAGTTGGATTAAAGATGGTTCAGTGCAGGGGGAGTTGGATTAGAGATGGTTCAGTGCCGGGGGAGTGGGACTAGAGATGGTTCAGTGCAGGGGCAGTTGGATCAGAGATGGTTCAGTGCAGGGGGAGTTGGATTAGAGATGGTTCAGTGCAGGGGCATTTGGATTAGAGAAGTTTCAGTGCAGGGGGAGTTGGATTAGAGATGGTTCAGTGCAGGGGCATTTGGATTAGAGATGGTTCAGGGCAGGGGAGTTGGATTAGAGATGGATCAGTGCAGGGGCAGCTGGATTAGAGATGGTTCAGTGCAGGGGCATTTGGATTAGAGATGGTTCAGTGCAGGGGTAGTTGGATTAGAGATGGTTCAGTGCAGGGGCATTTGGATTAGAGATGGTTCAGTGCAGGGGGAGTTTGATTAGAGATGGTTCAGTGCAGGGGCAGTTGGATTAGAGATCGTTCAGTGCAGGGGCAGTTGGATTAGAGAAGGTTCAGTGCAGGGGGAGTTGGATTAGAGATGGTTCAGTGCAGGGGCAGTTGGATTAGAGATGGTTCAGTGCAGGGGGTGTTGGATTAGAGATGGTTCAGTGCAGGGGCAGTTGGAGTAGAGATGGTTCAGTGTCGGGGTAGTTGGATTAGAGATGTTTCAGTGCAGGGGGAGTTGGAATACAGATGTATCAGTGCAGGGGGAGTTGGAATACAGATGTTTCAGTGCAGGGGGAGTTGGATTAGAGGTGGTTCAGTGCAGGGGGAGTTGGATTAGAGATGTTTCAGTGCAGGGGGAGTTGGATGAGAGATGGTTCAGTGCAGGGCAGTTGGATGAGAGATGTTTCAGTGCAGGGGGAGTTGGAATAGAGATGTTTCAGTGCAGGGGGAGTTGGAATAGAGATGGTTCACTGCAGGGGGAGTTCGATTAGAGATGGTTCAGTGCAGGGGCAGTTGGATTAGAGATGGTTCATTGCAGGGGCAGTTGGATTAGAGACGGTTCAGTGCAGGGGGAGTTGGATTCGAGATGGTTCACTGCAGGGGGAGTGGGACTGGAGATGGTTCAGTGCAGGGGCAGTTGGATTAGAGATGTTTCAGTGCAGGGGGAGTTGGATTAGAGATGTTTCAGTGCAGGGGGAGTTGGATTAGAGATGTTTCAGTGCAAGGGGAGTTGGATTAGAGATGTTTCATTGCAGAGGGAGTTGGATTACAGATGGTTCAGTGCAGGGGGAGTGGGACTAGAGATGGTTAAGTGCAGGGGCAGTTGGATTAGAGATGGTTCAGTGCAGGGGCAGTTGGATTAGAGATGGTTCAGGGCAGTGGGAGTTGGATTAGAGATGGTTCATTGCAGGGGGAGTTGGACTAGAGATGTTTCAGTGCCGGGGGAGTGGGACTAGACATGTTTCAGTGCAGGGGCAGTTGGATTAGAGAAGGATCAGTGCAGGGGGAGTTGGATTAGAGATGGTTCAGTGCAGGGGCATTTGGATTAGAGATGGTTCAGCGCAGGGGGAGTTGGATTAGAGATGGTTCAGTGCAGGGGCATTTGGATTAGAGATGGTTCAGTGCAGGGGGAGTTGGATTAGAGATGGTTCAGTGCAGGGCTAGTTGGATTAGAGATGGTTCAGTGCAGGGGGAGTTGGATTAGAGATGGTTCAGTGCAGGGGCATTTGGATTAGAGATGGTTCAGTGCAGGGGCATTTGGATTAGAGATGGTTCAGTGCAGGGGGAGTTGGATTACAGATGGTTCAGTGCAGGGGCAGTTGGATGAGAGATGGTTCAGTGCAGGGGCATTTGGATTAGAGATGGTTCAGTGCAGGTGGAGTTGGATTACAGATGGTTCAGTGCAGGGGCAGTTGGATTAGAGATGGTTCAGTGCAGGGGCAGTTGGATTAGAGGCGGTTCAGTGCAGGGGGAGTTGGATTACAGATGGTTCAGTGCAGGGGCAGTTGGATTAGAGATGGTTCAGTGCAGGGGGAGTTGGATGAGAGATGTTTCAGTGCAGGGGGAGTTGGAATAGAGATGTTTCAGTGCAGGGGCAGTTGGTTTAGAGATGTTTCAATGCAGGGGGAGTTGGATGAGAGATGTTTCAGTGCACGGGGAGTTGGAATAGAGATGTTTCAGTGCAGGGGGTGTTGGATGAGAGATGTTTCTGTGCAGGGGGAGTTGGATTGGAGATGGTTCAGTGCAGGGGGAGTTGAATGAGCGATGTTTCAGTGCTGGGGCAGTTGGATGAGAGATGATTCAGTTCAGGGGGAGTTGGATTAGACATGGTTCAGTGCTGGGGGAGTTGGATTAGAGATGGTTCAGTGCAGGGGCAGTTGGATTAGAGATGGTTCAGTGCAGGGGGAGTTGGATGAGAGATGTTTCAGTGCAGGGGGAGTTGAATTAGAGATGTTTCAGTGCAGGGGGAGTTGGATGAGAGATGTTTCAGTGCAGGGGGAGTTGGATTAGAGATGTTTCAGTGCAGGGGGAGTTGGATTAGAGATGGTTCAGTGCAGGGGGAGTTGGATTAGAGATGTTTCAGTGCAGGGGCATTTGGATTAGAGATGGTTCAGTGCAGGGGGAGTTGGATTAGAGATGGTTCAGTGCAGGGGCATTTGGATTAGAGATGGTTCAGTGCAGGGGGAGTTGGATTCGAGATGGTTCAGTGCAGGGGCAGTTGGATTAGAGACGGTTCAGTGCAGGGGGAGTGGGACTAGACATGGTTCAGTGCAGGGGCAGTTGGATTAGAGATGTTTCAGTGCAGGGGGAGTTGGATTAGAGATGTTTCAGTGCAGGGGGAGTTGGATTAGAGACGGTTCAGTGCAGGGGCAGTTGGATTAGAGACGGTTCAGTGCAGGGGGAGTGGGACTAGAGATGGTTCAGTGCTGGGCAGTTGGATTAGAGATGGTTCAGTGCAGGGGGAGTTGGATTAGAGATGTTTCAATGCAGGGGGAGTTGGAATAGAGATGTTTCAGTGCAGGGGGTGTTGGATGAGAGATGTTTCAGTGCAGGGGGAGTTGGATTGGAGATGGTTCAGTGCAGGGGGAGTTGAATGAGCGATGTTTCAGTGCAGGGGCAGTTGGATGAGAGATGATTCAGTTCAGGGGGAGTTGGATTAGACATGGTTCAGTGCTGGGGGAGTTGGATTAGAGATGGTTCAGTGCAGGGGCAGTTGGATTAGAGATGGTTCAGTGCAGGGGGAGTTGGATGAGAGATGTTTCAGTGCAGGGGGAGTTGAATTAGAGATGTTTCAGTGCAGGGGGAGTTGGATGAGAGATGTTTCAGTGCAGGGGGAGTTGGATTAGAGATGTTTCAGTGCAGGGGGAGTTGGATTAGAGATGTTTCAGTGCAGGGGGAGTTGGATTAGAGATGTTTCAGTGCAGGGGCATTTGGATTAGAGATGGTTCAGTGCAGGGGGAGTTGGATTAGAGATGGTTCAGTGCAGGGGCATTTGGATTAGAGATGGTTCAGTGCAGGGGGAGTTGGATTCGAGATGGTTCAGTGCAGGGGCAGTTGGATTAGAGACGGTTCAGTGCAGGGGGAGTGGGACTAGACATGGTTCAGTGCAGGGGCAGTTGGATTAGAGATGTTTCAGTGCAGGGGGAGTTGGATTAGAGATGTTTCAGTGCAGGGGGAGTTGGATTAGAGACGGTTCAGTGCAGGGGCAGTTGGATTAGAGACGGTTCAGTGCAGGGGGAGTGGGACTAGAGATGGTTCAGTGCTGGGCAGTTGGATTAGAGATGGTTCAGTGCAGGGGGAGTTGGATTAGAGATGTTTCAATGCAGGGGGAGTTGGAATAGAGATGTTTCAGTGCAGGGGGTGTTGGATGAGAGATGTTTCAGTGCAGGGGGAGTTGGATTGGAGATGGTTCAGTGCAGGGGGAGTTGAATGAGCGATGTTTCAGTGCAGGGGCAGTTGGATGAGAGATGATTCAGTTCAGGGGGAGTTGGATTAGACATGGTTCAGTGCTGGGGGAGTTGGATTAGAGATGGTTCAGTGCAGGGGCAGTTGGATTAGAGATGGTTCAGTGCAGGGGGAGTTGGATGAGAGATGTTTCAGTGCAGGGGCAGTTGGATCAGAGATGGTTCAGTGCAGGGGGAGTTGGATTACAGATGGTTCAGTGCAGGGGCATTTGGATTAGAGATGTTTCAGTGCAGGGGGAGTTGGATTAGAGAAGGTTCAGTGCAGGGGCATTTGGATTAGAGATGGTTCAGTGCAGGGGGAGTTGGATTAGAGATGGATCAGTGCAGGGGCAGCTGGATTAGAGATGGTTCAGTGCAGGGGCATTTGGATTAGAGATGGTTCAGTGCAGGGGTAGTTGGATGAGAGATGATTCAGTTCAGGGGGAGTTGGATTAGACATGGTTCAGTGCTGGGGGAGTTGGATTAGAGATGGTTCAGTGCAGGGGCAGTTGGATTAGAGATGGTTCAGTGCAGGGGGAGTTGGATGTGAGATGTTTCAGTGCAGGGGGAGTTGAATTAGAGATGTTTCAGTGCAGGGGGAGTTGGATGAGAGATGTTTCAGTGCAGGGGGAGTTGGATTAGAGATGTTTCAGTGCAGGGGGAGTTGGATTAGAGATGGTTCAGTGCAGGGGGAGTTGGATTAGAGATGTTTCAGTGCAGGGGCATTTGGATTAGAGATGGTTCAGTGCAGGGGGAGTTGGATTAGAGATGGTTCAGTGCTGGGGCATTTGGATTAGAGATGGTTCAGTGCAGGGGGAGTTGGATTCGAGATGGTTCAGTGCAGGGGCAGTTGGATTAGAGACGGTTCAGTGCAGGGGGAGTGGGACTAGAGATGTTTCAGTGCAGGGGCAGTTGGATTAGAGTTGTTCCAGTGCAGGGGGAGTTGGATTAGAGATGTTTCAGTGCAGGGGGAGTTGGATTAGAGATGGTTCAGTGCAGGGGGAGTTGGATTAGAGACGGTTCAGTGCAGGGGCAGTTGGACTAGAGATGGTTCAGTGCTGGGGCAGTTGGATTAGAGATGTTTCAGTGCAGGGGGAGTTGGATTAGAGATGTTTCAGTGCAGGGGGAGTTGGATTAGAGATGTTTCAGTGCAGGGGGAGTTGGATTAGAGATGTTTTAGTGCAGGGGGAGTTGGATAACAGATGGTTCAGTGCAGGGGGAGTGGGACTAGAGATGGTTAAGTGCAGGGGCAGTTGGATTCAAGATGGTTCAGTGCAAGGGGAGTTGGATTAGAGATGTTTCAGTGCAGGGGGAGTTGGATTAGAGATGGTTCATTGCAGGGGGAGTTGGATTAGAGATGGTTCAGTGCAGGTGGAGTTGGATTAGAGATGGTTCATTGCAGGGGGAGTTGGACTAGAGATGGTTCAGTGCAGTGGGAGTTGGATTAAAGATGGTTCAGTGCAGGGGGAGTTGGATTAGAGATGGTTCAGTGCCAGGGGTGTGGGACTAGAGATGGTTCAGTGCAGGGGCAGTTGGATCAGAGATGGTTCAGTGCAGGGGGAGTTGGATTACAGATGGTTCAGTGCAGGGGCATTTGGATTAGAGATGTTTCAGTGCAGGGGGAGTTGGATTAGAGATGGTTCAGTGCAGGGGCATTTGGATTAGAGATGGTTCAGTGCAGGGGGAGTTGGATTAGAGAAGGATCAGTGCAGGGGCAGCTGGATTAGAGATGTTTCAGTGCAGGGGCATTTGGATTAGAGATGGATCAGTGCAGGGGTAGTTGGATGAGAGATGGTTCAGTGCAGGGGCATTTGGATTAGAGATGGTTCAGTGCAGGGGGAGTTGGATTAGAGATGGTTCAGTGCAGGGGCATTTGGATTAGTGATGGTTCAGTGCAGGGTGAGTTGGATTCGAGATGGTTCAGTGCAGGGGCAGTTGGATTAGAGACGGTTCAGTGCAGGGGGAGTGGGACTAGAGATGGTTCAGTGCAGGGGCGGTTGGATTAGAGATGTTCCAGTGCAGGGGGAGTTGGATTAGAGATGTTTCAGTGCAGGGGGAGTTGGATTAGAGATGATTCAGTGCAGGGGGAGTTGGATTAGAGACGGTTCAGTGCAGGGGCAGTTGGATTAGAGACGGTTCAGTGCAGGGGGAGTGGGACTAGAGATGGTTCAGTGCTGGGGCAGTTGGATTAGAGATGTTTCAGTGCAGGGGGAGTTGGATTAGAGATGTTTCAGTGCAGGGGGAGTTGGATTAGAGATGTTTCAGTGCAGGGGGAGTTGGATTAGAGATGTTTCAGTGCAGGGGGAGTTGGATAACAGATGGTTCAGTGCAGGGGGAGTGGGACTAGAGATGGTTAAGTGCAGGGGCAGTTGGATTCGAGATGGTTCAGTGCAGGGGGAGTTGGATTAGAGATGGTTCAGTGCAGGGGGAGTTGGATTAGAGATGGTTCATTGCAGGGGGAGTTGGATTAGAGATGATTCAGTGCAGGGGGAGTTGGATTAGAGATGGTTCATTGCAGGGGGAGTTGGACTAGAGATGGTTCAGTGCAGTGGGAGTTGGATTAAAGATGGTTTAGTGCAGGGGGAGTTGGATTAGAGATGGTTCAGTTCCAGGGGAGTGGGACTAGAGATGGTTCAGTGCAGGGGCAGTTGGATCAGAGATGGTTCAGTGCAGGGGGAGTTGGATTACAGATGGTTCAGTGCAGGGGCATTTGGATTAGAGATGTTTCAGTGCAGGGGGAGTTGGATTAGAGATGGTTCAGTGCAGGGGCATTTGGATTAGAGATGGTTCAGTGCAGGGGGAGTTGGATTAGAGATGGATCAGTGCAGGGGCAGCTGGATTAGAGATGGTTCAGTGCAGGGGCATTTGGATTCGAGATGGTTCAGAGCAGGGGTAGTTGGATGAGAGATGGTTCAGTGCAGGGGCATTTGGATTAGAGATGGTTCAGTGCAGGGGGAATTGGATTAGAGATGGTTCAGTGCAGGGGCATTTGGATTAGAGATGGTTCAGTGCAGGGGGAGTTGGATTCGAGATGGTTCAGTGCAGGGGCAGTTGGATTAGAGACGGTTCAGTGCAGGGGGAGTGGGACTAGAGATGGTTCAGTGCAGGGGCAGTTGGATTAGAGATGTTTCAGTGCAGGGGGAGTTGGATTAGAGATGTTTCAGTGCAGGGGGAGTTGGATTAGATATGGTTCAGTGCAGGGGGAGTTGGATTAGAGACGGTTCAGTGCAGGGGCAGTTGGATTAGAGACGGTTCAGTGCAGGGGGAGTTGGATGAGCGATGGTTCAGTGCAGGGGCAGTTGGATCAGAGATGGTTCAGTGCAGGGGGAGTTGGATTACAGATGGTTCAGTGCAGGGGCATTTGGATTAGAGATGTTTCAGTGCAGGGGGAGTTGGATTAGAGATGGTTCAGTGCAGGGGCATTTGGATTAGAGATGGTTCAGTGCAGGGGGAGTTGGATTAGAGATGGATCAGTGCAGGGGCAGCTGGATTAGAGATGGTTCAGTGCAGGGGCATTTGGATTAGAGATGGTTCAGTGCAGGGGTAGTTGGATGAGAGATGATTCAGTTCAGGGGGAGTTGGATTAGACATGGTTCAGTGCTGGGGGAGTTGGATTCGAGATGGTTAAGTGCAGGGGCAGTTGGATTAGAGATGGTTCAGTGCAGGGGGAGTTGGATGAGAGATGTTTCAGTGCAGGGGGAGTTGAATTAGAGATGTTTCAGTGCAGGGGGAGTTGGATGAGAGATGTTTCAGTGCAGGGGGAGTTGGATTAGAGATGTTTCAGTGCAGGGGGAGTTGGATTAGAGATGGTTCAGTGCAGGGGGAGTTGGATTAGAGATGTTTCAGTGCAGGGGCATTTGGATTAGAGATGGTTCAGTGCAGGGGGAGTTGGATTGGAGATGTTTCAGTGCAGGGGCATTTGGATTAGAGATGGTTCAGTGCAGGGGGAGTTGGATTCGAGATGGTTGAGTGCAGGGGCAGTTGGATTAGAGACGGTTCAGTGCAGGGGCATTTGGATTAGAGATGGTTCAGTGCAGGGGGAGTTGGATTAGAGATGGTTCAGTGCAGGGGCATTTGGATTAGAGATGGTTCAGTGCAGGGGGAGTTGGATTCGAGATGGTTCAGTGCAGGGGCAGTTGGATTAGAGACGGTTCAGTGCAGGGGGAGTGGGACTAGACATGGTTCAGTGCAGGGGCAGTTGGATTAGAGATGTTTCAGTGCAGGGGGAGTTGGATTAGAGATGTTTCAGTGCAGGGGGAGTTGGATTAGAGACGGTTCAGTGCAGGGGCAGTTGGATTAGAGACGGTTCAGTGCAGGGGGAGTGGGACTAGAGATGGTTCAGTGCTGGGCAGTTGGATTAGAGATGGTTCAGTGCAGGGGGAGTTGGATTAGAGATGTTTCAATGCAGGGGGAGTTGGAATAGAGATGTTTCAGTGCAGGGGGTGTTGGATGAGAGATGTTTCAGTGCAGGGGGAGTTGGATTGGAGATGGTTCAGTGCAGGGGGAGTTGAATGAGCGATGTTTCAGTGCAGGGGCAGTTGGATGAGAGATGATTCAGTTCAGGGGGAGTTGGATTAGACATGGTTCAGTGCTGGGGGAGTTGGATTAGAGATGGTTCAGTGCAGGGGCAGTTGGATTAGAGATGGTTCAGTGCAGGGGGAGTTGGATGAGAGATGTTTCAGTGCAGGGGGAGTTGAATTAGAGATGTTTCAGTGCAGGGGGAGTTGGATGAGAGATGTTTCAGTGCAGGGGGAGTTGGATTAGAGATGTTTCAGTGCAGGGGGAGTTGGATTAGAGATGGTTCAGTGCAGGGGGAGTTGGATTAGAGATGTTTCAGTGCAGGGGCATTTGGATTAGAGATGGTTCAGTGCAGGGGGAGTTGGATTAGAGATGGTTCAGTGCAGGGGCATTTGGATTAGAGATGGTTCAGTGCAGGGGGAGTTGGATTCGAGATGGTTCAGTGCAGGGGCAGTTGGATTAGAGACGGTTCAGTGCAGGGGGAGTGGGACTAGACATGGTTCAGTGCAGGGGCAGTTGGATTAGAGATGTTTCAGTGCAGGGGGAGTTGGATTAGAGATGTTTCAGTGCAGGGGGAGTTGGATTAGAGACGGTTCAGTGCAGGGGCAGTTGGATTAGAGACGGTTCAGTGCAGGGGGAGTGGGACTAGAGATGGTTCAGTGCTGGGCAGTTGGATTAGAGATGGTTCAGTGCAGGGGGAGTTGGATTAGAGATGTTTCAATGCAGGGGGAGTTGGAATAGAGATGTTTCAGTGCAGGGGGTGTTGGATGAGAGATGTTTCAGTGCAGGGGGAGTTGGATTGGAGATGGTTCAGTGCAGGGGGAGTTGAATGAGCGATGTTTCAGTGCAGGGGCAGTTGGATGAGAGATGATTCAGTTCAGGGGGAGTTGGATTAGACATGGTTCAGTGCTGGGGGAGTTGGATTAGAGATGGTTCAGTGCAGGGGCAGTTGGATTAGAGATGGTTCAGTGCAGGGGGAGTTGGATGAGAGATGTTTCAGTGCAGGGGCAGTTGGATCAGAGATGGTTCAGTGCAGGGGGAGTTGGATTACAGATGGTTCAGTGCAGGGGCATTTGGATTAGAGATGTTTCAGTGCAGGGGGAGTTGGATTAGAGAAGGTTCAGTGCAGGGGCATTTGGATTAGAGATGGTTCAGTGCAGGGGGAGTTGGATTAGAGATGGATCAGTGCAGGGGCAGCTGGATTAGAGATGGTTCAGTGCAGGGGCATTTGGATTAGAGATGGTTCAGTGCAGGGGTAGTTGGATGAGAGATGATTCAGTTCAGGGGGAGTTGGATTAGACATGGTTCAGTGCTGGGGGAGTTGGATTAGAGATGGTTCAGTGCAGGGGCAGTTGGATTAGAGATGGTTCAGTGCAGGGGGAGTTGGATGTGAGATGTTTCAGTGCAGGGGGAGTTGAATTAGAGATGTTTCAGTGCAGGGGGAGTTGGATGAGAGATGTTTCAGTGCAGGGGGAGTTGGATTAGAGATGTTTCAGTGCAGGGGGAGTTGGATTAGAGATGGTTCAGTGCAGGGGGAGTTGGATTAGAGATGTTTCAGTGCAGGGGCATTTGGATTAGAGATGGTTCAGTGCAGGGGGAGTTGGATTAGAGATGGTTCAGTGCAGGGGCATTTGGATTAGAGATGGTTCAGTGCAGGGGGAGTTGGATTCGAGATGGTTCAGTGCAGGGGCAGTTGGATTAGAGACGGTTCAGTGCAGGGGGAGTGGGACTAGAGATGGTTCAGTGCAGGGGCAGTTGGATTAGAGTTGTTCCAGTGCAGGGGGAGTTGGATTAGAGATGTTTCAGTGCAGGGGGAGTTGGATTAGAGATGGTTCAGTGCAGGGGGAGTTGGATTAGAGACGGTTCAGTGCAGGGGCAGTTGGACTAGAGATGGTTCAGTGCTGGGGCAGTTGGATTAGAGATGTTTCAGTGCAGGGGGAGTTGGATTAGAGATGTTTCAGTGCAGGGGGAGTTGGATTAGAGATGTTTCAGTGCAGGGGGAGTTGGATTAGAGATGTTTTAGTGCAGGGGGAGTTGGATAACAGATGGTTCAGTGCAGGGGGAGTGGGACTAGAGATGGTTAAGTGCAGGGGCAGTTGGATTCAAGATGGTTCAGTGCAAGGGGAGTTGGATTAGAGATGTTTCAGTGCAGGGGGAGTTGGATTAGAGATGGTTCATTGCAGGGGGAGTTGGATTAGAGATGGTTCAGTGCGGGGGAGTTGGATTAGAGATGGTTCATTGCAGGGGGAGTTGGACTAGAGATGGTTCAGTGCAGTGGGAGTTGGATTAAAGATGGTTCAGTGCAGGGGGAGTTGGATTAGAGATGGTTCAGTGCCAGGGGTGTGGGACTAGAGATGGTTCAGTGCAGGGGCAGTTGGATCAGAGATGGTTCAGTGCAGGGGGAGTTGGATTACAGATGGTTCAGTGCAGGGGCATTTGGATTAGAGATGTTTCAGTGCAGGGGGAGTTGGATTAGAGATGGTTCAGTGCAGGGGCATTTGGATTAGAGATGGTTCAGTGCAGGGGGAGTTGGATTAGAGAAGGATCAGTGCAGGGGCAGCTGGATTAGAGATGTTTCAGTGCAGGGGCATTTGGATTAGAGATGGATCAGTGCAGGGGTAGTTGGATGAGAGATGGTTCAGTGCAGGGGCATTTGGATTAGAGATGGTTCAGTGCAGGGGGAGTTGGATTAGAGATGGTTCAGTGCAGGGGCATTTGGATTAGTGATGGTTCAGTGCAGGGTGAGTTGGATTCGAGATGGTTCAGTGCAGGGGCAGTTGGTTAGAGACGGTTCAGTGCAGGGGGAGTGGGACTAGAGATGGTTCAGTGCAGGGGCGGTTGGATTAGAGATGTTCCAGTGCAGGGGGAGTTGGATTAGAGATGTTTCAGTGCAGGGGGAGTTGGATTAGAGATGATTCAGTGCAGGGGGAGTTGGATTAGAGACGGTTCAGTGCAGGGGCAGTTGGATTAGAGACGGTTCAGTGCAGGGGGAGTGGGACTAGAGATGGTTCAGTGCTGGGGCAGTTGGATTAGAGATGTTTCAGTGCAGGGGGAGTTGGATTAGAGATGTTTCAGTGCAGGGGGAGTTGGATTAGAGATGTTTCAGTGCAGGGGGAGTTGGATTAGAGATGTTTCAGTGCAGGGGGAGTTGGATAACAGATGGTTCAGTGCAGGGGGAGTGGGACTAGAGATGGTTAAGTGCAGGGGCAGTTGGATTCGAGATGGTTCAGTGCAGGGGGAGTTGGATTAGAGATGGTTCAGTGCAGGGGGAGTTGGATTAGAGATGGTTCATTGCAGGGGGAGTTGGATTAGAGATGATTCAGTGCAGGGGGAGTTGGATTAGAGATGGTTCATTGCAGGGGGAGTTGGACTAGAGATGGTTCAGTGCAGTGGGAGTTGGATTAAAGATGGTTTAGTGCAGGGGGAGTTGGATTAGAGATGGTTCAGTTCCAGGGGAGTGGGACTAGAGATGGTTCAGTGCAGGGGCAGTTGGATCAGAGATGGTTCAGTGCAGGGGGAGTTGGATTACAGATGGTTCAGTGCAGGGGCATTTGGATTAGAGATGTTTCAGTGCAGGGGGAGTTGGATTAGAGATGGTTCAGTGCAGGGGCATTTGGATTAGAGATGGTTCAGTGCAGGGGGAGTTGGATTAGAGATGGATCAGTGCAGGGGCAGCTGGATTAGAGATGGTTCAGTGCAGGGGCATTTGGATTCGAGATGGTTCAGAGCAGGGGTAGTTGGATGAGAGATGGTTCAGTGCAGGGGCATTTGGATTAGAGATGGTTCAGTGCAGGGGGAATTGGATTAGAGATGGTTCAGTGCAGGGGCATTTGGATTAGAGATGGTTCAGTGCAGGGGGAGTTGGATTCGAGATGGTTCAGTGCAGGGGCAGTTGGATTAGAGACGGTTCAGTGCAGGGGGAGTGGGACTAGAGATGGTTCAGTGCAGGGGCAGTTGGATTAGAGATGTTTCAGTGCAGGGGGAGTTGGATTAGAGATGTTTCAGTGCAGGGGGAGTTGGATTAGATATGGTTCAGTGCAGGGGGAGTTGGATTAGAGACGGTTCAGTGCAGGGGCAGTTGGATTAGAGACGGTTCAGTGCAGGGGGAGTTGGATGAGCGATGGTTCAGTGCAGGGGCAGTTGGATCAGAGATGGTTCAGTGCAGGGGGAGTTGGATTACAGATGGTTCAGTGCAGGGGCATTTGGATTAGAGATGTTTCAGTGCAGGGGGAGTTGGATTAGAGATGGTTCAGTGCAGGGGCATTTGGATTAGAGATGGTTCAGTGCAGGGGGAGTTGGATTAGAGATGGATCAGTGCAGGGGCAGCTGGATTAGAGATGGTTCAGTGCAGGGGCATTTGGATTAGAGATGGTTCAGTGCAGGGGTAGTTGGATGAGAGATGATTCAGTTCAGGGGGAGTTGGATTAGACATGGTTCAGTGCTGGGGGAGTTGGATTCGAGATGGTTCAGTGCAGGGGCAGTTGGATTAGAGATGGTTCAGTGCAGGGGGAGTTGGATGAGAGATGTTTCAGTGCAGGGGGAGTTGAATTAGAGATGTTTCAGTGCAGGGGGAGTTGGATGAGAGATGTTTCAGTGCAGGGGGAGTTGGATTAGAGATGTTTCAGTGCAGGGGGAGTTGGATTAGAGATGGTTCAGTGCAGGGGGAGTTGGATTAGAGATGTTTCAGTGCAGGGGCATTTGGATTAGAGATGGTTCAGTGCAGGGGGAGTTGGATTAGAGATGTTTCAGTGCAGGGGCATTTGGATTAGAGATGGTTCAGTGCAGGGGGAGTTGGATTCGAGATGGTTGAGTGCAGGGGCAGTTGGATTAGAGACGGTTCAGTGCAGGGGGAGTGGGACTAGAGATGGTTCAGTGCAGGGGCGGTTGGATTAGAGATGTTCCAGTGCAGGGGGAGTTGGATTAGAGATGTTTCAGTGCAGGGGGAGTTGGATTAGAGATGGTTCAGTGCAGGGGGAGTTGGATTAGAGACGGTTCAGTGCAGGGGCAGTTGGATTAGAGACGGTTCAGTGCAGGGGGAGTGGGACTAGAGATGGTTCAGTGCTGGGGCAGTTGGATTAGAGATGTTTCAGTGCAGGGGGAGTTGGATTAGAGATGTTTCAGTGCAGGGGGAGTTGGATTAGAGATGTTTCAGTGCAGGGGGAGTTGGATTAGAGATGTTTCAGTGCAGGGGGAGTTGGATAACAGATGGGTCAGTGCAGGGGGAGTGGGACTAGAGATGGTTAAGTGCAGGGGCAGTTGGATTCGAGATGGTTCAGTGCAGGGGGAGTTGGATTAGAGATGGTTCAGTGCAGGGGGAGTTGGATTAGAGATGGTTCATTGCAGGGGGAGTTGGATTAGAGATGATTCAGTGCAGGGGGAGTTGGATTAGAGATGGTTCATTGCAGGGGGAGTTGGACTAGAGATGGTTCAGTGCAGTGGGAGTTGGATTAAAGATGGTTTAGTGCAGGGGGAGTTGGATTAGAGATGGTTCAGTGCCAGGGGAGTGGGACTAGAGATGGTTCAGTGCAGGGGCAGTTGGATCAGAGATGGTTCAGTGCAGGGGGAGTTGGATTACAGATGGTCCAGTGCAGGGGCATTTGGATTAGAGATGTTTCAGTGCAGGGGGAGTTGGATTAGAGATGGTTCAGTGCAGGGGCATTTGGATTAGAGATGGTTCAGTGCAGGGGGAGTTGGATTAGAGATGGATCAGTGCAGGGGCAGCTGGATTAGAGATGGTTCAGTGCAGGGGCATTTGGATTCGAGATGGTTCAGAGCAGGGGTAGTTGGATGAGAGATGGTTCAGTGCAGGGGCATTTGGATTAGAGATGGTTCAGTGCAGGGGGAATTGGATTAGAGATGTTTCAGTGCAGGGGCATTTGGATTAGAGATGGTTCAGTGCAGGGGGAGTTGGATTCGAGATGGTTCAGTGCAGGGGCAGTTGGATTAGAGACGGTTCAGTGCAGGGGGAGTGGGACTAGAGATGGTTCAGTGCAGGGGCAGTTGGATTAGAAATGTTTCAGTGCAGGGGGAGTTGGATTAGAGATGTTTCAGTGCAGGGGGAGTTGGATTAGATATGGTTCAGTGCAGGGGGAGTTGGATTAGAGACGGTTCAGTGCAGGGGCAGTTGGATTAGAGACGGTTCAGTGCAGGGGGAGTGGGACTAGAGATGGTTCAGTGCAGGGGCAGTTGGATTAGAGATGTTTCAGAGCAGGGGGAGTTGTATTAGAGATGTTTCAGTGCAGGGGGAGTTGGATTAGAGATGTTTCAGTGCAGGGGGAGTTGGATTAGAGATGTTTCAGTGCAGGGGGAGTTGGATTACAGATGGTTCAGTGCAGGGGGAGTGGGACTAGAGATGGTTATGTGCAGGGGCAGTTGGATTCGAGATGGTTCAGTGCAGGGGGAGTTGGATTAGAGATGGTTCAGTGCAGGAGGAGTTGGATTAGAGATGGTTCATTGCAGGGGGAGTTGGACTAGAGATGGTTCAGTGCAGTGGGAGTTGGATTAGAGATGGTTCAGTGCAGGGGGATTTGGATTATAGATGGTTCAGTGCAGGGGACTTGGATTAGAGATGGTTCATTGCAGGGGGAGTTCGACTAGAGATGGTTCAGTGTAGTGGGAGTTGGATTAAAGATGGTTCAGTGCATGGGGAGTTGGATTAGAGATGGTTCAGTGCCGGGGGAGTGGGACTAGAGATGGTTCAGTGCAGGGGCAGTTGGATCAGAGATGGTTCAGTGCAGGGGGAGTTGGATTACAGATGGTTCAGTGCAGGGGCATTTGGATTAGAGATGTTTCAGTGCAAGGGGAGTTGGATTAGAGATGGTTCAGTGCAGGGGCATTTGGATTAGAGATGGTTCAGTGCAGGGGGAGTTGGATTAGAGATGGATCAGTGCAGGGGCAGCTGGACTAGAGATGGTTCAGTGAAGGGGCATTTGGATTAGAGATGGTTCAGTGCAGGGGTAGTTGGATTAGAGATGGTTCAGTGCAGGGGCATTTGGATTAGAGATGGTTCAGTGCAGGGGGAGTTGGATTAGAGATGGTTCAGTGCAGGGGCAGTTGGATTAGAGATCGTTCAGTGCAGGGGCAGTTGGATTAGAGACGGTTCAGTGCAGGGGGAGTTGGATTAGAGATGGCTCAGTGCAGGGGCAGTTGGATTAGAGATGGTTCAGTGCAGGGGGTGTTGGATTAGAGATGGTTCAGTGCAGGGGCAGTTGGAGTAGAGATGGTTCAGTGTCGGGGTAGTTGGATTAGAGATGTTTCAGTGCAGGGGGAGTTGGAATACAGATGTATCAGTGCAGGGGGAGTTGGAATACAGATGTTTCAGTGCAGGGGGAGTTGGATTAGAGGTGGTTCAGTGCAGGGGGAGTTGGATTAGAGATGTTTCAGTGCAGGGGGAGTTGGATGAGAGATGGTTCAGTGCAGGGCAGTTGGATGAGAGATGTTTCAGTGCAGGGGGAGTTGGAATAGAGATGTTTCAGTGCAGGGGGAGTTCGAATAGAGATGGTTCACTGCAGGGGGAGTTCGATTAGAGATGGTTCAGTGCAGGGGCAGTTGGATTAGAGATGGTTCATTGCAGGGGCAGTTGGATTAGAGACGGTTCAGTGCAGGGGGAGTTGGATTCGAGATGGTTCACTGCAGGGGAAGTGGGACTGGAGATGGTTCAGTGCAGGGGCAGTTGGATTAGAGATGTTTCAGGGCAGGGGGAGTTGGATTAGAGATGTTTCAGTGCAGGGGGAGTTGGATTAGAGATGTTTCAGTGCAAGGGGAGTTGGATTAGAGATGATTCAGTGCAGGGGGAGTTGGATTACAGATGGTTCAGTGCGGGGGGAGTGGGACTAGAGATGATTAAGTGCAGGGGCAGTTAAATTAGAGATGGTTCAGTGCAGGGGCAGTTGGATTAGAGATGGTTCAGTGCAGTGGGAGTTGGATTAGAGATGGTTCATTGCAGGGGAAGTTGGACGAGAGATGGTTCAGTGCCGGGGGAGTGGGACTAGACATGTTTCAGTGCAGGGGCAGTTGGATTAGAGATGGATCAGTGCAGGGGGAGTTGGATTAGAGATGGTTCAGTGCAGGGGCATTTGGATTAGAGATGGTTCAGTGCAGGGGGAGTTGGATTAGAGATGTTTCAGTGCAGGGGCATTTGGATTAGAGATGGTTCAGTGCAGGGGGAGTTTGATTAGAGATGGTTCAGTGCAGGGGTAGTTGGATTAGAGATGGTTCAGTGCAGGGGGAGTTGGATTAGAGATGGTTCAGTGCAGGGGCATTTGGATTAGAGATTGTTCAGTGCAGGGTCATTTGGATTAGAGATGGTTCAGTGCAGGGGGAGTTGGATTAGAGATGGTTCAGTGCAGGGGCAGTTGGATTAGAGATTGTTCAGTGCAGGGGCAGTTGGATTAGAGGAGGTTCAGTGCAGGGGGAGTTGGATTACAGATGGTTCAGTGCAGGGGCAGTTGGATTAGAGATGGTTCAGTGCAGGGGGAGTTGGATTAGAGATGGTTCAGTGCAGGGGCAGTTGGATTAGAGATGTTTCAGTGCAGGGGGAGTTGGATGAGAGATGTTTCAGTGCAGGGGGTGTTGGAATAGAGATGGTTCAGTGCAGGGGCAGTTGGTTTAGACATGTTTCAATGCAGGGGGAGTTGGATTAGAGATGGTTCAGTGCAGGGGGAGTTGGATTAGAGATGTTTCAGTGCAGGGGGGGGTTGGATGAGAGATGTTTCAGTGCACGGGGAGTTGGAATAGAGATGTTTCAGTGCAGGGGGTGTTGGATGAGAGATGTTTCAGTGCAGGGGGAGTTGGATTGGAGATGGTTCAGTGCAGGGGGAGTTGAATGAGCGATGTTTCAGTGCAGGGGCAGTTGGATGAGAGATGATTCAGTTCAGGGGGAGTTGGATTAGACATGGTTCAGTGCTGGGGGAGTTGGATTAGAGATGGTTCAGTGCAGGGGCAGTTGGATTAGAGATTGTTCAGTGCAGGGGGAGTTGGATGAGAGATGTTTCAGTGCAGGGGGAGTTGAATTAGAGATGTTTCAGTGCAGGGGGAGTTGGATGAGAGATTTTTCAGTGCAGGGGGAGTTGGATTAGAGATGTTTCAGTGCAGGGGGAGTTGGATTAGAGATGGTTCAGTGCAGGGGTAGTTGGATTAGAGATGGTTCAGTGCAGGGGCATTTGGATTAGAGATGGTTCAGTGCAGGGGGAGTTGGATTAGAGATGGTTCAGTGCAGGGGCAGTTGGATTAGAGATCGTTCAGTGCAGGGGCAGTTGGATTAGAGACGGTTCAGTGCAGGGGGAGTTGGATTAGAGATGGCTCAGTGCAGGGGCAGTTGGATTAGAGATGGTTCAGTGCAGGGGGTGTTGGATTAGAGATGGTTCAGTGCAGGGGCAGTTGGAGTAGAGATGGTTCAGTGTCGGGGTAGTTGGATTAGAGATGTTTCAGTGCAGGGGGAGTTGGAATACAGATGTATCAGTGCAGGGGGAGTTGGAATACAGATGTTTCAGTGCAGGGGGAGTTGGATTAGAGGTGGTTCAGTGCAGGGGGAGTTGGATTAGAGATGTTTCAGTGCAGGGGGAGTTGGATGAGAGATGGTTCAGTGCAGGGCAGTTGGATGAGAGATGTTTCAGTGCAGGGGGAGTTGGAATAGAGATGTTTCAGTGCAGGGGGAGTTGGAATAGAGATGGTTCACTGCAGGGGGAGTTCGATTAGAGATGGTTCAGTGCAGGGGCAGTTGGATTAGAGATGGTTCATTGCAGGGGCAGTTGGATTAGAGACGGTTCAGTGCAGGGGGAGTTGGATTCGAGATGGTTCACTGCAGGGGGAGTGGGACTGGAGATGGTTCAGTGCAGGGGCAGTTGGATTAGAGATGTTTCAGGGCAGGGGGAGTTGGATTAGAGATGTTTCAGTGCAGGGGGAGTTGGATTAGAGATGTTTCAGTGCAAGGGGAGTTGGATTAGAGATGATTCAGTGCAGGGGGAGTTGGATTACAGATGGTTCAGTGCGGGGGGAGTGGGACTAGAGATGGTTAAGTGCAGGGGCAGTTAAATTAGAGATGGTTCAGTGCAGGGGCAGTTGGATTAGAGATGGTTCAGTGCAGTGGGAGTTGGATTAGAGATGGTTCATTGCAGGGGGAGTTGGACGAGAGATGGTTCAGTGCCGGGGGAGTGGGACTAGACATGTTTCAGTGCAGGGGCAGTTGGATTAGAGATGGATCAGTGCAGGGGGAGTTGGATTAGAGATGGTTCAGTGCAGGGGCATTTGGATTAGAGATGGTTCAGTGCAGGGGGAGTTGGATTAGAGATGTTTCAGTGCAGGGGCATTTGGATTAGAGATGGTTCAGTGCAGGGGGAGTTTGATTGGAGATGGTTCAGTGCAGGGGTAGTTGGATTAGAGATGGTTCAGTGCAGGGGGAGTTGGATTAGAGATGGTTCAGTGCAGGGGCATTTGGATTAGAGATTGTTCAGTGCAGGGTCATTTGGATTAGAGATGGTTCAGTGCAGGGGGAGTTGGATTAGAGATGGTTCAGTGCAGGGGCAGTTGGATTAGAGATTGTTCAGTGCAGGGGCAGTTGGATTAGAGGAGGTTCAGTGCAGGGGGAGTTGGATTACAGATGGTTCAGTGCAGGGGCAGTTGGATTAGAGATGGTTCAGTGCAGGGGGAGTTGGATTAGAGATGGTTCAGTGCAGGGGCAGTTGGATTAGAGATGTTTCAGTGCAGGGGGAGTTGGATGAGAGATGTTTCAGTGCAGGGGGAGTTGGAATAGAGAAGGTTCAGTGCAGGGGCAGTTGGTTTAGACATGTTTCAATGCAGGGGGAGTTGAATTAGAGATGGTTCAGTGCAGGGGGAGTTGGATTAGAGATGTTTCAGTGCAGGGGGGGTTGGATGAGAGATGTTTCAGTGCACGGGGAGTTGGAATAGAGATGTTTCAGTGCAGGGGGTGTTGGATGAGAGATGTTTCAGTGCAGGGGGAGTTGGATTGGAGATGGTTCAGTGCAGGGGGAGTTGAATGAGCGATGTTTCAGTGCAGGGGCAGTTGGATGAGAGATGATTCAGTTCAGGGGGAGTTGGATTAGAGATGTTTCAGTGCAGGGGGAGTTGGATTAGAGATGGTTCATTGCAGGGGGAGTTGGATTAGAGATGGTTCAGTGCAGGGGGAGTTGGATTAGAGATGGTTCATTGCAGGGGGAGTTGGACTAGAGATGGTTCAGTGCAGTGGGAGTTGGATTAAAGGTGGTTCAGTGCAGGGGGAGTTGGATTAGAGATGGTTCAGTGCCAGGGGAGTGGGACTAGAGATGGTTCAGTGCAGGGGCAGTTGGATCAGAGATGGTTCAGTGCAGGGGGAGTTGGATTACAGATGGTTCAGTGCAGGGGCATTTGGATTAGAGATGTTTCAGTGCAGGGGGAGTTGGATTAGAGATGGTTCAGTGCAGGGGCATTTGGATTAGAGATGGTTCAGTGCAGGGGGAGTTGGATTAGAGAAGGATCAGTGCAGGGGCAGCTGGATTAGAGATGTTTCAGTGCAGGGGCATTTGGATTAGAGATGGATCAGTGCAGGGGTAGTTGGATGAGAGATGGTTCAGTGCAGGGGCATTTGGATTAGAGATGGTTCAGTGCAGGGGGAGTTGGATTAGAGATGGTTCAGTGCAGGGGCATTTGGATTAGTGATGGTTCAGTGCAGGGTGAGTTGGATTCGAGATGGTTCAGTGCAGGGGCAGTTGGATTAGAGACGTTTCAGTGCAGGGGGAGTGGGACTAGAGATGGTTCAGTGCAGGGGCGGTTGGATTAGAGATGTTCCAGTGCAGGGGGAGTTGGATTAGAGATGTTTCAGTGCAGGGGGAGTTGGATTAGAGATGGTTCAGTGCAGGGGGAGTTGGATTAGAGACGGTTCAGTGCAGGGGGAGTGGGACTAGAGATGGTTCAGTGCTGGGGCAGTTGGATTAGAGATGTTTCAGTGCAGGGGGAGTTGGATTAGAGATGTTTCAGTGCAGGGGGAGTTGGATTAGAGATGTTTCAGTGCAGGGGGAGTTGGATTAGAGATGTTTCAGTGCAGGGGGAGTTGGATAACAGATGGTTCAGTGCAGGGGGAGTGGGACTAGAGATGGTTAAGTGCAGGGGCAGTTGGATTCGAGATGGTTCATTGCAGGGGGAGTTGGACTAGAGATGGTTCAGTGCAGTGGGAGTTGGATTAAAGATGGTTTAGTGCAGGGGGAGTTGGATTAGAGATGGTTCAGTGCCAGGGGAGTGGGACTAGAGATGGTTCAGTGCAGGGGCAGTTGGATCAGAGATGGTTCAGTGCAGGGGGAGTTGGATTACAGATGGTTCAGTGCAGGGGCATTTGGATTAGAGATGTTTCAGTGCAGGGGGAGTTGGATTAGAGATGGTTCAGTGCAGGGGCATTTGGATTAGAGATGGTTCAGTGCAGGGGGAGTTGGATTAGAGATGGATCAGTGCAGGGGCAGCTGGATTAGAGATGGTTCAGTGCAGGGGCATTTGGATTCGAGATGGTTCAGAGCAGGGGTAGTTGGATGAGAGATGGTTCAGTGCAGGGGCAGTTGGATTAGAGATGGTTCAGTGCAGGGGGAATTGGATTAGAGATGGTTCAGTGCAGGGGCATTTGGATTAGAGATGGTTCAGTGCAGGGGGAGTTGGATTCGAGATGGTTCAGTGCAGGGGCAGTTGGATTAGAGACGGTTCAGTGCAGGGGGAGTGGGACTAGAGATGGTTCAGTACAGGGGCAGTTGGATTAGAGATGTTTCAGTGCAGGGGGAGTTGGATTAGAGATGTTTCAGTGCAGGGGGAGTTGGATTAGATATGGTTCAGTGCAGGGGGAGTTGGATTAGAGACGGTTCAGTGCAGGGGCAGTTGGATTAGAGACGGTTCAGTGCAGGGGGAGTTGGATGAGAGATGGTTCAGTGCAGGGGCAGTTGGATCAGAGATGGTTCAGTGCAGGGGGAGTTGGATTACAGATGGTTCAGTGCAGGGGCATTTGGATTAGAGATGTTTCAGTGCAGGGGGAGTTGGATTAGAGATGGTTCAGTGCAGGGGCGTTTGGATTAGAGATGGTTCAGTGCAGGGGGAGTTGGATTAGAGATGGATCAGTGCAGGGGCAGCTGGATTAGAGATGGTTCAGTGCAGGGGCATTTGGATTAGAGATGGTTCAGTGCAGGGGTAGTTGGATGAGAGATGATTCAGTTCAGGGGGAGTTGGATTAGACATGGTTCAGTGCAGGGGCAGTTGGATTAGAGATGGTTCAGTGCAGGGGGAGTTGGATGAGAGATGTTTCAGTGCAGGGGGAGTTGAATTAGAGATGTTTCAGTGCAGGGGGAGTTGGATGAGAGATGTTTCAGTGCAGGGGGAGTTGGATTAGAGATGTTTCAGTGCAGGGGGAGTTGGATTAGAGATGGTTCAGTGCAGGGGGAGTTGGATTAGAGATGTTTCAGTGCAGGGGCATTTGGATTAGAGATGGTTCAGTGCAGGGGGAGTTGGATTAGAGATGTTTCAGTGCAGGGGCATTTGGATTAGAGATGGTTCAGTGCAGGGGGAGTTGGATTCGAGATGGTTCAGTGCAGGGTCAGTTGGATTAGAGACGGTTCAGTGCAGGGGGAGTGGGACTAGAGATGGTTCAGTGCAGGATCGGTTGGATTAGAGATGTTCCAGTGCAGGGGGAGTTGGATTAGAGATGTTTCAGTGCAGGGGGAGTTGGATTAGAGATGGTTCAGTGCAGGGGGAGTTGGATTAGAGACGGTTCAGTGCAGGGGGAGTTGGATTAGAGACGGTTCAGTGCAGGGGGAGTGGGACTAGAGATGGTTCAGTGCTGGGGCAGTTGGATTAGAGATGTTTCAGTGCAGGGGGAGTTGGATTAGAGATGTTTCAGTGCAGGGGGAGTTGGATTAGAGATGTTTCAGTGCAGGGGGAGTTGGATTAGAGATGTTTCAGTGCAGGGGGAGTTGGATAACAGATGGTTCAGTGCAGGGGGAGTGGGACTAGAGATGGTTAAGTGCAGGGGCAGTTGGATTCGAGATGGTTCAGTGCAGGGGGAGTTGGATTAGAGATGGTTCAGTGCAGGGGGAGTTGGATTAGAGATGGTTCATTGCAGGGGGAGTTGGATTAGAGATGATTCAGTGCAGGGGGAGTTGGATTAGAGATGGTTCATTGCAGGGGGAGTTGGACTAGAGATGGTTCAGTGCAGTGGGAGTTGGATTAAAGATGGTTTAGTGCAGGGGGAGTTGGATTAGAGATGGTTCAGTGCCAGGGGAGTGGGACTAGAGATGGTTCAGTGCAGGGGCAGTTGGATCAGAGATGGTTCAGTGCAGGGGGAGTTGGATTACAGATGGTTCAGTGCAGGGGCATTTGGATTAGAGATGTTTCAGTGCAGGGGGAGTTGGATTAGAGATGGTTCAGTGCAGGGGCATTTGGATTAGAGATGGTTCAGTGCAGGGGGAGTTGGATTAGAGATGGATCAGTGCAGGGGCAGCTGGATTAGAGATGGTTCAGTGCAGGGGCATTTGGATTCGAGATGGTTCAGAGCAGGGGTAGTTGGATGAGAGATGGTTCAGTGCAGGGGCATTTGGATTAGAGATGGTTCAGTGCAGGGGGAATTGGATTAGAGATGGTTCAGTGCAGGGGCATTTGGATTAGAGATGGTTCAGTGCAGGGGGCGTTGGATTCGAGATGGTTCAGTGCAGGGGCAGTTGGATTAGAGACGTTTCAGTGCAGGGGGAGTGGGACTAGAGATGGTTCAGTGCAGGGGCAGTTGGATTAGAGATGTTTCAGTGCAGGGGGAGTTGGATTAGAGATGTTTCAGTGCAGGGGGAGTTGGATTAGATATGGTTCAGTGCAGGGGGAGTTGGATTAGAGACGGTTCAGTGCAGGGGCAGTTGGATTAGAGACGGTTCAGTGCAGGGGGAGTGGGACTAGAGATGGTTCAGTGCAGGGGCAGTTGGATTAGAGATGTTTCAGTGCAGGGGGAGTTGTATTAGAGATGTTTCAGTGCAGGGGGAGTTGGATTAGAGATGTTTCAGTGCAGGGGGAGTTGGATTAGAGATGTTTCAGTGCAGGGGGAGTTGGATTACAGATGGTTCAGTGCAGGGGGAGTGGGACTAGAGATGGTTATGTGCAGGGGCAGTTGGATTCGAGATGGTTCAGTGCAGGGGGAGTTGGATTAGAGATGGTTCAGTGCAGGAGGAGTTGGATTAGAGATGGTTCATTGCAGGGGGAGTTGGACTAGAGATGGTTCAGTGCAGTGGGAGTTGGATTAGAGATGGTTCAGTGCAGGGGGATTTGGATTATCGATGGTTCAGTGCAGGGGGACTTGGATTAGAGATGGTTCATTGCAGGGGGAGTTCGACTAGAGATGGTTCAGTGTAGTGGGAGTTGGATTAAAGATGGTTCAGTGCATGGGGAGTTGGATTAGAGATGGTTCAGTGCCGGGGGAGTGGGACTAGAGATGGTTCAGTGCAGGGGCAGTTGGATCAGAGATGGTTCAGTGCAGGGGGAGTTGGATTACAGATGGTTCAGTGCAGGGGCATTTGGATTAGAGATGTTTCAGTGCAAGGGGAGTTGGATTAGAGATGGTTCAGTGCAGGGGCATTTGGATTAGAGATGGTTCAGTGCAGGGGGAGTTGGATTAGAGATGGATCAGTGCAGGGGCAGCTGGACTAGAGATGGTTCAGTGCAGGGGCATTTGGATTAGAGATGGTTCAGTGCAGGGGTAGTTGGATTAGAGATGTTTCAGTGCAGGGGCATTTGGATTAGAGATGGTTCAGTGCAGGGGGAGTTGGATTAGAGATGGTTCAGTGCAGGGGCAGTTGGATTAGAGATCGATCAGTGCAGGGGCAGTTGGATTAGAGACGGTTCAGTGCAGGGGGAGTTGGATTAGAGATGGCTCAGTGCAGGGGCAGTTGGATTAGAGATGGTTCAGTGCAGGGGGTGTTGGATTAGAGATGGTTCAGTGCAGGGGCAGTTGGAGTAGAGATGGTTCAGTGTCGGGGTAGTTGGATTAGAGATGTTTCAGTGCAGGGGGAGTTGGAATACAGATGTATCAGTGCAGGGGGAGTTGGAATACAGATGTTTCAGTGCAGGGGGAGTTGGATTAGAGGTGGTTCAGTGCAGGGGGAGTTGGATTAGAGATGTTTCAGTGCAGGGGGAGTTGGATGAGAGATGGTTCAGTGCAGGGCAGTTGGATGAGAGATGTTTCAGTGCAGGGGGAGTTGGAATAGAGATGTTTCAGTGCAGGGGGAGTTGGAATAGAGATGGTTCACTGCAGGGGGAGTTCGATTAGAGATGGTTCAGTGCAGGGGCAGTTGGATTAGAGATGGTTCATTGCAGGGGCAGTTGGATTAGAGACGGTTCAGTGCAGGGGGAGTTGGATTCGAGATGGTTCACTGCAGGGGGAGTGGGACTGGAGATGGTTCAGTGCAGGGGCAGTTGGATTAGAGATGTTTCAGGGCAGGGGGAGTTGGATTAGAGATGTTTCAGTGCAGGGGGAGTTGGATTAGAGATGTTTCAGTGCAAGGGGAGTTGGATTAGAGATGATTCAGTGCAGGGGGAGTTGGATTACAGATGGTTCAGTGCGGGGGGAGTGGGACTAGAGATGGTTAAGTGCAGGGGCAGTTAAATTAGAGATGGTTCAGTGCAGGGGCAGTTGGATTAGAGATGGTTCAGTGCAGTGGGAGTTGGATTAGAGATGGTTCATTGCAGGGGGAGTTGGACGAGAGATGGTTCAGTGCCGGGGGAGTGGGACTAGACATGTTTCAGTGCAGGGGCAGTTGGATTAGAGATGGATCAGTGCAGGGGGAGTTGGATTAGAGATGGTTCAGTGCAGGAGCATTTGGATTAGAGATGGTTCAGTGCAGGGGGAGTTGGATTAGAGATGTTTCAGTGCAGGGGCATTTGGATTAGAGATGGTTCAGTGCAGGGGGAGTTTGATTAGAGATGGTTCAGTGCAGGGGTAGTTGGATTAGAGATGGTTCAGTGCAGGGGGAGTTGGATTAGAGATGGTTCAGTGCAGGGGCATTTGGATTAGAGATTGTTCAGTGCAGGGTCATTTGGATTAGAGATGGTTCAGTGCAGGGGGAGTTGGATTAGAGATGGTTCAGTGCAGGGGCAGTTGGATTAGAGATTGTTCAGTGCAGGGGCAGTTGGATTAGAGGAGGTTCAGTGCAGGGGGAGTTGGATTACAGATGGTTCAGTGCAGGGGCAGTTGGATTAGAGATGGTTCAGTGCAGGGGGAGTTGGATTAGAGATGGTTCAGTGCAGGGGCAGTTGGATTAGAGATGTTTCAGTGCAGGGGGAGTTGGATGAGAGATGTTTCAGTGCAGGGGGAGTTGGAATAGAGATGGTTCAGTGCAGGGGCAGTTGGTTTAGACATGTTTCAATGCAGGGGGAGTTGGATTAGAGATGGTTCAGTGCAGGGGGAGTTGGATTAGAGATGTTTCAGTGCAGGGGGGGTTGGATGAGAGATGTTTCAGTGCACGGGGAGTTGGAATAGAGATGTTTCAGTGCAGGGGGTGTTGGATGAGAGATGTTTCAGTGCAGGGGGAGTTGGATTGGAGATGGTTCAGTGCAGGGGGAGTTGAATGAGCGATGTTTCAGTGCAGGGGCAGTTGGATGAGAGATGATTCAGTTCAGGGGGAGTTGGATTAGACATGATTCAGTGCTGGGGGAGTTGGATTAGAGATGGTTCAGTGCAGGGGCAGTTGGATTAGAGATTGTTCAGTGCAGGGGGAGTTGGATGAGAGATGTTTCAGTGCAGGGGGAGTTGGATTAGAGATGTTTCAGTGCAGGGGGAGTTGGATGAGAGATTTTTCAGTGCAGGGGGAGTTGGATTAGAGATGTTTCAGTGCAGGGGGAGTTGGATTAGAGATGGTTCAGTGCAGGGGTAGTTGGATTAGAGATGGTTCAGTGCAGGGGCATTTGGATTAGAGATGGTTCAGTGCAGGGGCATTTGGATTAGAGATGGTTCAGTGCAGGGGCAGTTGGATTAGAGATCGTTCAGTGCAGGGGCATTTGGATTAGAGACGGTTCAGTGCAGGGGGAGTTGGATTAGAGATGGCTCAGTGCAGGGGCAGTTGGATTAGAGATGGTTCAGTGCAGGGGGTGTTGGATTAGAGATGGTTCAGTGCAGGGGCAGTTGGTGTAGAGATGGTTCAGTGTCGGGGTAGTTGGATTAGAGATGTTTCAGTGCAGGGGGAGTTGGAATACAGATGTATCAGTGCAGGGGGAGTTGGAATACAGATGTTTCAGTGCAGGGGGAGTTGGATTAGAGGTGGTTCAGTGCAGGGGGAGTTGGATTAGAGATGTTTCAGTGCAGGGGAGTTGGATGAGAGATGGTTCAGTGCAGGGCAGTTGGATGAGAGATGTTTCAGTGCAGGGGGAGTTGGAATAGAGATGTTTCAGTGCTGGGGGAGTTGGAATAGAGATGGTTCACTGCAGGGGGAGTTCGATTAGAGATGGTTCAGTGCAGGGGCAGTTGGATTAGAGATGGTTCATTGCAGGGGCAGTTGGATTAGAGACGGTTCAGTGCAGGGGGAGTTGGATTCGAGATGGTTCACTGCAGGGGGAGTGGGACTGGAGATGGTTCAGTGCAGGGGCAGTTGGATTAGAGATGTTTCAGGGCAGGGGGAGTTGGATTAGAGATGTTTCAGTGCAGGGGGAGTTGGATTAGAGATGTTTCAGTGCAAGGGGAGTTGGATTAGAGATGATTCAGTGCAGGGGGAGTTGGATTACAGATGGTTCAGTGCGGGGGGAGTGGGACTAGAGATGGTTAAGTGCAGGGGCAGTTAAATTAGAGATGGTTCAGTGCAGGGGCAGTTGGATTAGAGATGGTTCAGTGCAGTGGGAGTTGGATTAGAGATGGTTCATTGCAGGGGGAGTTGGACGAGAGATGGTTCAGTGCCGGGGGAGTGGGACTAGACATGTTTCAGTGCAGGGGCAGTTGGATTAGAGATGGATCAGTGCAGGGGGAGTTGGATTAGAGATGGTTCAGTGCAGGGGCATTTGGCTTAGAGATGGTTCAGTGCAGGGGGAGTTGGATTAGAGATGTTTCAGTGCAGGGGCATTTGGATTAGAGATGGTTCAGTGCAGGGGGAGTTTGATTAGAGATGGTTCAGTGCAGGGGTAGTTGGATTAGAGATGGTTCAGTGCAGGGGGAGTTGGATTAGAGATGGTTCAGTGCAGGGGCATTTGGATTAGAGATTGTTCAGTGCAGGGTCATTTGGATTAGAGATGGTTCAGTGCAGGGGGAGTTGGATTAGAGATGGTTCAGTGCAGGGGCAGTTGGATTAGAGATTGTTCAGTGCAGGGGCAGTTGGATTAGAGGAGGTTCAGTGCAGGGGGAGTTGGATTACAGATGGTTCAGTGCAGGGGCAGTTGGATTAGAGATGGTTCAGTGCAGGGGGAGTTGGATTAGAGATGGTTCAGTGCAGGGGCAGTTGGATTAGAGATGTTTCAGTGCAGGGGGAGTTGGATGAGAGATGTTTCAGTGCAGGGGGAGTTGGAATAGAGATGGTTCAGTGCAGGGGCAGTTGGTTTAGACATGTTTCAATGCAGGGGGAGTTGGATTAGAGATGGTTCAGTGCAGGGGGAGTTGGATTAGAGATGTTTCAGTGCAGGGGGGGTTGGATGAGAGATGTTTCAGTGCACGGGGAGTTGGAATAGAGATGTTTCAGTGCAGGGGGTGTTGGATGAGAGATGTTTCAGTGCAGGGGGAGTTGGATTGGAGATGGTTCAGTGCAGGGGGAGTTGAATGAGCGATGTTTCAGTGCAGGGGCAGTTGGATGAGAGATGATTCAGTTCAGGGGGAGTTGGATTAGACATGGTTCAGTGCTGGGGAGTTGGATTAGAGATGGTTCAGTGCAGGGGCAGTTGGATTAGAGATTGTTCAGTGCAGGGGGAGTTGGATGAGAGATGTTTCAGTGCAGGGGGAGTTGAATTAGAGATGTTTCAGTGCAGGGGGAGTTGGATGAGAGATTTTTCAGTGCAGGGGGAGTTGGATTAGAGATGTTTCAGTGCAGGGGGAGTTGGATTAGAGATGGTTCAGTGCAGGGGGAGTTGGATTAGAGATGTTTCAGTGCAGTGGCATTTGGATTAGAGATGGTTCAGTGCAGGGGCATTTGGATTAGAGAAAGTTCAGTGCAGAGGGAGTTGGATACGAGATGCTTCAGTGCAGGGGCAGTTGGATTAGAGACGGTTCAGTGCAGGGGGAGTGGGACTAGAGATGGTTCAGTGCAGGGGCAGTTGGATTAGAGATGTTTCAGTGCAGGGGGAGTTGGATTAGAGATGTTTCAGTGCAGGGGGAGTTGGATTAGAGATGGTTCAGTGCAGGGGGAGTTGGATTAGAGACGGTTCAGTGCAGGGGCAGTTGGATTAGAGACGGTTCAGTGCAGGGGGAGTGGGACTAGAGATGGTTCAGTGCTGGGGCAGTTGGATTAGAGATGTTTCAGTGCAGGGGGAGTTGGATTAGAGATGGTTCAGTGCAGCGGGAGTTGGATTAGAGATGTTTCAGTGCAGGGGCATTTGGATTAGAGATGGTTCAGTGCAGGGGCATTTGGATTAGAGATAGTTCAGTGCAGAGGGAGTTGGATTCGAGATGGTTCAGTGCAGGGGCAGTTGGATTAGAGACGGTTCAGTGCAGGGGGAGTGGGACTAGAGATGGTTCAGTGCAGGGGCAGTTGAATTAGAGATGTTTCAGTGCAGGGGGAGTTGGATTAGAGATGTTTCAGTGCAGGGGGAGTTGGATTAGAGATGGTTCAGTGCAGGGGGAGTTGGATTAGAGACGGTTCAGTGCAGGGGCAGTTGGATTAGAGACGGTTCAGTGCGGGGGGAGTGGGACTAGAGATGGTTCAGTGCTGGGGCAGTTGGATTAGAGATGTTTCAGTGCAGGGGGAGTTGGATTAGAGATGTTTCAGTGCAGGGGGAGTTGGATTAGAGATGTTTCAGTGCAGGGGGAGTTGGATTAGAGATGTTTCAGTGCAGGGGGAGTTGGAATAGAGATGTTTCAGTGCAGGGGGTGTTGGATGAGAGATGTTTCAGTGCAGGGGGAGTTGGATTGGAGATGGTTCAGTGCAGGGGGAGTTGAATGAGTGATGTTTCAGTGCAGGGGCAGTTGGATGAGAGATGATTCAGTTCAGGGGGAGTTGCATTAGACATGGTTCAGTGCTGGGGGAGTTGGATTAGAGATGGTTCAGTGCAGGGGCAATTGGATTAGAGATGGTTCAGTGCAGGGGGAGTTGGATTCGAGATGCTTCAGTGCAGGGGGAGTTGGATTAGAGATGTTTCAGTGCAGGGGGAGTTGGATTAGAGATGGTTCAGTGCAGGGGGAGTTGGATTAGAGATGTTTCAGTGCATGGGCATTTGGATTAGAGATGGTTCAGTGCAGGGGGAGTTGGATTAGAGATGGTTCAGTGCAGGGGCATTTGGATTCGAGATGGTTCAGTGCAGGGGGAGTTGGATTCGAGATGGTTCAGTGCAGGGGCAGTTGGATTAGAGATGGTTCAGTGCAGGGGGAGTGGGACTAGAGATGTTTCAGTGCAGGGGCAGTTGGATTAGAGATGTTCCAGTGCAGGGGGAGTTGGATTAGAGATGTTTCAGTGCAGGGGGAGTTGGATTAGAGATGGTTCAGTGCAGGGGGAGTTGGATTAGAGACGGTTCAGTGCAGGGGCAGTTGGATTAGAGACGGTTCAGTGCAGGGGGAGTGGGACTAGAGATGGTTCAGTGCTGGGGCAGTTGGATTAGAGATGTTTCTGTGCAGGGGGAGTTGGATTAGAGATGTTTCAGTGCAGGGGGAGTTGGATTAGAGATGTTTCAGTGCAGGGGGAGTTGGATTAGAGATGTTTCAGTGCAGGGGTAGTTGGATAACAGATGGTTCAGTGCAGGGGGAGTGGGACTAGAGATGGTTAAGTGCAGTGGCAGTTGGATGCGAGATGGTTCAGTGCAGGGGGAGTTGGATTAGAGATGGTTCAGTGCAGGGGGTGTTTGATTAGAGATGGTTCATTGCAGGGGGAGTTTGATTAGAGATGGTTCAGTGCAGGGGGAGTTGGATTAGAGATGGTTCATTGCAGGGGGAGTTGGACTAGAGATGGTTCAGTGCAGTGGGAGTTGGATTAAAGATGGTTCAGTGCAGGGGGAGTTGGATTAGAGATGGTTCAGTGCCGGGGGAGTGGGACTAGAGATGGTTCAGTGCAGGGGCAGTTGGATCAGAGATGGTTCAGTGCAGGGGGAGTTGGATTACAGATGGTTCAGTGCAGGGGCATTTGGATTAGAGATGTTTCAGTGCAGGGGGAGTTGGATTAGAGATGGTTCAGTGCAGGGGCATTTGGATTAGAGATGGTTCAGTGCAGGGGGAGTTGGATTCGAGATGGTTCAGTGCAGGGGCAGTTGGATTAGAGACGGTTCAGTGCAGGGGGAGTGGGACTAGAGATGTTTCAGTGCAGGGGCAGTTGGATTAGAGATGTTCCAGTGCAGGGGGAGTTGGATTAGAGATGTTTCAGTGCAGGGGGAGTTGGATTAGAGATGGTTCAGTGCAGGGGGAGTTGGATTAGAGACGGTTCAGTGCAGGGGCAGTTGGATTAGAGACGGTTCAGTGCAGGGGGAGTGGGACTAGAGATGGTTCAGTGCTGGGGCAGTTGGATTAGAGATGTTTCTGTGCAGGGGGAGTTGGATTAGAGATGTTTCAGTGCAGGGGGAGTTGGATTAGAGATGTTTCAGTGCAGGGGGAGTTGGATTAGAGATGTTTCAGTGCAGGGGTAGTTGGATAACAGATGGTTCAGTGCAGGGGGAGTGGGACTAGAGATGGTTAAGTGCAGTGGCAGTTGGATGCGAGATGGTTCAGTGCAGGGGGAGTTGGATTAGAGATGGTTCAGTGCAGGGGGTGTTTGATTAGAGATGGTTCATTGCAGGGGGAGTTTGATTAGAGATGGTTCAGTGCAGGGGGAGTTGGATTAGAGATGGTTCATTGCAGGGGGAGTTGGACTAGAGATGGTTCAGTGCAGTGGGAGTTGGATTAAAGATGGTTCAGTGCAGGGGGAGTTGGATTAGAGATGGTTCAGTGCCGGGGGAGTGGGACTAGAGATGGTTCAGTGCAGGGGCAGTTGGATCAGAGATGGTTCAGTGCAGGGGGAGTTGGATTACAGATGGTTCAGTGCAGGGGCATTTGGATTAGAGATGTTTCAGTGCAGGGGGAGTTGGATTAGAGATGGTTCAGTGCAGGGGCATTTGGATTAGAGATGGTTCAGTGCAGGGGGAGTTGGATTAGAGATGGATCAGTGCAGGGGCAGATGGATTAGAGATGGTTCAGTGCAGGGGCATTTTGATTAGAGATGGTTCAGTGCAGGGGTAGTTGGATTAGAGATGGTTCAGTGCAGGGGCATTTGGATTAGAGATGGTTCAGTGCAGGGGGAGTTGGATTAGAGATGGTTCAGTGCAGGGGCAGTTGGATTAGAGCTCGTTCAGTGCAGGGGCAGTTGGATTAGAGACGGTTCAGTGCAGGGGGAGTTGGATTAGAGATGGTTCAGTGCAGGGGCAGTTGGATTAGAGATGGTTCAGTGCAGGGGGTGTTGGATTAGAGATGGTTCAGTGCAGGGGCAGGTGGAGTAGAGATGGTTCAGTGTCGGGGTAGTTGGATTAGAGATGTTTCAGTGCAGGGGGAGTTGGAATACAGATGTATCAGTGCAGGGGGAGTTGAAATACAGATGTTTCAGTGCAGGGGCAGTTGGACTAGAGACGGTTCAGTGCAGGGGGAGTTGGATTCGAGATGGTTCACTGCAGGGGGAGTGGGACTGGAGATGGTTCAGTGCAGGGGCAGTTGGATTACAGATGTTTCAGTGCAGGGGGAGTTAGATTAGAGATGTTTCAGTGCAGGGGGAGTTGGATTAGAGATGTTTCAGTGCAAGGGGATTTGGAATAGAGATGTTTCAGTGCAGGGGGAGTTGGATTACAGATGGTTCAGTGCAGGGGGAGTTGGACTAGAGATGGTTAAGTGCAGGGGCAGTTGGATTAGAGATGGTTCAGTGCAGGGGCAGTTGGATTAGAGATGGTTCAGTGCAGTGGGAGTTGGATTAGAGATGGTTCATTGCAGGGGGAGTTGGACTAGAGATGTTTCAGTGCCGGGGGAGTGGGACTAGACATGTTTCAGTGCAGGGGCAGTTTGATTAGAGATGGATCAGTGCAGGGGGAGTTGGATTAGAGATGGTTCAGTGCAGGGGCATTTGGATTAGAGATGGTTCAGTGTAGGGGGAGTTGGATTAGAGATGGTTCAGTGCATGGGCATTTGGATTAGAGATGGTTCAGTGCAGGGGGATTTGGATTAGAGACGGTTCAGTGCAGGGGCAGTTGGATTAGAGACGGTTCAGTGCAAGGGGAGTGGGACTAGAGATGGTTCAGTGCAGGGGCAGTTGGATTAGAGATGTTTCAGTGCAGGGGGAGTTGGATTAGAGATGTTTCAGTGCAGGGGGAGTTGGATTAGAGATGTTTCAGTGCAGGGGGAGTTGGATCAGAGATGTTTCAGTGCAGGGGGAGTTGGATAACAGATGGTTCAGTGCAGGGGGAGTGGGACTAGAGATGGTTAAGTGCAGGGGCAGTTGGATTCGAGATGGTTCAGTGCAGGGGGAGTTGGATTAGAGATGGTTCAGTGCAGGGGGAGTTGGATTAGAGATGGTTCATTGCAGGGGGAGTTGGACTAAAGATGGTTCAGTGCAGTGGGAGTTGGATTAGAGACGGTTCAGTGCAGGGGGAGTTGGATTAGAGATGGTTCAGTGCAGGGGGAGTTGGATTAGGGATGGTTCATTGCAGGGGGAGTTGGACTAGAGATGGTTCAGTGCAGTGGGAGTTGGATTAAAGATGGTTCAGTGCAGGGGGAGTTGGATTAGAGATGGTTCAGTGCCGGCGGAGTGGGACTAGAGATGGTTCAGTGCAGTGGGAGTTGGATTAGAGATGGATCAGTGCAGGGGCAGCTGGATTAGAGATGGTTCAGTGCAGGGGCATTTGGATTAGAGATGGTTCAGTGCAGGGGTAGTTGGATTAGAGATGGTTCAGTGCAGGGGCATTTGGATTAGAGATGGTTCAGTGCAGGGGGAGTTGGATTAGAGATGGTTCAGTGCAGGGGCAGTTGGATTAGAGATCGTTCAGTGCAGGGGCAGTTGGATTAGAGACGGTTCAGTGCAGGGGGAGTTGGATTAGAGACGGTTCAGTGCAGGGGCAGTTGGATTAGAGATGGTTCAGTGCAGGGGGTGTTGGATTAGAGATGGTTCAGTGCAGGGGCAGTTGGAGTAGAGATGGTTCAGTGTCGGGGTAGTTGGATTAGAGATGTTTCAGTGCTGGGGGAGTTGGAATACAGATGTATCAGTGCAGGGGGAGTTGGAATACAGATGTTTTAGAGCAGGGGGAGTTGGATTAGAGGTGGTTCAGTGCAGGGGGAGTTGGGTTAGAGATGTTTCAGTGCAGGGGGAGTTGGATGAGAGATGGTTCAGTGCAGGGCAGTTGGATGAGAGATGTTTCAGTGCAGGGGGAGTTGGAATAGAGATGTTTCAGTGCAGGGGGAGTTGGAATAGAGATGGTTCACTGCAGGGTGAGTTCGATTAGAGATGGTTCAGTGCAGGGGCAGTTGGATTAGATATGGTTTATTGCAGTGGCAGTTGGATTAGAGACGGTTCAGTGCAGGGGGAGTTGGATTCGAGATGGTTCACTGCAGGGGGAGTGGGACTGGAGATGGTTCAGTGCAGGGGCAGTTGGATTAGAGATGTTTCAGTGCAGGGGGAGTTGGATTAGAGATGTTTCAGTGCAGGGGGAGTTGGATTAGAGATGTTTCAGTGCAAGGGGAGTTGGATTAGAGATGTTTCAGTGCAGGGGGAGTTGGATTACAGATGGTTCAGTGCAGGGGGAGTGGGACTAGAGATGGTTAAGTGCAGGGGCAGTTGGATTAGAGATGGTTCAGTGCAGGGGCATTTGGATTAGAGATGGTTCAGTGCAGTGGGAGTTGGATTCGAGATGGTTCATTGCAGGGGGAGTTGGACTAGAGATGTTTCAGTGCCGGGGGAGTGGGACTAGACATTTTTCAGTGCAGGGGCAGTTGGATTAGAGATGGATCAGTGCAGGGGGAGTTGGATTAGAGATGGTTCAGTGCAGGGGCATTTGGATTAGAGATGGTTCAGTGCAGGGGGAGTTGGATTAGAGATGGTTCAGTGCAGGGGCATTTGGATTAGAGATGGTTCAGTGCAGGGGAGTTGGATTAGAGATGGTTCAGTGCAGGGGTAGTTGGATTAGAGATGGTTCAGTGCAGGGGGAGTTGGATTAGAGATGGTTCAGTGCAGGGGCATTTGGATTAGAGATGGTTCAGTGCATGGGCATTTGGATTAGAGATGGTTCAGTGCAGGGGGAGTTGGATTAGAGATGGTTCAGTCCAGGGGCAGTTGGATTAGAGATGGTTCAGTGCAGGGGCAGTTGGATTCGAGGCGGTTCAGTGCAGGGGGAGTTGGATTAGAGATGGTTCAGTGCAGGGGGAGTTGGAATAGAGATGTTTCAGTGCAGGGGCAGTTGGTTTAGAGATGTTTCAATGCAGGGGGAGTTGGATTAGAGATGGTTCAGTGCAGGGGGAGTTGGATTAGAGATGTTTCAGTGCAGGGGGAGTTGGATGAGAGATGTTTCAGTGCAGGGGGAGCTGGAATAGAGATGTTTCAGTGCAGGGGGTGTTGGATGAGAGATGTTTCAGTGCAGGGGGAGTTGAATGAGCGATGTTTCAGTGCAGGGTCTGTTGGATGAGAGATGATTCAGTTCAGGGGGAGTTGGATTAGAGATGGTTCAGTGCAGGGGCAGTTGGATTTGAGATGGTTCAGTGCACGGGGAGTTGGATGAGAGATGTTTCAGTGCAGGGGGAGTTGAATTAGAGATGTTTCACTGCAGGGGGAGTTGGATGAGAGATGTTTCAGTGCAGGGGGAGTTGGATTAGAGATGTTTCAGTGCAGGGGGAGTTGGAATAGAGATGGTTCAGTGCAGGGGGAGTTGGATTAGAGATGTTTCAGTGCTGGGGGAGTTGGATTAGAGATGTTTCAGTGCAGGGGGAGTTGGATTAGATATGTTTCAGTGCAGGGGGAGTTGGATTAGAGATGGTTCAGTGCACGGGGAGTTGGATTAGAGATGTTTCAGTGCAGGGGGTGTAGGATGAGAGATGTTTCATTGCAGGGGGAGTTGGATTAGAGAAGTTTCAGTGCAGGGGGAGTTGGATTAGAGATGGTTCATTGCAGGGGAGTTGGACTAGAGATGTTTCAGTGCACGGGGAGTTGGAATAGAGATGTTTCATTGCAGGGGGAGTTGGATTAGAGATGGTTCAGTGCAGGGGGAGTTGGATTAGAGATGTTTCAGTGCAGGGGGAGTTGGATGAGAGATGTTTCATTGCAGGGGGTGTTGGATTAGAGATGTTTCAGTGCAGGGGGAGTTGGATTTGAGATGTTTCAGTGCAGGGGGAGTTTGATTTGAGATGTTTCAGTGCAGGGGGAGTTGAATTAGAGATGTTTCAGTGCAGGGGGAGTTGGATTAGAGATGGTTCAGTGCAGGGGTATTTGGATTAGAGATGGTTCAGTGCTGGGGTAGTTGGATTAGAGATGGTTCAGTGCAGGGGTAATTGGATTAGAGATGGCTCAGTGCAGGGGGAGTTGGATTAGAGATGGTTCAGTGCAGGGGGAGTTGGATTAGAGGTGGTTCAGTGCAGGGGGAGTTGGATTAGAGGTGGTTCAGTGCAGGGGGAGTTGGATGAGAGATGTTTCAGTGCAGGGGCAGTTGGATGAGAGATGTTTCAGTGCAGGGGGTGTTGGAATAGAGATGTTTCAGTGCAGGAGGTGTTGGATGAGAGATGTTACAGTGCAAGGGGAGTTGGATTAGAGATGTTTCAGTGCAGGGGCAGTTGGATTTGAGACAGTTCATTGCAGGGGGAGTTGGATTCGAGATGGTTCACTGCAGGGGGAGTGGGACTGGAGATGGTTCAGTGCAGGGGCAGTTGGATTAGAGATGTTTCAGTGCAGGGGGAGTTGGATTAGAGATGTTTCAGTGCAGGGGGGTTGGATTAGAGATGTTTCAGTGCAAGGGGAGTTGGATTAGAGATGTTTCAGTGCAGGGGGAGTTGGATTACAGATGGTTCAGTGCAGGGGGAGTGGGTCTAGAGATGGTTAAGTGCAGGGGCAGTTGGATTAGAGATGGTTCAGTGCAGGGGAAGTTGGATTAGAGATGGTTCAGTGCATGGGGAGTTGGACTAGAGATGGTTCAGTGCAGTGGGAGTTGGATTAGAGATGGTTCATTGCAGGGGGAGTTGGACTAGAGATGTTTCAGTGCCGGGGGAGTGGGACTAGAGATGTTTCAGTGCAGGGGCAGTTGGATTAGAAATGGATCAGTGCAGGGGGAGTTGGATTAGAGATGGTTCAGTGCAGGGGCATTTGGATTAGAGATGGTTCTGTGCAGGGGCATTTGGATTAGAGATGGTTCAGTGCAGGGGGAGTTGGATTAGAGATGGTTCAGTGCAGGGGTAGTTGGATTAGAGATGGTTCAGTGCAAGGGGAGTTGGATTAGAGATGGTTCAGTGCAGGGGCATTTGGATTAGAGATGGTTCAGTGCAGGGGCATTTAGATTAGAGATGGTTCAGTGCAGGGGGAGTTGGATTAGAGATGGTTCAGTGCAGGGGCAATTGGAGTAGAGATGGTTCAGTGTTGGGGGAGTTGGATTAGAGATGTTTCAGTGCAGGGGGAGTTGGATGAGAGATGTTTCAGTGCAGGGGGAGTTGGAATAGAGATGTTTCAGTGCAGGGGCAGTTGGTTTAGAGATGTTTCAATGCAGGGGGAGTTGGATTAGAGATGGTTCAGTGCAGGGGGAGTTGGATTAGAGATGTTTCAGTGCAGGGGGAGTTGGATGAGAGATGTTTCAGTGCAGTGGGAGTTGGAATAGAGATGTTTCAGTGCAGAGGGAGTTGGATTAGAGATGTTTCAGTGCAGGGGGAGTTGGATTGGAGATGGTTCAGTGCAGGGGGAGTTGGATGAGAGATGTTTCATTGCAGGGGGAGTTGGATCAGAGATGTTTCAGTGCAGGGGGAGTTGGATTTGAGATGTTTCAGTGCAGGGGGAGTTTGATTTGAGATGTTTCAGTGCAGGGGGAGTTGGATTAGAGATGTTTCAGTGCAGGGGGAGTTGGATTAGAGATGGTTCAGTGCAGGGGTAATTGGATTAGAGATGGTTCAGTGCAGGGGTAGTTGGATTAGAGATGGTTCAGTGCAGGGGTAATTGGATTAGAGATTGTTCAGAGCAGGGGGAGTTGGATTAGAGATGGTTCAGTGAAGGGGGAGTTGGATTAGAGGTGGTTCAGTGCAGGGGGAGTTGGATTAGAGGTGGTTCAGTGCAGGGGAGTTGGATGAGAGATGTTTCTGTGCAGGGGCAGTTGGATGAGAGATGTTTCAGTGCAGGGGGAGTTGGAATAGAGATGTTTCAGTGCAGGAGGTGTTGGATGAGAGATGTTTCAGAGCAGGGGGAGTTTGATTGGAGATGGTTCAGTGCAGGGGGAGTTGAATGAGCGATGTTTCAGAGCAGGGGCAGTTGGATTTGAGATGATTCAGTTCAGGGGGAGTTCGATTAGACATGGTTCAGTGCTGGGGGAGTTGGATTAGAGATGGTTCAGTGCAGGGGCAGTTGGATTAGAGATGATTCACTGCAGGGGGAGTTGGATTAGAGATGGTTCAGTGCAGGGGGAGTTGGATTAGAGTTGGTTCAGTGCAGGGGGAGTTGGATGAGAGATGTTTCAGTGCAGGGGGAGTTGAATTAGAGATGTTTCAGTGCAGGGGGAGTTGGATGAGAGATGATTCAGTGCAGGGGGAGTTGGATTAGAGATGTTTCAGTGCTGGGGGAGTTGGATTAGAGATGTTTCAGTGCAGGGGGAGTTGGATTAGAGATGTTTCAGTGCTGGGGGAGTTGGATTAGAGACGTTTCAGTGCAGGGGGAGTTGGATTAGATATGTTTCAGTGCAGGGGGAGTTGGATTAGAGATGTTTCAGTGCACGGGGAGTTGGATTAGAGATGTTTCAGTGCAGGGGGTGTAGGATGAGAGATGTTTCATTGCAGGGGGAGTTGGATTAGAGATGTTTCAGTGCAGGGGGAGTTGGATTAGAGATGGTTCACTGCAGGGGGAGTTGGATTAGAGAGGGTTCATTGCCGGGGGAGTTGGACTAGAGATGGTTCAGTGCACGGGGAGTTGGATTAGAGATGATTCATTGCAGGGGGAGTTGGATTAGAGGTGGTTCAGTGCAGGGGGAGTTGGATTAGAGATGTTTCAGTGCAGGGGGAGTTGGATGAGAGATGTTTCATTGCAGGGGGAGTTGGATTAGAGATGTTTCAGTGCAGGGCGAGTTGGATTTGAGATGTTTCAGTGCAGGGGGAGTTGGATTTGAGATGTTTCCGTGCAGGGGGAATTGGATTAGAGATGTTTCAGGGCAGTGGGAGTTGGATTAGAGATGGTTCAGTGCAGGGGTAATTGGATTAGAGATGGTTCAGTGCAGGGGTAGTTGGATTAGAGATGGTTCAGTGCGGGGGTAATTGGATTAGAGATGGTTCAGTGCAGGGGGAGTTGGATTAGAGATGGTTCAGTGCAGGGGGAGTTGGATTAGAGGTTGTTCAATGCAGGGGGAGTTGGATGAGTGATGTTTCCGTGCAGGGGCAGTTGGATTAGAGATGTTTCAGTGCAGGGTGTGTTGGATTAGAGATGTTTCCGTGCAGGGGGAGTTGGATTAGAGATGTTTCAGTGCAAGGGGAGTTGGATTAGAGATGTTTCAGTGCAGGGGGAGTTGGATTAGAGATGGTTCAATGCAGGGGGAGTTGGATTAGAGATGGTTCAGTGCAGGTGCTTTGGATTAGTGATGTTTCACTGCTGGGGGAGTTGGATTAGAGATGGTTCAGTGCAGGGGGAGTTGGATTAGAGATGTTTCATTGCAGGGGCAGTTGGATTAGAGATGTTTCAGTGCAGGGGAGTTGGGTTAGAGATGTTTCAGTGCAGGGGGAGTGGGATTAGAGATGTTTCAGAGCAGGGGGATTTGGATTAGAGATGTTTCAGTGCAGGGGCAGTTGGATTAGAGATGTTTCAGTGCAGGGGGAGTGGGATTAGAGATGTTTCAGTGCAGGGGGATTTGGATTTGAGATGTTTCAGTGCAGGGGCAGTTGGATTAGTGATGTTTCAGTGCAGGGGCAGTTGGATTAGAGATGTTTCAGTGCTGGGGGAGTTGGATTAGAGATGTTTCAGTGCAGGGGGAGTTGGATCAGAGATGGTTCCGTGCAGGGGGAGTTGGATTAGAGATGGTTCAGTGCAGAGGGAGTTGGATTAGAGATGTTTCAGTGCAGGGGGAGTTGGATTTGAGATGTTTCAGTGCAGGGGGAGTTGGATTTGAGATGTTTCAGTGCAGAGGGAGTTGGATTAGAGATGTCTCCGTGCAGGGGGAGTTGGATTAGAGATGGTTCAGTGCAGGTGCTTTGGATTAGTGATGTTTCAGTGCAGGGGGAGTTGGATTAGAGATGGTTCAGTGCAGGGGGAGTTGGATTTGAGATGTTTCAGTGCAAGGGGAGTTGGATTTGAGATGTTTCAGTGCAGGGGGAGTTGGATTAGAGATGTTTCAGTGCAGGGGGAGTTGGATTAGTGATGGTTCAGTGCAGGGGTAATTGGATTAGAGATGGTTCAGTGCAGGGGTAGTTAGATTAGAGATGGTTCAGTGCAGGGGTAATTGGATTAGAGATGTTTCAGTGCAGGGGGAGTTGGATTAGAGATGGTTCAGTGCAGGGGGAGTTGGATTAGAGGTGGTTCAGTGCAGGGGGAGTTGGATTAGAGGCGGTTCAGTGCAGGGGGAGTTGGATGAGAGATGTTTCCGTGCAGGGGCAGTTGGATTAGAGATCTTTCAGTGCAAGGGGAGTTGGATTAGAGATGTTTCAGTGCAGGGTGTGTTGGATTAGAGATGGTTCAGTGCAGGGGGAGTTGGATTAGAGATGGTTCAGTGCAGGTGCTTTGGATTAGTGATGTTTCAGTGCAGGGGGAGTTGGATTAGAGATGTTTCAGTGCAGGGGGAGTTGGGTTAGAGATGTTTCAGTGCAGGGGCAGTTGGATTAGAGATGTTTCAGTGCTGGGGGAGTTGGATTAGAGATGGTTCAGTGCAGAGGGAGTTGGATTAGAGATGTTTCAGTGCAGGGGGAGTTGAATTAGAGATGTTTCAGTGCAGGGGGAGTTGGATGAGAGATGATTCAGTGCAGGGGGAGTTGGATTAGAGATGTTTCAGTGCTGGGGGAGTTGGATTAGAGATGTTTCAGTGCAGGGGGAGTTGGATTAGAGATGTTTCAGTGCTGGGGGAGTTGGATTAGAGACGTTTCAGTGCAGGGGGAGTTGGATTAGATATGTTTCAGTGCAGGGGGAGTTGGATTAGAGATGTTTCAGTGCACGGGGAGTTGGATTAGAGATGTTTCAGTGCAGGGGGTGTAGGATGAGAGATGTTTCATTGCAGGGGGAGTTGGATTAGAGATGTTTCAGTGCAGGGGGAGTTGGATTAGAGAATGTTCACTGCATGGGGAGTTGGATTAGAGAGGGTTCATTGCCGGGGGAGTTGGACTAGAGATGGTTCAGTGCACGGGGAGTTGGATTAGAGATGTTTCATTGCAGGGGGAGTTGGATTAGAGGTGGTTCAGTGCAGGGGGAGTTGGATTCGAGATGTTTCAGTGCAGGGGGAGTTGGATGAGAGATGTTTCATTGCAGGGGGAGTTGGATTAGAGATGTTTCAGTGCAGGGGGAGTTGGATTTGAGATGTTTCAGTGCAGGGGGAGTTGGATTTGAGATGTTTCCGTGCAGGGGGAATTGGATTAGAGATGTTTCAGGGCAGTGGGAGTTGGATTAGAGATGGTTCAGTGCAGGGGTAATTGGATTAGAGATGGTTCAGTGCAGGGGTAGTTGGATTAGAGATGGTTCAGTGCAGGGGGAGTTGGATTAGAGATGGTTCAGTGCAGGGGGAGTTGGATTAGAGGTGGTTCAATGCAGGGGGAGTTGGATGAGTGATGTTTCCGTGCAGGGGCAGTTGGATTAGAGATGTTTCAGTGCAGGGTGTGTTGGATTAGAGATGTTTCCGTGCAGGGGGAGTTGGATTAGAGATGTTTCAGTGCAAGGGGAGTTGGATTAGAGATGTTTCAGTGCAGGGGGAGTTGGATTAGAGATGGTTCAATGCAGGGGGAGTTGGATTAGAGATGGTTCAGTGCAGGTGCTTTGGATTAGTGATGTTTCACTGCAGGGGGAGTTGGATTAGAGATGGTTCAGTGCAGGGGGAGTTGGATTAGAGATGTTTCATTGCAGGGGCAGTTGGATTAGAGATGTTTCAGTGCAGGGGAGTTGGGTTAGAGATGTTTCAGTGCAGGGGGAGTGGGATTAGAGATGTTTCAGTGCAGAGGGGTTTGGATTTGAGATGTTTCAGTGCAGGGACAGTTGGATTAGAGATGTTTCAGTGCAGGGGGAGTGGGATTAGAGATGTTTCAGTGCAGGGGGATTTGGATTTGAGATGTTTCAGTGCAGGGGCAGTTGGATTAGTGATGTTTCAGTGCAGGGGCAGTTGGATTAGAGATGTTTCAGTGCTGGGGGAGTTGGATTAGAGATGTTTCAGTGCAGGGGGTGTTGGATCAGAGATGGTTCCGTGCAGGGGGAGTTGGATTAGAGATGGTTCAGTGCAGAGGGAGTTGGATTAGAGATGTTTCAGTGCAGGCGGAGTTGGATTTGAGATGTTTCAGTGCAGGGGGAGTTGGATTTGAGATGTTTCAGTGCAGAGGGAGTTGGATTAGAGATGTTTCCGTGCAGGGGGAGTTGGATTAGAGATGGTTCAGTGCAGGTGCTTTGGATTAGTGATGTTTCAGTGCAGGGGGAGTTGGATTAGAGATGGTTCAGTGCAGGGGGAGTTGGATTTGAGATGTTTCAGTGCAGGGGGAGTTGGATTTGAGATGTTTCAGTGCAGGGGGAGTTGGATTAGAGATGTTTCAGTGCAGGGGGAGTTGGATTAGAGATGGTTCAGTGCAGGGGTAATTGGATTAGAGATGGTTCAGTGCAGGGGTAGTTAGATTAGAGATGGTTCAGTGCAGGGGTAATTGGATTAGAGATGTTTCAGTGCAGGGGGAGTTGGATTAGAGATGGTTCAGTGCAGGGGGAGTTGGATTAGAGGTGGTTCAGTGCAGGGGGAGTTGGATTAGAGGTGGTTCAGTGCAGGGGGAGTTGGATGAGAGATGTTTCCGTGCAGGGGCAGTTGGATTAGAGATGTTTCAGTGCAGGGGGTGTTGGATTAGAGATGTTTCAGTGCAGGGGGAGTTGGATTAGAGATCTTTCAGTGCAAGGGGAGTTGGATTAGAGATGTTTCAGTGCAGGGGGAGTTGGATTAGAGATGGTTCAGTGCAGGGGGAGTTGGATTAGAGATGGTTCAGTGCTGGGGGAGTTGGATTAGAGATGTTTCAGTGCAGGGGGAGTTGGATCAGAGATGGTTCCGTGCAGGGGGAGTTGGATTAGAGATGGTTCAGTGCAGAGGGAGTTGGATTAGAGATGTTTCAGTGCAGGGGGAGTTGGATTTGAGATGTTTCAGTGCAGGGGGAGTTGGATTTGAGATGTTTCAGTGCAGAGGGAGTTGGATTAGAGATGTTTCCGTGCAGGGGGAGTTGGATTAGAGATGGTTCAGTGCAGGTGCTTTGGATTAGTGATGTTTCAGTGCAGGGGGAGTTGGATTAGAGATGGTTCAGTGCAGGGGTAATTGGATTAGAGATGGTTCAGTGCAGGGGTAGTTAGATTAGAGATGGTTCAGTGCAGGGGTAATTGGATTAGAGATGTTTCAGTGCAGGGGGAGTTGGATTAGAGATGGTTCAGTGCAGGGGGAGTTGGATTAGAGGTGGTTCAGTGCAGGGGGAGTTGGATTAGAGGTGGTTCAGTGCAGGGGGAGTTGGATGAGAGATGTTTCCGTGCAGGGGCAGTTGGATTAGTGATGTTTCAGTGCAGGGGGTGTTGGATTAGAGATGTTTCAGTGCAGGGGGAGTTTGATTAGAGATCTTTCAGTGCAAGGGGAGTTGGATTAGAGATGTTTCAGTGCAGGGTGAGTTGGATTAGAGATGGTTCAGTGCAGGGGGAGTTGGATTAGAGATGGTTCAGTGCAGGTGCTTTGGATTAGTGATGTTTCAGTGCAGGGGGAGTTGGATTAGAGATGTTTCAGTGCGGGGGGAGTTGGGTTAGAGATGTTTCAGTGCAGGGGCAGTTGGATTAGAGATGTTTCAGTGCTGGGGGAGTTGGATTAGAGATGGTTCAGTGCAGAGGGAGTTGGATTAGAGATGTTTCAGTGCAGGTGGAGTTGAATTAGAGATGTTTCAGTGCAGGGGGAGTTGGATGAGAGATGATTCAGTGCAGGGGGAGTTGGATTAGAGATGTTTCAGTGCTGGGGGAGTTGGATTAGAGATGTTTCAGTGCAGGGGGAGTTGGATTAGAGATGTTTCAGTGCTGGGGGAGTTGGATTAGAGACGTTTCAGTGCAGGGGGAGTTGGATTAGATATGTTTCAGTGCAGGGGGAGTTGGATTAGAGATCTTTCAGTGCACGGGGAGTTGGATTAGAGATGTTTCAGTGCAGGGGGTGTAGGATGAGAGATGTTTCATTGCAGGGGGAGTTGGATTAGAGATGTTTCAGTGCAGGGGGAGTTGGATTAGAGAATGTTCACTGCATGGGGAGTTGGATTAGAGAGGGTTCATTGCCGGGGGAGTTGGACTAGAGATGGTTCAGTGCACGGGGAGTTGGATTAGAGATGTTTCATTGCAGGGGGAGTTGGATTAGAGGTGGTTCAGTGCAGGGGGAGTTGGATTAGAGATGTTTCAGTGCAGGGGGAGTTGGATGAGAGATGTTTCATTGCAGGGGGAGTTGGATTAGAGATGTTTCAGTGCAGGGGGAGTTGGATTTGAGATGTTTCTGTGCAGGGGGAGTTGGATTTGAGATGTTTCCGTGCAGGGGGAATTGGATTAGAGATGTTTCAGGGCAGTGGGAGTTGGATTAGAAATGGTTCAGTGCAGGGGTAATTGGATTAGAGATGGTTCAGTGCAGGGGTAGTTGGATTAGAGATGGTTCAGTGCGGGGGTAATTGGATTAGAGATGGTTCAGTGCAGGGGGAGTTGGATTAGAGATGGTTCAGTGCAGGGGGAGTTGGATTAGAGGTGGTTCAATGCAGGGGGAGTTGGATGAGTGATGTTTCCGTGCAGGGGCAGTTGGATTAGAGATGTTTCAGTGCAGGGTGTGTTGGATTAGAGATGTTTCCGTGCAGGGGGAGTTGGATTAGAGATGTTTCAGTGCAAGGGGAGTTGGATTAGAGATGTTTCAGTGCAGGGGGAGTTGGATTAGAGATGGTTCAATGCAGGGGGAGTTGGATTAGAGATGGTTCAGTGCAGGTGCTTTGGATTAGTGATGTTTCACTGCAGGGGGAGTTGGATTAGAGATGGTTCAGTGCAGGGGGAGTTGGATTAGAGATGTTTCATTGCAGGGGCAGTTGGATTAGAGATGTTTCAGTGCAGGGGAGTTGGGTTAGAGATGTTTCAGTGCAGGGGGAGTGGGATTAGAGATGTTTCAGTGCAGGGGGATTTGGATTTGAGATGTTTCAGTGCAGGGGCAGTTGGATTAGAGATGTTTCAGTGCAGGGGGAGTGGGATTAGAGATGTTTCAGTGCAGGGGGATTTGGATTTGAGATGTTTCAGTGCAGGGGCAGTTGGATTAGTGATGTTTCAGTGCAGGGGCAGTTGGATTAGAGATGTTTCAGTGCTGGGGGAGTTGGATTAGAGATGTTTCAGTGCAGGGGGAGTTGGATCAGAGATGGTTCCGTGCAGGGGGAGTTGGATTAGAGATGGTTCAGTGCAGAGGGAGTTGGATTAGAGATGTTTCAGTGCAGGGGGAGTTGGATTTGAGATGTTTCAGTGCAGGGGGAGTTGGATTTGAGATGTTTCAGTGCAGAGGGAGTTGGATTAGAGATGTTTCCGTGCAGGGGGAGTTGGATTAGAGATGGTTCAGTGCAGGGGTAATTGGATTAGAGATGGTTCAGTGCAGGGGTAGTTAGATTAGAGATGGTTCAGTGCAGGGGTAATTGGATTAGAGATGTTTCAGTGCAGGGGGAGTTGGATTAGAGATGGTTCAGTGCAGGGGGAGTTGGATTAGAGGTGGTTCAGTGCAGGGGGAGTTGGATTAGAGGTGGTTCAGTGCAGGGGGAGTTGGATGAGAGATGTTTCCGTGCAGGGGCAGTTGGATTAGAGATGTTTCAGTGCAGGGGGTGTTGGATTAGAGATGTTTCAGTGCAGGGGGAGTTGGATTAGAGATCTTTCAGTGCAAGGGGAGTTGGATTAGAGATGTTTCAGTGCAGGGGGAGTTGGATTAGAGATGGTTCAGTGCAGGGGGAGTTGGATTAGAGATGGTTCAGTGCTGGGGGAGTTGGATTAGAGATGTTTCAGTGCAGGGGGAGTTGGATCAGAGATGGTTCCGTGCAGGGGGAGTTGGATTAGAGATGGTTCAGTGCAGAGGGAGTTGGATTAGAGATGTTTCAGTGCAGGGGGAGTTGGATTTGAGATGTTTCAGTGCAGGGGGAGTTGGATTTGAGATGTTTCAGTGCAGAGGGAGTTGGATTAGAGATGTTTCCGTGCAGGGGGAGTTGGATTAGAGATGGTTCAGTGCAGGTGCTTTGGATTAGTGATGTTTCAGTGCAGGGGGAGTTGGATTAGAGATGGTTCAGTGCAGGGGTAATTGGATTAGAGATGGTTCAGTGCAGGGGTAGTTAGATTAGAGATGGTTCAGTGCAGGGGTAATTGGATTAGAGATGTTTCAGTGCAGGGGGAGTTGGATTAGAGATGGTTCAGTGCAGGGGGAGTTGGATTAGAGGTGGTTCAGTGCAGGGGGAGTTGGATTAGAGGTGGTTCAGTGCAGGGGGAGTTGGATGAGAGATGTTTCCGTGCAGGGGCAGTTGGATTAGTGATGTTTCAGTGCAGGGGGTGTTGGATTAGAGATGTTTCAGTGCAGCGGGAGTTTGATTAGAGATCTTTCAGTGCAAGGGGAGTTGGATTAGAGATGTTTCAGTGCAGGGTGAGTTGGATTAGAGATGGTTCAGTGCAGGGGGAGTTGGATTAGAGATGGTTCAGTGCAGGTGCTTTGGATTAGTGATGTTTCAGTGCAGGGGGAGTTGGATTAGAGATGTTTCAGTGCGGGGGGAGTTGGGTTAGAGATGTTTCAGTGCAGGGGCAGTTGGATTAGAGATGTTTCAGTGCTGGGGGAGTTGGATTAGAGATGGTTCAGTGCAGAGGGAGTTGGATTAGAGATGTTTCAGTGCAGGTGGAGTTGAATTAGAGATGTTTCAGTGCAGGGGGAGTTGGATGAGAGATGATTCAGTGCAGGGGGAGTTGGATTAGAGATGTTTCAGTGCTGGGGGAGTTGGATTAGAGATGTTTCAGTGCAGGGGGAGTTGGATTAGAGATGTTTCAGTGCTGGGGGAGTTGGATTAGAGACGTTTCAGTGCAGGGGGAGTTGGATTAGATATGTTTCAGTGCAGGGGGAGTTGGATTAGAGATCTTTCAGTGCACGGGGAGTTGGATTAGAGATGTTTCAGTGCAGGGGGTGTAGGATGAGAGATGTTTCATTGCAGGGGGAGTTGGATTAGAGATGTTTCAGTGCAGGGGGAGTTGGATTAGAGAATGTTCACTGCATGGGGAGTTGGATTAGAGAGGGTTCATTGCCGGGGGAGTTGGACTAGAGATGGTTCAGTGCACGGGGAGTTGGATTAGAGATGTTTCATTGCAGGGGGAGTTGGATTAGAGGTGGTTCAGTGCAGGGGGAGTTGGATTAGAGATGTTTCAGTGCAGGGGGAGTTGGATGAGAGATGTTTCATTGCAGGGGGAGTTGGATTAGAGATGTTTCAGTGCAGGGGGAGTTGGATTTGAGATGTTTCTGTGCAGGGGGAGTTGGATTTGAGATGTTTCCGTGCAGGGGGAATTGGATTAGAGATGTTTCAGGGCAGTGGGAGTTGGATTAGAGATGGTTCAGTGCAGGGGTAATTGGATTAGAGATGGTTCAGTGCAGGGGTAGTTGGATTAGAGATGGTTCAGTGCGGGGGTAATTGGATTAGAGATGGTTCAGTGCAGGGGGAGTTGGATTAGAGATGGTTCAGTGCAGGGGGAGTTGGATTAGAGGTGGTTCAATGCAGGGGGAGTTGGATGAGTGATGTTTCCGTGCAGGGGCAGTTGGATTAGAGATGTTTCAGTGCAGGGTGTGTTGGATTAGAGATGTTTCCGTGCAGGGGGAGTTGGATTAGAGATGTTTCAGTGCAAGGGGAGTTGGATTAGAGATGTTTCAGTGCAGGGGGAGTTGGATTAGAGATGGTTCAATGCAGGGGGAGTTGGATTAGAGATGGTTCAGTGCAGGTGCTTTGGATTAGTGATGTTTCACTGCAGGGGGAGTTGGATTAGAGATGGTTCAGTGCAGGGGGAGTTGGATTAGAGATGTTTCATTGCAGGGGCAGTTGGATTAGAGATGTTTCAGTGCAGGGGAGTTGGGTTAGAGATGTTTCAGTGCAGGGGGAGTGGGATTAGAGATGTTTCAGTGCAGGGGGATTTGGATTTGAGATGTTTCAGTGCAGGGGCAGTTGGATTAGAGATGTTTCAGTGCAGGGGGAGTGGGATTAGAGATGTTTCAGTGCAGGGGGATTTGGATTTGAGATGTTTCAGTGCAGGGGCAGTTGGATTAGTGATGTTTCAGTGCAGGGGCAGTTGGATTAGAGATGTTTCAGTGCTGGGGGAGTTGGATTAGAGATGTTTCAGTGCAGGGGGAGTTGGATCAGAGATGGTTCCGTGCAGGGGGAGTTGGATTAGAGATGGTTCAGTGCAGAGGGAGTTGGATTAGAGATGTTTCAGTGCAGGGGGAGTTGGATTTGAGATGTTTCAGTGCAGGGGGAGTTGGATTTGAGATGTTTCAGTGCAGAGGGAGTTGGATTAGAGATGTTTCCGTGCAGGGGGAGTTGGATTAGAGATGGTTCAGTGCAGGTGCTTTGGATTAGTGATGTTTCAGTGCAGGGTGAGTTGGATTAGAGATGGTTCAGTGCAGGGGGAGTTGGATTTGAGATGTTTCAGTGCAGGGGGAGTTGGATTTGAGATGTTTCAGTGCAGGGGGAGTTGGATTAGAGATGTTTCAGTGCAGGGGGAGTTGGATTAGAGATGGTTCAGTGCAGGGGTAATTGGATTAGAGATGGTTCAGTGCAGGGGTAGTTAGATTAGAGATGGTTCAGTGCAGGGGTAATTGGATTAGAGATGTTTCAGTGCAGGGGGAGTTGGATTAGAGATGGTTCAGTGCAGGGGGAGTTGGATTAGAGGTGGTTCAGTGCAGGGGGAGTTGGATTAGAGGTGGTTCAGTGCAGGGGGGGTTGGATGAGAGATGTTTCCGTGCAGGGGCAGTTGGATTAGAGATGTTTCAGTGCAGGGGGTGTTGGATTACAGATGTTTCAGTGCAGGGGGAGTTGGATTAGAGATCTTTCAGTGCAAGGGGAGTTGGATTAGAGATGTTTCAGTGCAGGGGGAGTTGGATTAGAGATGGTTCAGTGCAGGGGGAGTTGGATTAGAGATGGTTCAGTGCTGGGGGAGTTGGATTAGAGATTTTTCAGTGCAGGGGGAGTTGGATCAGAGATGGTTCCGTGCAGGGGGAGTTGGATTAGAGATGGTTCAGTGCAGAGGGAGTTGGATTAGAGATGTTTCAGTGCAGGGGGAGTTGGATTTGAGATGTTTCAGTGCAGGGGGAGTTGGATTTGAGATGTTTCAGTGCAGAGGGAGTTGGATTAGAGATGTTTCCGTGCAGGGGGAGTTGGATTAGAGATGGTTCAGTGCAGGTGCTTTGGATTAGTGATGTTTCAGTGCAGGGGGAGTTGGATTAGAGATGGTTCAGTGCAGGGGGAGTTGGATTTGAGATGTTTCAGTGCAGGGGGAGTTGGATTTGAGATGTTTCAGTGCAGGGGGAGTTGGATTAGAGATGTTTCAGTGCAGGGGGAGTTGGATTAGAGATGGTTCAGTGCAGGGGTAATTGGATTAGAGATGGTTCAGTGCAGGGGTAGTTAGATTAGAGATGGTTCAGTGCAGGGGTAATTGGATTAGAGATGTTTCAGTGCAGGGGGAGTTGGATTAGAGATGGTTCAGTGCAGGGGGAGTTGGATTAGAGGTGGTTCAGTGCAGGGGGAGTTGGATTAGAGGTGGTTCAGTGCAGGGGGAGTTGGATGAGAGATGTTTCCGTGCAGGGGCAGTTGGATTAGAGATGTTTCAGTGCAGGGGGTGTTGGATTAGAGATGTTTCAGTGCAGGGGGAGTTGGATTAGAGATCTTTCAGTGCAAGGGGAGTTGGATTAGAGATGTTTCAGTGCAGGGTGAGTTGGATTAGAGATGGTTCAGTGCAGGGGGAGTTGGATTAGAGATGGTTCAGTGCAGGTGCTTTGGATTAGTGATGTTTCAGTGCAGGGGGAGTTGGATTAGAGATGTTTCAGTGCGGGGGGAGTTGGGTTAGAGATGTTTCAGTGCAGGGGCAGTTGGATTAGAGATGTTTCAGTGCTGGGGGAGTTGGATTAGAGATGGTTCAGTGCAGAGGGAGTTGGATTAGAGATGTTTCAGTGCAGGGGGAGTTGAATTAGAGATGTTTCAGTGCAGGGGGAGTTGGATGAGAGATGATTCAGTGCAGGGGGAGTTGGATTAGAGATGTTTCAGTGCTGGGGGAGTTGGATTAGAGATGTTTCAGTGCAGGGGGAGTTGGATTAGAGATGTTTCAGTGCTGGGGGAGTTGGATTAGAGACGTTTCAGTGCAGGGGGAGTTGGATTAGATATGTTTCAGTGCAGGGGGAGTTGGATTAGAGATGTTTCAGTGCACGGGGAGTTGGATTAGAGATGTTTCAGTGCAGGGGGTGTAGGATGAGAGATGTTTCATTGCAGGGGGAGTTGGATTAGAGATGTTTCAGTGCAGGGGGAGTTGGATTAGAGAATGTTCACTGCATGGGGAGTTGGATTAGAGAGGGTTCATTGCCGGGGGAGTTGGACTAGAGATGGTTCAGTGCACAGGGAGTTGGATTAGAGATGTTTCATTGCAGGGGGAGTTGGATTAGAGGTGGTTCAGTGCAGGGGGAGTTGGATTAGAGATGTTTCAGTGCAGGGGGAGTTGGATGAGAGATGTTTCATTGCAGGGGGAGTTGGATTAGAGATGTTTCAGTGCAGGGGGAGTTGGATTTGAGATGTTTCAGTGCAGGGGGAGTTGGATTTGAGATGTTTCCGTGCAGGGGGAATTGGATTAGAGATGTTTCAGGGCAGTGGGAGTTGGATTAGAGATGGTTCAGTGCAGGGGTAATTGGATTAGAGATGGTTCAGTGCAGGGGTAGTTGGATTAGAGATGGTTCAGTGCGGGGGTAATTGGATTAGAGATGGTTCAGTGCAGGGGGAGTTGGATTAGAGATGGTTCAGTGCAGGGGGAGTTGGATTAGAGGTGGTTCAATGCAGGGGGAGTTGGATGAGTGATGTTTCCGTGCAGGGGCAGTTGGATTAGAGATGTTTCAGTGCAGGGTGTGTTGGATTAGAGATGTTTCCGTGCAGGGGGAGTTGGATTAGAGATGTTTCAGTGCAAGGGGAGTTTGATTAGAGATGTTTCAGTGCAGGGGGAGTTGGATTAGAGATGGTTCAATGCAGGGGGAGTTGGATTAGAGATGGTTCAGTGCAGGTGCTTTGGATTAGTGATGTTTCACTGCAGGGGGAGTTGGATTAGAGATGGTTCAGTGCAGGGGGAGTTGGATTAGAGATGTTTCATTGCAGGGGCAGTTGGATTAGAGATGTTTCAGTGCAGGGGAGTTGGGTTAGAGATGTTTCAGTGCAGGGGGAGTGGGATTAGAGATGTTTCAGTGCAGGGGGATTTGGATTTGAGATGTTTCAGTGCAGGGGCAGTTGGATTAGAGATGTTTCAGTGCAGGGGGAGTGGGATTAGAGATGTTTCAGTGCAGGGGGATTTGGATTTGAGATGTTTCAGTGCAGGGGCAGTTGGATTAGTGATGTTTCAGTGCAGGGGCAGTTGGATTAGAGATGTTTCAGTGCTGGGGGAGTTGGATTAGAGATGTTTCAGTGCAGGGGGAGTTGGATCAGAGATTGTTCCGTGCAGGGGGAGTTGGATTAGAGATGGTTCAGTGCAGAGGGAGTTGGATTAGAGATGTTTCAGTGCAGGGGGAGTTGGATTTGAGATGTTTCAGTGCAGGGGGAGTTGGATTTGAGATGTTTCAGTGCAGGGGGAGTTGGATTTGAGATGTTTCAGTGCAGAGGGAGTTGGATTAGAGATGTTTCCGTGCAGGGGGAGTTGGATTAGAGATGGTTCAGTGCAGGTGCTTTGGATTAGTGATGTTTCAGTGCAGGGTGAGTTGGATTAGAGATGGTTCAGTGCAGGGGGAGTTGGATTTGAGATGTTTCAGTGCAGGGGGAGTTGGATTTGAGATGTTTCAGTGCAGGGGGAGTTGGATTAGAGATGTTTCAGTGCAGGGGGAGTTGGATTAGAGATGGTTCAGTGCAGGGGTAATTGGATTAGAGATGGTTCAGTGCAGGGGTAGTTAGATTAGAGATGGTTCAGTGCAGGGGTAATTGGATTAGAGATGTTTCAGTGCAGGGGGAGTTGGATTAGAGATGGTTCAGTGCAGGGGGAGTTGGATTAGAGGTGGTTCAGTGCAGGGGGAGTTGGATTAGAGGTGGTTCAGTGCAGGGGGGGTTGGATGAGAGATGTTTCCGTGCAGGGGCAGTTGGATTAGAGATGTTTCAGTGCAGGGGGTGTTGGATTACAGATGTTTCAGTGCAGGGGGAGTTGGATTAGAGATGGTTCAGTGCAGGGGGAGTTGGATTAGAGATGGTTCAGTGCTGGGGGAGTTGGATTAGAGATTTTTCAGTGCAGGGGGAGTTGGATCAGAGATGGTTCCGTGCAGGGGGAGTTGGATTAGAGATGGTTCAGTGCAGAGGGAGTTGGATTAGAGATGTTTCAGTGCAGGGGGAGTTGGATTTGAGATGTTTCAGTGCAGGGGGAGTTGGATTTGAGATGTTTCAGTGCAGAGGGAGTTGGATTAGAGATGTTTCCGTGCAGGGGGAGTTGGATTAGAGATGGTTCAGTGCAGGTGCTTTGGATTAGTGATGTTTCAGTGCAGGGGGAGTTGGATTAGAGATGGTTCAGTGCAGGGGGAGTTGGATTTGAGATGTTTCAGTGCAGGGGGAGTTGGATTTGAGATGTTTCAGTGCAGGGGGAGTTGGATTAGAGATGTTTCAGTGCAGGGGGAGTTGGATTAGAGATGGTTCAGTGCAGGGGTAATTGGATTAGAGATGGTTCAGTGCAGGGGTAGTTAGATTAGAGATGGTTCAGTGCAGGGGTAATTGGATTAGAGATGTTTCAGTGCAGGGGGAGTTGGATTAGAGATGGTTCAGTGCAGGGGGAGTTGGATTAGAGGTGGTTCAGTGCAGGGGGAGTTGGATTAGAGGTGGTTCAGTGCAGGGGGAGTTGGATGAGAGATGTTTCCGTGCAGGGGCAGTTGGATTAGAGATGTTTCAGTGCAGGGGGTGTTGGATTAGAGATGTTTCAGTGCAGGGGGAGTTGGATTAGAGATCTTTCAGTGCAAGGGGAGTTGGATTAGAGATGTTTCAGTGCAGGGTGAGTTGGATTAGAGATGGTTCAGTGCAGGGGGAGTTGGATTAGAGATGGTTCAGTGCAGGTGCTTTGGATTAGTGATGTTTCAGTGCAGGGGGAGTTGGATTAGAGATGTTTCAGTGCGGGGGGAGTTGGGTTAGAGATGTTTCAGTGCAGGGGCAGTTGGATTAGAGATGTTTCAGTGCTGGGGGAGTTGGATTAGAGATGGTTCAGTGCAGAGGGAGTTGGATTAGAGATGTTTCAGTGCAGGGGGAGTTGAATTAGAGATGTTTCAGTGCAGGGGGAGTTGGATGAGAGATGATTCAGTGCAGGGGGAGTTGGATTAGAGATGTTTCAGTGCTGGGGGAGTTGGATTAGAGATGTTTCAGTGCAGGGGGAGTTGGATTAGAGATGTTTCAGTGCTGGGGGAGTTGGATTAGAGACGTTTCAGTGCAGGGGGAGTTGGATTAGATATGTTTCAGTGCAGGGGGAGTTGGATTAGAGATGTTTCAGTGCACGGGGAGTTGGATTAGAGATGTTTCAGTGCAGGGGGTGTAGGATGAGAGATGTTTCATTGCAGGGGGAGTTGGATTAGAGATGTTTCAGTGCAGGGGGAGTTGGATTAGAGAATGTTCACTGCATGGGGAGTTGGATTAGAGAGGGTTCATTGCCGGGGGAGTTGGACTAGAGATGGTTCAGTGCACAGGGAGTTGGATTAGAGATGTTTCATTGCAGGGGGAGTTGGATTAGAGGTGGTTCAGTGCAGGGGGAGTTGGATTAGAGAATTTTCAGTGCAGGGGGAGTTGGATGAGAGATGTTTCATTGCAGGGGGAGTTGGATTAGAGATGTTTCAGTGCAGGGGGAGTTGGATTTGAGATGTTTCAGTGCAGGGGGAGTTGGATTTGAGATGTTTCCGTGCAGGGGGAATTGGATTAGAGATGTTTCAGGGCAGTGGGAGTTGGATTAGAGATGGTTCAGTGCAGGGGTAATTGGATTAGAGATGGTTCAGTGCAGGGGTAGTTGGATTAGAGATGGTTCAGTGCGGGGGTAATTGGATTAGAGATGGTTCAGTGCAGGGGGAGTTGGATTAGAGATGGTTCAGTGCAGGGGGAGTTGGATTAGAGGTGGTTCAATGCAGGGGGAGTTGGATGAGTGATGTTTCCGTGCAGGGGCAGTTGGATTAGAGATGTTTCAGTGCAGGGTGTGTTGGATTAGAGATGTTTCCGTGCAGGGGGAGTTGGATTAGAGATGTTTCAGTGCAAGGGGAGTTGGATTAGAGATGTTTCAGTGCAGGGGGAGTTGGATTAGAGATGGTTCAATGCAGGGGGAGTTGGATTAGAGATGGTTCAGTGCAGGTGCTTTGGATTAGTGATGTTTCACTGCAGGGGGAGTTGGATTAGAGATGGTTCAGTGCAGGGGGAGTTGGATTAGAGATGTTTCATTGCAGGGGCAGTTGGATTAGAGATGTTTCAGTGCAGGGGAGTTGGGTTAGAGATGTTTCAGTGCAGGGGGAGTGGGATTAGAGATGTTTCAGTGCAGGGGGATTTGGATTTGAGATGTTTCAGTGCAGGGGCAGTTGGATTAGAGATGTTTCAGTGCAGGGGGAGTGGGATTAGAGATGTTTCAGTGCAGGGGGATTTGGATTTGAGATGTTTCAGTGCAGGGGCAGTTGGATTAGTGATGTTTCAGTGCAGGGGCAGTTGGATTAGAGATGTTTCAGTGCTGGGGGAGTTGGATTAGAGATGTTTCAGTGCAGGGGGAGTTGGATCAGAGATTGTTCCGTGCAGGGGGAGTTGGATTAGAGATGGTTCAGTGCAGAGGGAGTTGGATTAGAGATGTTTCAGTGCAGGGGGAGTTGGATTTGAGATGTTTCAGTGCAGGGGGAGTTGGATTTGAGATGTTTCAGTGCAGAGGGAGTTGGATTAGAGATGTTTCCGTGCAGGGGGAGTTGGATTAGAGATGGTTCAGTGCAGGTGCTTTGGATTAGTGATGTTTCAGTGCAGGGGGAGTTGGATTAGAGATGGTTCAGTGCAGGGGGAGTTGGATTTGAGATGTTTCAGTGCAGGGGGAGTTGGATTTGAGATGTTTCAGTGCAGGGGGAGTTGGATTAGAGATGTTTCAGTGCAGGGGGAGTTGGATTAGAGATGGTTCAGTGCAGGGGTAATTGGATTAGAGATGGTTCAGTGCAGGGGTAGTTAGATTAGAGATGGTTCAGTGCAGGGGTAATTGGATTAGAGATGTTTCAGTGCAGGGGGAGTTGGATTAGAGATGGTTCAGTGCAGGGGGAGTTGGATTAGAGGTGGTTCAGTGCAGGGGGAGTTGGATTAGAGGTGGTTCAGTGCAGGGGGAGTTGGATGAGAGATGTTTCCGTGCAGGGGCAGTTGGATTAGAGATGTTTCAGTGCAGGGGGTGTTGGATTAGAGATGTTTCAGTGCAGGGGGAGTTGGATTAGAGATCTTTCAGTGCAAGGGGAGTTGGATTAGAGATGTTTCAGTGCAGGGGGAGTTGGATTAGAGATGGTTCAGTGCAGGGGGAGTTGGATTAGAGATGGTTCAGTGCAGGTGCTTTGGATTAGTGATGTTTCAGTGCAGGGGGAGTAGGATTAGAGATGTTTCAGTGCAGGGGGAGTTGGGTTAGAGATGTTTCAGTGCAGGGGCAGTTGGATTAGAGATGTTTCAGTGCTGGGGGAGTTGGATTAGAGATGGTTCAGTGCAGAGGGAGTTGGATTAGAGATGTTTCAGTGCAGGGCGAGTTGGATTAGAGATGTTTCAGTTCAAGGGGAGTTGGATTAGAGATGTTTCAGTGCAGGGGCAGTTGGATTAGAGATGGTTCAGTGCAGAGGGAGTTGGATTTGAGATGTTTCAGTGGAGGGGGAGTTGGATTAGAGATGTTTCATTGCTGGGGGAGTTGTATTAGTGATGGTTCAGTGCAGGGGGAGTTGGATTAGAGATGGTTCAGTGCAGGTGCTTTGGATTAGTGACGTTTCAGTGCAGGGGGAGTTGGATTAGAGATGTTTCAGTGGAGGGGGAGTTGGATTAGAGATGTTTCAGTGCAGGGGGAGTTGGATTAGAGATGTTTCAGTTCAAGGGGAGTTGGATTAGAGATGTTTCAGTGCTGGGGGACTTGGGTTAGAGATGGTTCAGTGTAGAGGGAGTTGGATTAGAGATGTTTCAGTGCAGGGGAGTTGGATAAGAGATGTTTCAGTGCAGGGGGAGTTGTGTTAGAGATGTTTCAGTGCAGGGGCAGTTGGATTAGAGATGTTTCAGTGCTGGGGGAGTTGGATTAGAGATGGTTCAGTGCAGGGGGAGTTGGATTAGAGATGGTTCAGTGCAGGGGCAGTTGGATTAGAGATGGTTCTGTGCAGAGGCAGTTGGATTAGAGATGGTTCAGTGCAGGGGGAGTTGGATTAGAGATGGTTCAGTGCAGGTCGTGATGGTTTTGAGATGTTTCAGTGCTGGGGGAGTTGCAGTAGAGATGTTTCAGTGCAGGGGGAGTTGGATTAGAGATGTTTCAGTGCAGGGGGAGTTGGATTAGAGATGGTTCAGTGCAGGTGCAGTTGGATTAGAGATGGTTCAGTGCAGGGGCAGTTGGATTAGAGATGGTTCAGTGCAGGGGAGTTGGATTAGAGATGGTTCACTGCAGGGGGAGTTGGACTAGAGATGGTTCAGTGCACGGGGAGTTGGATTAGAGATGTTTCATTGCAGGGGGAGTTGGATTAGAGGTGGTTCAGTGCAGGGGGAGTTGGATTAGAGATGTTTCAGTGCAGGGGGAGTTGGATGAGAGATGTTTCATTGCAGGGGGAGTTGGATTAGAGTTGTTTCAGTGGAGGGGAAGTTGGATTTGAGATGTTTCAGTGCAGGGGGAGTTGGATTTGAGAAGTTTCAGTGCAGGGGGAGTTGGATTAGAGATGTTTCAGTGCAGGGGGGGTTTGATTAGATATGTTTCAGTGCACGGGGAGTTGGATTAGAGGTGGTTCAGTGCAGGGGGAGTTGGATTAGAGATGGTTCAGTGCAGGTGCTTTGGATTCGCGATGTTTCACTGCAGGGGGAGTTGGATTAGAGATGGTTCAGTGCAGGGGGAGTTGGATTAGTGATGTTTCAGTGCAGGGGGAGTTGGATTAGAGATGTTTCAGTGCAGGGGCAGTTGGATTAGAGATGTTTCAGTGCAGGGGGAGTTGGATTAGAGGTGGTTCAGTGCAGGGGGAATTGGACTAGAGATGGTTCAGTGCACGGGGAGTTGGATTAGAGATGTTTCATTGCAGGGGGAGTTGGATTAGAGGTGGTTCAGTGCAGGGGGAGTTGGATTAGAGATGTTTCAGTGCAGGGGGAGTTGGATGAGAGATGTTTCATTGCAGGGGGAGTTGGATTAGAGATGTTTCAGTGCAGGGGGAGTTGGATTTGAGATGTTTCAGTGCAGGGGGAGTTGGATTTGAGATGTTTCAGTGCAGGGGGAGTTGGATTAGAGATGTTTCAGTGCAGGGGGTGTTGGATTACAGATGGTTCAGTGCAGGGGTAATTGGATTAGAGATGGTTCAGTGCAGGGGTAGTTGGATTAGAGATGGTTCAGTGCAGGGGTAATTGGATTAGAGATGGTTCAGTGCAGGGGGAGTTGGATTAGAGATGGTTCAGTGCAGGGGGAGTTGGATTAGAGATGTTTCAGTGCAGGGGGAGTTGGGTTAGAGATGTTTCAGTGCAGGGGCAGTTGGATTAGAGATGTTTCAGTGCAGGGGCAGTTGGATTAGAGATTGTTCAGTGCAGAGGGAGTTGGATTAGAGATGTTTCATTGCAGGGGGAGTTGGATTAGTGATGGTTCAGTGCAGGGGGAGTTGGATTAGAGATGGTTCAGTGCAGGTGCTTTGGATTAGTGATGTTTCAGTGGAGGGGGAGTTGGATTAGAGATGGTTCAGTGCAGAGGGAGTTGGATTAGAGATGTTTCAGTGGAGGGGGAGTTGGATTAGAGATGTTTCAGTGCAGGGGGAGTTGGATTAGAGATGTTTCAGTTCAAGGGGAGTTGGTTTAGAGATGTTTCAGTGCTGGGGGAGTTGTGTTAGAGATGGTTCAGTGCAGCGGGAGTTGGATTAGAGATGTTTCAGTGCAGGGGGAGTTGGATTAGAGATGTTTCAGTGCAGCGGGAGTTGGGTTAGAGATGTTTCAGTGCAGGGGCAGTTGGATTAGAGATGTTTCAGTGCTGGGGGAGTTGGATTAGAGATGGTTCAGTGCAGGGGGAGTTGGATTAGAGATGGTTCAGTGCAGGGGCAGTTGGATTAGAGATGGTTCAGTGCAGGGGCAGTTGGATTCGAGATGGTTCAGTGCAGGGGGATTTGGATTAGAGGTGTTTCAGTGCAGGTCGTGTTGGTTTTGAGATGTTTCAGTGCTGGGGGAGTTGGAGTAGAGATGTTTCAGTGCAGGGGGAGTTGGATTAGAGATGTTTCAGTGCTGGGGGAGTTGGATTAGAGATGTTTCAGTGCAGGGGGAGTTGGATTAGAGATGTTTCAGTGCAGGGGGAGTTGGATTGGAGATGGTTCAGTGCAGGGGCAGTTGGATTAGAGATGGTGCAGTGCAGGGGCAGTTGGAGTAGAGATGGTTCAGTGCAGGGGGAGTTGGATTAGAGATGTTTCACTGCAGGGGGAGTTAGACTAGAGATGGTTCAGTGCACGGGGAGTTGGATTAGAGATGTTTCATTGCAGGGGGAGTTGGATTAGAGGTGGTTCAGTGCAGGGGGAGTTGGATTAGAGATGTTTCAGTGCAGGGGGAGTTGGATGAGAGATGTTTCATTGCAGGCGGAGTTGGATTAGAGTTGTTTCAGTGCAGGGGAAGTTGGATTTGAGATGTTTCAGTGCAGGGGGAGTTGGATTTGAGATGTTTCAGTGCAGGGGGAGTTGGATTAGAGATGTTTCAGTGCAGGGGGAGTTGGATTAGAGATGTTTCAGTGCACGGGGAGTTGGATTAGAGATGTTTCAGTGCAGGGGGTGTAGGATGAGAGATGTTTCATTGCAGGGGGAGTTGGATTAGAGATGTTTCAGTGCAGGGGGAGTTGGATTAGAGATGGTTCACTGCAGGGGGAGTTGGATTAGAGAGGGTTCATTGCCGGGGGAGTTGGACTAGAGATGGTTCAGTGCACGGGGAGTTGGATTAGAGATGTTTCATTGCAGGGGGAGTTGGATTAGAGGTGGTTCAGTGCAGGGGGAGTTGGATTAGAGATGTTTCAGTGCAGGGGGAGTTGGATGAGAGATGTTTCCGTGCAGGGGGAATTGGATTAGAGATGCTTCAGGGCAGTGGGAGTAGGATTAGAGATGGTTCAGTGCAGGGGTAATTGGATTAGAGATGGTTCAGTGCAGGGGTAGTTGGATTAGAGATGGTTCAGTGCGGGGGTAATTGGATTAGAGATGGTTCAGTGCAGGGGGAGTTGGATTAGAGATGGTTCAGTGCAGGGGGAGTTGGATTAGAGGTGGTTCAATGCAGGGGGAGTTGGATGAGTGATGTTTCCGTGCAGGGGCAGTTGGATTAGAGATGTTTCAGTGCAGGGTGTGTTGGATTAGAGATGTTTCCGTGCAGGGGGAGTTGGATTAGAGATGTTTCAGTGCAAGGGGAGTTGGATTAGAGATGTTTCAGTGCAGGGGGAGTTGGATTAGAGATGGTTCAATGCAGGGGGAGTTGGATTAGAGATGGTTCAGTGCAGGTGCTTTGGATTAGTGATGTTTCACTGCAGGGGGAGTTGGATTAGAGATGGTTCAGTGCAGGGGGAGTTGGATTAGAGATGTTTCATTGCAGGGGCAGTTGGATTAGAGATGTTTCAGTGCAGGGGAGTTGGGTTAGAGATGTTTCAGTGCAGGGGGAGTGGGATTAGAGATGTTTCAGTGCAGGGGGATTTGGATTTGAGATGTTTCAGTGCAGGGGCAGTTGGATTAGAGATGTTTCAGTGCAGGGGGAGTGGGATTAGAGATGTTTCAGTGCAGGGGGATTTGGATTTGAGATGTTTCAGTGCAGGGGCAGTTGGATTAGTGATGTTTCAGTGCAGGGGAAGTTGGATTAGAGATGTTTCAGTGCTGGGGGAGTTGGATTAGAGATGTTTCAGTGCAGGGCGAGTTGGATCAGAGATGGTTCCGTGCAGGGGGAGTTGGATTAGAGATGTTTCAGTGCAGAGGGAGTTGGATTAGAGATGTTTCAGTGCAGGGGGAGTTGGATTTGAGATGTTTCAGTGCAGGGGGAGTTGGATTTGAGATGTTTCAGTGCAGAGGGAGTTGGATTAGAGATGTTTCCGTGCAGGGGGAGTTGGATTAGAGATGGTTCAGTGCAGGTGCTTTGGATTAGTGATGTTTCAGTGCAGGGGGAGTTGGATTAGAGATGGTTCAGTGCAGGGGGAGTTGGATTTGAGATGTTTCAGTGCAGGGGGAGTTGGATTTGAGATGTTTCAGTGCAGGGGGAGTTGGATTAGAGATGTTTCAGTGCAGGGGGAGTTGGATTAGAGATGGTTCAGTGCAGGGGTAATTGGATTAGAGATGGTTCAGTGCAGGGGTAGTTAGATTAGAGATGGTTCAGTGCAGGGGTAATTGGATTAGAGATGTTTCAGTGCAGGGGGAGTTGGATTAGAGATGGTTCAGTGCAGGGGTAATTGGATTAGAGATGGTTCAGTGCAGGGGTAGTTAGATTAGAGATGGTTCAGTGCAGGGGTAATTGGATTAGAGATGTTTCAGTGCAGGGGGAGTTGGATTAGAGATGTTTCAGTGCAGGGGGAGTTGGATTAGAGATGGTTCAGTGCAGGTGCAGTTGGATTAGAGATGGTTCAGTGCAGGGGCAGTTGGATTAGAGATGGTTCAGTGCAGGGGAGTTGGATTAGAGATGGTTCACTGCAGGGGGAGTTGGACTAGAGATGGTTCAGTGCACGGGGAGTTGGATTAGAGATGTTTCATTGCAGGGGGAGTTGGATTAGAGGTGGTTCAGTGCAGGGGGAGTTGGATTAGAGATGTTTCAGTGCAGGGGGAGTTGGATGAGAGATGTTTCATTGCAGGGGGAGTTGGATTAGAGTTGTTTCAGTGGAGGGGAAGTTGGATTTGAGATGTTTCAGTGCAGGGGGAGTTGGATTTGAGAAGTTTCAGTGCAGGGGGAGTTGGATTAGAGATGTTTCAGTGCAGGGGGGGTTTGATTAGATATGTTTCAGTGCACGGGGAGTTGGATTAGAGATGGTTCAGTGCAGGGGGAGTTGGATTAGAGATGGTTCAGTGCAGGTGCTTTGGATTCGCGATGTTTCACTGCAGGGGGAGTTGGATTAGAGATGGTTCAGTGCAGGGGGAGTTGGATTAGTGATGTTTCAGTGCAGGGGGAGTTGGATTAGAGATGTTTCAGTGCAGGGGCAGTTGGATTAGAGATGTTTCAGTGCAGGGGGAGTTGGATTAGAGGTGGTTCAGTGCAGGGGGAATTGGACTAGAGATGGTTCAGTGCACGGGGAGTTGGATTAGAGATGTTTCATTGCAGGGGGAGTTGGATTAGAGGTGGTTCAGTGCAGGGGGAGTTGGATTAGAGATGTTTCAGTGCAGGGGGAGTTGGATGAGAGATGTTTCATTGCAGGGGGAGTTGGATTAGAGATGTTCCAGTGCAGGGGGAGTTGGATTTGAGATGTTTCAGTGCAGGGGGAGTTGGATTTGAGATGTTTCAGTGCAGGGGGAGTTGGATTAGAGATGTTTCAGTGCAGGGGGTGTTGGATTACAGATGGTTCAGTGCAGGGGTAATTGGATTAGAGATGGTTCAGTGCAGGGGTAGTTGGATTAGAGATGGTTCAGTGCAGGGGTAATTGGATTAGAGATGGTTCAGTGCAGGGGGAGTTGGATTAGAGATGGTTCAGTGCAGGGGGAGTTGGATTAGAGATGTTTCAGTGCAGGGGGAGTTGGGTTAGAGATGTTTCAGTGCAGGGGCAGTTGGATTAGAGATGTTTCAGTGCAGGGGCAGTTGGATTAGAGATTGTTCAGTGCAGAGGGAGTTGGATTAGAGATGTTTCTTTGCAGGGGGAGTTGGATTAGTGATGGTTCAGTGCAGGGGGAGTTGGATTAGAGATGGTTCAGTGCAGGGGGAGTTGGATTAGAGATGTTTCACTGCAGGGGGAGTTGGACTAGAGATGGTTCAGTGCACGGGGAGTTGGATTAGAGATGTTTCATTGCAGGGGGAGTTGGATTAGAGGTGGTTCAGTGCAGGGGGAGTTGGATTAGAGGTGGTTCAGTGCAGGGGGAGTTGGATTAGAGATGTTTCAGTGCAGGGGGAGTTGGATGAGAGATGTTTCATTGCAGGCGGAGTTGGATTAGAGTTGTTTCAGTGCAGGGGAAGTTGGATTTGAGATGTTTCAGTGCAGGGGGAGTTGGATTTGAGATGTTTCAGTGCAGGGGGAGTTGGATTAGAGATGTTTCAGTGCAGGGGGAGTTGGATTAGAGATGTTTCAGTGCACGGGGAGTTGGATTAGAGATGTTTCAGTGCAGGGGGTGTAGGATGAGAGATGTTTCATTGCAGGGGGAGTTGGATTAGAGATGTTTCAGTGCAGGGGGAGTTGGATTAGAGATGGTTCACTGCAGGGGGAGTTGGATTAGAGAGGGTTCATTGCCGGGGGAGTTGGACTAGAGATGGTTCAGTGCACGGGGTGTTGGATTAGAGATGTTTCATTGCAGGGGGAGTTGGATTAGAGGTGGTTCAGTGCAGGGGGAGTTGGATTAGAGATGTTTCAGTGCAGGGGGAGTTGGATGAGAGATGTTTCCGTGCAGGGGGAATTGGATTAGAGATGGTTCAGTGCAGGTGCTTTGGATTAGTGATGTTTCAGTGGAGGGGGAGTCGGATTAGAGATGGTTCAGTGCAGAGGGAGTTGGATTAGAGATGTTTCAGTGGAGGGGGAGTTGGATTAGAGATGTTTCAGTGCAGGGGGAGTTGGATTAGAGATGTTTCAGTTCAAGGGGAGTTGGTTTAGAGATGTTTCAGTGCTGGGGGTGTTGTGTTAGAGATGGTTCAGTGCAGCGGGAGTTGGATTAGAGATGTTTCAGTGCAGGGGGAGTTGGATTAGAGATGTTTCAGTGCAGCGGGAGTTGGGTTAGAGATGTTTCAGTGCAGGGGCAGTTGGATTAGAGATGTTTCAGTGCTGGGGGAGTTGGATTAGAGATGGTTCAGTGCAGGGGGAGTTGGATTAGAGATGGTTCAGTGCAGGGGCAGTTGGATTAGAGATGGTTCAGTGCAGGGGCAGTTGGATTCGAGATGGTTCAGTGCAGGGGGATTTGGATTAGAGGTGTTTCAGTGCAGGTCGTGTTGGTTTTGAGATGTTTCAGTGCTGGGGGAGTTGGAGTAGAGATGTTTCAGTGCAGGGGGAGTTGGATTAGAGATGTTTCAGTGCTGGGGGAGTTGGATTAGAGATGTTTCAGTGCAGGGGAAGTTGGATTAGAGATGTTTCAGTGCAGGGGGAGTTGGATTGGAGATGGTTCAGTGCAGGGGCAGTTGGATTAGAGATGGTGCAGTGCAGGGGCAGTTGGAGTAGAGATGGTTCAGTGTAGGGGGAGTTGGATTAGAGATGTTTCACTGCAGGGGGAGTTGGACTAGAGATGGTTCAGTGCACGGGGAGTTGGATTAGAGATGTTTCATTGCAGGGGGAGTTGGATTAGAGGTGGTTCAGTGCAGGGGGAGTTGGATTAGAGATGTTTCAGTGCAGGGGGAGTTGGATGAGAGATGTTTCATTGCAGGCGGAGTTGGATTAGAGTTGTTTCAGTGCAGGGGAAGTTGGATTTGAGATGTTTCAGTGCAGGGGGAGTTGGATTTGAGATGTTTCAGTGCAGGGGGAGTTGGATTAGAGATGTTTCAGTGCAGGGGGAGTTGGATTAGAGATGTTTCAGTGCACGGGGAGTTGGATTAGAGATGTTTCAGTGCAGGGGGTGTAGGATGAGAGATGTTTCATTGCAGGGGGAGTTGGATTAGAGATGTTTCAGTGCAGGGGGAGTTGGATTAGAGATGGTTCACTGCAGGGGGAGTTGGATTAGAGAGGGTTCATTGCCGGGGGAGTTGGACTAGAGATGGTTCAGTGCACGGGGAGTTGGATTAGAGATGTTTCATTGCAGGGGGAGTTGGATTAGAGGTGGTTCAGTGCAGGGGGAGTTGGATTAGAGATGTTTCAGTGCAGGGGGAGTTGGATGAGAGATGTTTCCGTGCAGGGGGAATTGGATTAGAGATGCTTCAGGGCAGTGGGAGTAGGATTAGAGATGGTTCAGTGCAGGGGTAATTGGATTAGAGATGGTTCAGTGCAGGGGTAGTTGGATTAGAGATGGTTCAGTGCGGGGGTAATTGGATTAGAGATGGTTCAGTGCAGGGGGAGTTGGATTAGAGATGGTTCAGTGCAGGGGGAGTTGGATTAGAGGTGGTTCAATGCAGGGGGAGTTGGATGAGTGATGTTTCCGTGCAGGGGCAGTTGGATTAGAGATGTTTCAGTGCAGGGTGTGTTGGATTAGAGATGTTTCCGTGCAGGGGGAGTTGGATTAGAGATGTTTCAGTGCAAGGGGAGTTGGATTAGAGATGTTTCAGTGCAGGGGGAGTTGGATTAGAGATGGTTCAATGCAGGGGGAGTTGGATTAGAGATGGTTCAGTGCAGGTGCTTTGGATTAGTGATGTTTCACTGCAGGGGGAGTTGGATTAGAGATGGTTCAGTGCAGGGGGAGTTGGATTAGAGATGTTTCATTGCAGGGGCAGTTGGATTAGAGATGTTTCAGTGCAGGGGAGTTGGGTTAGAGATGTTTCAGTGCAGGGGGAGTGGGATTAGAGATGTTTCAGTGCAGGGGGATTTGGATTTGAGATGTTTCAGTGCAGGGGCAGTTGGATTAGAGATGTTTCAGTGCAGGGGGAGTGGGATTAGAGATGTTTCAGTGCAGGGGGATTTGGATTTGAGATGTTTCAGTGCAGGGGCAGTTGGATTAGTGATGTTTCAGTGCAGGGGAAGTTGGATTAGAGATGTTTCAGTGCTGGGGGAGTTGGATTAGAGATGTTTCAGTGCAGGGCGAGTTGGATCAGAGATGGTTCCGTGCAGGGGGAGTTGGATTAGAGATGGTTCAGTGCAGAGGGAGTTGGATTAGAGATGTTTCAGTGCAGGGGGAGTTGGATTTGAGATGTTTCAGTGCAGGGGGAGTTGGATTTGAGATGTTTCAGTGCAGAGGGAGTTGGATTAGAGATGTTTCCGTGCAGGGGGAGTTGGATTAGAGATGGTTCAGTGCAGGTGCTTTGGATTAGTGATGTTTCAGTGCAGGGGGAGTTGGATTAGAGATGGTTCAGTGCAGGGGGAGTTGGATTTGAGATGTTTCAGTGCAGGGGGAGTTGGATTTGAGATGTTTCAGTGCAGGGGGAGTTGGATTAGAGATGTTTCAGTGCAGGGGGAGTTGGATTAGAGATGGTTCAGTGCAGGGGTAATTGGATTAGAGATGGTTCAGTGCAGGGGTAGTTAGATTAGAGATGGTTCAGTGCAGGGGTAATTGGATTAGAGAAGTTTCAGTGCAGGGGGAGTTGGATTAGAGATGGTTCAGTGCAGGGGTAATTGGATTAGAGATGGTTCAGTGCAGGGGTAGTTAGATTAGAGATGGTTCAGTGCAGGGGTAATTGGATTAGAGATGTTTCAGTGCAGGGGGAGTTGGATTAGAGATGTTTCAGTGCAGGGGGAGTTGGATTAGAGATGGTTCAGTGCAGGTGCAGTTGGATTAGAGATGGTTCAGTGCAGGGGCAGTTGGATTAGAGATGGTTCAGTGCAGGGGAGTTGGATTAGAGATGGTTCACTGCAGGGGGAGTTGGACTAGAGATGGTTCAGTGCACGGGGAGTTGGATTAGAGATGTTTCATTGCAGGGGGAGTTGGATTAGAGGTGGTTCAGTGCAGGGGGAGTTGGATTAGAGATGTTTCAGTGCAGGGGGAGTTGGATGAGAGATGTTTCATTGCAGGGGGAGTTGGATTAGAGTTGTTTCAGTGGAGGGGAAGTTGGATTTGAGATGTTTCAGTGCAGGGGGAGTTGGATTTGAGAAGTTTCAGTGCAGGGGGAGTTGGATTAGAGATGTTTCAGTGCAGGGGGCGTTTGATTAGATATGTTTCAGTGCACGGGGAGTTGGATTAGAGATGGTTCAGTGCAGGGGGAGTTGGATTAGAGATGGTTCAGTGCAGGTGCTTTGGATTCGCGATGTTTCACTGCAGGGGGAGTTGGATTAGAGATGGTTCAGTGCAGGGGGAGTTGGATTAGTGATGTTTCAGTGCAGGGGGAGTTGGATTAGAGATGTTTCAGTGCAGGGGCAGTTGGATTAGAGATGTTTCAGTGCTGGGGGAGTTGGATTAGAGGTGGTTCAGTGCAGGGGGAATTGGACTAGAGATGGTTCAGTGCACGGGGAGTTGGATTAGAGATGTTTCATTGCAGGGGGAGTTGGATTAGAGGTGGTTCAGTGCAGGGGGAGTTGGATTAGAGATGTTTCAGTGCAGGGGGAGTTGGATGAGAGATGTTTCATTGCAGGGGGAGTTGGATTAGAGATGTTCCAGTGCAGGGGGAGTTGGATTTGAGATGTTTCAGTGCAGGGGGAGTTGGATTTGAGATGTTTCAGTGCAGGGGGAGTTGGATTAGAGATGTTTCAGTGCAGGGGGTGTTGGATTACAGATGGTTCAGTGCAGGGGTAATTGGATTAGAGATGGTTCAGTGCAGGGGTAGTTGTATTAGAGATGGTTCAGTGCAGGGGTAATTGGATTAGAGATGGTTCAGTGCAGGGGGAGTTGGATTAGAGATGGTTCAGTGCAGGGGGAGTTGGATTAGAGATGTTTCAGTGCAGGGGGAGTTGGGTTAGAGATGTTTCAGTGCAGGGGCAGTTGGATTAGAGATGTTTCAGTGCAGGGGCAGTTGGATTAGAGATTGTTCAGTGCAGAGGGAGTTGGATTAGAGATGTTTCATTGCAGGGGGAGTTGGATTAGTGATGGTTCAGTGCAGGGGGAGTTGGATTAGAGATGGTTCAGTGCAGGTGCTTTGGATTAGTGATGTTTCAGTGGAGGGGGAGTTGGATTAGAGATGGTTCAGTGCAGAGGGAGTTGGATTAGAGATGTTTCAGTGGAGGGGGAGTTGGATTAGAGATGTTTCAGTGCAGGGGGAGTTGGATTAGAGATGTTTCAGTTCAAGGGGAGTTGGTTTAGAGATGTTTCAGTGCTGGGGGAGTTGTGTTAGAGATGGTTCAGTGCAGCGGGAGTTGGATTAGAGATGTTTCAGTGCAGGGGGAGTTGGATTAGAGATGTTTCAGTGCAGCGGGAGTTGGGTTAGAGATGTTTCAGTGCAGGGGCAGTTGGATTAGAGATGTTTCAGTGCTGGGGGAGTTGGATTAGAGATGGTTCAGTGCAGGGGGAGTTGGATTAGAGATGGTTCAGTGCAGGGGCAGTTGGATTAGAGATGGTTCAGTGCAGGGGCAGTTGGATTCGAGATGGTTCAGTGCAGGGGGATTTGGATTAGAGGTGGTTCAGTGCAGGTCGTGTTGGTTTTGAGATGTTTCAGTGCTGGGGGAGTTGGAGTAGAGATGTTTCAGTGCAGGGGGAGTTGGATTAGAGATGTTTCAGTGCTGGGGGAGTTGGATTAGAGATGTTTCAGTGCAGGGGGAGTTGGATTAGAGATGTTTCAGTGCAGGGGGAGTTGGATTGGAGATGGTTCAGTGCAGGGGCAGTTGGATTAGAGATGGTGCAGTGCAGGGGCAGATGGAGTAGAGATGGTTCAGTGCAGGGGGAGTTGGATTAGAGATGTTTCACTGCAGGGGGAGTTGGACTAGAGATGGTTCAGTGCACGGGGAGTTGGATTAGAGATGTTTCATTGCAGGGGGAGTTGGATTAGAGGTGGTTCAGTGCAGGGGGAGTTGGATTAGAGATGTTTCAGTGCAGGGGGAGTTGGATGAGAGGTGTTTCATTGCAGGCGGAGTTGGATTAGAGTTGTTTCAGTGCAGGGGTAATTGGATTAGAGATGGTTCAGTGCAGGGGTAGTTGGATTAGAGATGGTTCAGTGCGGGGGTAATTGGATTAGAGATGGTTCAGTGCAGGGGGAGTTGGATTAGAGATGGTTCAGTGCAGGGGGAGTTGGATTAGAGGTGGTTCAATGCAGGGGGAGTTGGATGAGTGATGTTTCCGTGCAGGGGCAGTTGGATTAGAGATGTTTCAGTGCAGGGTGTGTTGGATTAGAGATGTTTCCGTGCAGGGGGAGTTGGATTAGAGATGTTTCAGTGCAAGGGTAGTTGGATTAGAGATGTTTCAGTGCAGGGGGAGTTGGATTAGAGATGGTTCAATGCAGGGGGAGTTGGATTAGAGATGGTTCAGTGCAGGTGCTTTGGATTAGTGATGTTTCACTGCAGGGGGAGTTGGATTAGAGATGGTTCAGTGCAGGGGGAGTTGGATTAGAGATGTTTCATTGCAGGGGCAGTTGGATTAGAGGTGGTTCAGTGCAGGGGGAGTTGGATTAGAGATGTTTCAGTGCAGGGGGAGTTGGATGAGAGATGTTTCATTGCAGGGGGAGTTGGATTAGAGTTGTTTCAGTGGAGGGGAAGTTGGATTTGAGATGTTTCAGTGCAGGGGGAGTTGTATTTGAGAAGTTTCAGTGCAGGGGGAGTTGGATTAGAGATGTTTCAGTGCAGGGGGGGTTTGATTAGATATGTTTCAGTGCACGGGGAGTTGGATTAGAGATGGTTCAGTGCAATGGGAGTTGGATTAGAGATGGTTCAATGCAGGCGCTTTGGATTCGCGATGTTTCACTGCAGGGGGAGTTGGATTAGAGATGTTTCAGTGCAGGGGGAGTTGGATTAGAGATGTTTCAGTGCAGGGGGACTTGGATTAGAGATGTTTCAGTGCAGGGGGAGTTGGATTAGAGGTGGTTCAGAGCAGGGGGAATTGGATTAGAGATGGTTCATTGCAGGGGGAGTTGGACTAGAGATGGTTCAGTGCACGGGGAGTTGGATTAGAGATGTTTCAGTGCAGGGGGAGTTGGATGAGAGATGTTTCATTGCAGGGGGAGTTGGATTAGAGATGTTTCAGTGCAGGGGGAGTTGGATTTGAGATGTTTCAGTGCAGGGGGAGTTGGATTTGAGATGTTTCAGTGCAGGGGGAGTTGGATTAGAGATGTTTCAGTGCAGGGGGTGTTGGATTACAGATGGTTCAGTGCAGGGGTAATTGGATTAGAGATCTTTCAGTGCAGGGGTAGTTGGATTAGAGATGGTTCAGTGCAGGGGTAATTGGATTAGAGATGGTTCAGTGCAGGCGGAGTTGGATTAGAGATGGTTCAGTGCAGGGGGAGTTGGATTAGAGATGTTTCAGTGCAGGGGGAGTTGGGTTAGAGATGTTTCAGTGCAGGGGCAGTTGGATTAGAGATGTTTCATTGCTGGGGCAGTTGGATTAGAGATTGTTCAGTGCAGAGGGAGTTGGATTAGAGATGTTTCATTGCAGGGGGAGTTGGATTAGTGATGGTTCAGTGCAGGGGGAGTTGGATTAGAGATGGTTCAGTGCAGGTGCTTTGGATTAGTGATGTTTCAGTGGAGGGGGAGTTGGATTAGAGATAGTTCAGTGCAGGGGGAGTTGGATTAGAGATGTTTCAGTGGAGGGGGAGTTGGATTAGAGATGTTTCAGTGCAGGGGGAGTTGGATTAGAGATGTTTCAGTTCAAGGGGAGTTGGATTAGAGATGTTTCAGTGCTGGGGGAGTTGTGTTAGAGATGGTTCAGTGCAGCGGGAGTTGGATTAGAGATGTTTCAGTGCAGGGGGTGTTGGATTAGAGATGTTTCAGTGCAGCGGGAGTTGGGTTAGAGATGTTTCAGTGCAGGGGCAGTTGGATTAGAGATGTTTCAGTGCTGGGGGAGTTGGATTAGAGATGGTTCAGTGCAGGGGGAGTTGGATTAGAGATGGTTCAGTGCAGGGGCAGTTGGATTAGAGATGGTTCAGTGCAGGGGCAGTTGGATTCGAGATGGTTCAGTGAAGGGGGATTTGGATTAGAGGTGGTTCAGTGCAGGTCGTGTTGTTTTTGAGAAGTTTCAGTGCTGGGGGAGTTGGAGTAGAGATGTTTCAGTGCACGGGGAGTTGGATTAGAGATGTTTCAGTGCTGGGGGAGTTGGATTAGAGATGTTTCAGTGCAGGGGGAGTTGGATTAGAGATGTTTCAGTGCAGGGGGAGTTGGATTTGAGAAGTTTCAGTGCAGGGGGAGTTGGATTAGAGATGTTTCAGTGCAGGGGGGGTTTGATTAGATATGTTTCCGTGCACGGGGAGTTGGATTAGAGATGGTTCAGTGCAAGGGGAGTTGGATTAGAGATGGTTCAGTGCAGGTGCTTTGGATTCGCGATGTTTCACTGCAGGGGGAGTTGGATTAGAGATGGTTCAGTGCAGGGGGAGTTGGATTAGTGATGTTTCAGTGCAGGGGGAGTTGGATTAGAGATGTTTCAGTGCAGGGGGAGTTGGATTAGAGATGTTTCAGTGCAGGGGGAGTTGGATTAGAGGTGGTTCAGTGCAGGGGGAATTGGATTAGAGATGGTTCATTGCAGGGGGAGTTGGACTAGAGATGGTTCAGTGCACGGGGAGTTGGATTAGAGATGTTTCAGTGCAGGGGGAGTTGGATGAGAGATGTTTCATTGCAGGGGGAGTTGGATTAGAGATGTTTCAGTGCAGGGGGAGTTGGATTTGAGATGTTTCAGTGCAGGGGGAGTTGGATTTGAGATGTTTCAGTGCAGGGGGAGTTGGATTAGAGATGTTTCAGTGCAGGGGTGTTGGATTACAGATGGTTCAGTGCAGGGGTAATTGGATTAGAGATGGTTCAGTGCAGGGGTAGTTGGATTAGAGATGGTTCAGTGCAGGGGTAATTGGATTAGAGTTGGTTCAGTGCAGGGGGAGTTGGATTAGAGATGGTTCAGTGCAGGGGGAGTTGGATTAGAGATGTTTCAGTGCAGGGGGTGTTGGGTTAGAGATGTTTCAGTGCAGGGGCAGTTGGATTAGAGATGATTCAGTGCAGGGGCAGTTGGATTAGAGATTGTTCAGTGCAGAGGGAGTTGGATTAGAAATATTTCATTGCAGGGGGAGTTGGATTAGTGATGGTTCAGTGCAGGGGGAGTTGGATTAGAGATGGTTCAGTGCAGGGGGAGTTGGATTAGAGATGTTTCAGTGCAGGGGGAGTTGGATTAGAGATGTTTCAGTGCAGGGGGAGTTGGATTAGAGATGTTTCAGTTCAAGGGGAGTTGGATTAGAGATGTTTCAGTGCTGGGGGAGTTGTGTTAGAGATGGTTCAGTGCCGCGGGAGTTGGATTAGAGATGTTTCAGTGCAGGGGGAGTTGGATTAGAGATGTTTAAGTGCAGCGGGAGTTGGGTTAGAGATGTTTCAGTGCAGGGGCAGTTGGATTAGAGATGGTTCAGTGCAGGGGAGTTGGATTAGAGATGGTTCACTGCAGGGGGAGTTGGACTAGAGATGGTTCAGTGCACGGGGAGTTGGATTAGAGATGTTTCATTGCAGGGGGAGTTGGATTAGAGGTGGTTCAGTGCAGGGGGAGTTGGATTAGAGATGTTTCAGTGCAGGGGGAGTTGGATGAGAGATGTTTCATTGCAGGGGGAGTTGGATTAGAGTTGTTTCAGTGGAGGGGAAGTTGGATTTGAGATGTTTCAGTGCAGGGGGAGTTGGATTTGAGAAGTTTCAGTGCAGGGGGAGTTGGATTAGAGATGTTTCAGTGCAGGGGGGGTTTGATTAGATATGTTTCAGTGCACGGGGAGTTGGATTAGAGATGGTTCAGTGCAATGGGAGTTGGATTAGAGATGGTTCAGTGCAGGCGCTTTGGATTCGCGATGTTTCACTGCAGGGGGAGTTGGATTAGAGATGGTTCAGTGCAGGGGGAGTTGGATTAGTGATGTTTCAGTGCAGGGGGAGTTGGATTAGAGATGTTTCAGTGCAGGGGGAGTTGGATTAGAGATGATTCAGTGCAGGGGGAGTTGGATTAGAGGTGGTTCAGAGCAGGGGGAATTGGATTAGAGATGGTTCATTGCAGGGAGAGTTGGACTAGAGATGGTTCAGTGCACGGGGAGTTGGATTAGAGATGTTTCAGTGCAGGGGGAGTTGGATGAGAGATGTTTCATTGCAGGGGGAGTTGGATTAGAGATGTTTCAGTGCAGGGGGAGTTGGATTTGAGATGTTTCAGTGCAGGGGGAGTTGGATTTGAGATGTTTCAGTGCAGGGGGAGTTGGATTAGAGATGTTTCAGTGCAGGGGGTGTTGGATTACAGATGGTTCAGTGCAGGGGTAATTGGATTAGAGATGGTTCAGTGCAGGGGTAGTTGGATTAGAGATGGGTCAGTGCAGGGGTAATTGGATTAGAGATCGTTCAGTGCAGGCGGAGTTGGATTAGAGATGGTTCAGTGCAGGGGGAGTTGGATTAGAGATGTTTCAGTGCAGGGGGAGTTGGATTAGAGATGTTTCAGTGCAGGGGGAGTTGGATTAGAGATCTTTCAGTGCAAGGGGAGTTGGATTAGAGATGTTTCAGTGCAGGGGGAGTTGGATTAGAGATGGTTCAGTGCAGGTGCTTTGGATTAGTGATGTTTCAGTGCAAGGGGAGTTGGATTAGAGATGTTTCAGTGCAGGGGGAGTTGGGTTAGAGATGTTTCAGTGCAGGGGCAGTTGGATTAGAGATGTTTCAGTGCTGGGGGAGTTGGATTAGAGATGGTTCAGTGCAGAGGGAGTTGGATTAGAGATGTTTCAGTGCAGGGGGAGTTGGATTAGAGATGTTTCAGTGCAGGGGGAGTTGGATTAGTGATGTTTCAGTGCAGGTATAGTTGGATTAGAGATGTTTCAGTGCAGGGGCAGTTGGATTAGAGATGGTTCAGTGCAGAGGGAGATGGATTAGAGATGTTTCAGTGGAGGGGGAGTTGGATTAGAGATGTTTCATTGCAGGGGGAGTTGGATTAGTGATGGTTCAGTGCAGGGGGAGTTGGATTAGAGATGGTTCAGTGCAGGTGCTTTGGATTAGTGATGTTTCAGTGCAGGGGGAGTAGGATTAGAGATGGTTCAGTGCAGGGGGAGTTGGATTAGAGATGTTTCAGTGGAGGGGGAGTTGGGTTAGAGATGTTTCAGTGCAAGGGGAGTTGGATTAGAGATGTTTCAGTGCAGGGGGAGTTGGGTTAGAGATGTTTCAGTGCAGGGGCAGTTGGATTAGAGATGTTTCAGTGCTGGGGGAGTTGGATTAGAGATGGTTCAGTGCAGAGGGAGTTGGATTAGAGATGTTTCAGTGCAGGGGGAGTTGGATTAGAGATGTTTCAGTGCAGGGGGAGTTGGATTAGTGATGTTTCAGTGCAGGTGCAGTTGGATTAGAGATGTTTCAGTGCAGGGGCAGTTGGATTAGAGATGGTTCAGTGCAGAGGAAGTTGGATTAGAGATGTTTCAGTGGAGGGGGAGTTGGATTAGAGATGTTTCATTGCAGGGGGAGTTGGATTAGTGATGGTTCAGTGCAGGGGGAGTTGGATTAGAGATGGTTCAGTGCAGGTGCTTTGGATTAGTGATGTTTCAGTGCAGGGGGAGTAGGATTAGAGATGGTTCAGTGCAGGGGGAGTTGGATTAGAGATGTTTCAGTGGAGGGGGAGTTGGAATAGAGATGTTTCAGTGCAGGGGGAGTTGGATTAGAGATGTTTCAGTTCAAGGGGAGTTGGATTAGAGATGTTTCAGTGCTGGGGGAGTTGGGTTAGAGATGGTTCAGTGCAGAGGGAGTTGGATTAGAGATGTTTCAGTGCAGGGGGAGTTGGATTAGAGATGTTTCAGTGCAGGGGGAGTTGGGTTAGAGATGTTTCAGTGCAGGGGCAGTTGGATTAGAGATGTTTCAGTGCTGGGGGAGTTGGATTAGAGATGGTTCAGTGCAGGGGGAGTTGGATTAGAGATGGTTCAGTGCAGGGGGAGTTGGATTAGAGATGGTTCAGTGCAGGGGCAGTTGGATTAGAGATGTTTCAGTGCAGGGGGAGTTGGATTACAGATGGTTCAGTGCAGGTCGTGTTGGTTTTGAGATGTTTCAGTGCTGGGGGAGTTGGAGTAGAGATGTTTCAGTGCAGGGGGAGTTGGATTAGAGATGTTTCAGTGCTGGGGGAGTTGGATTAGAGATGTTTCAGTGCAGGGGGAGTTGGATTAGAGATGTTTCAGTGCAGGGGGAGTAGGATTAGAGATGGTTCAGTGCAGGGGGAGTTGGATTAGAGATGGTTCAGTGCAGGGGCAGTTGGATTAGAGATGGTTCAGTGCAGGGGGAGTTGGATTAGAGATGGTTCAGTGCAGAGGGAGTTGGATTAGTAATGTTTCAGTGCAGGGGGAGTAGGATTAGAGATGGTTCAGTGCAGGGGGAGTTGGATTAGAGATGTTTCAGTGGAGGGGGAGTTGGGTTAGAGATGTTGCAGTGCAAGGGGAGTTGGATTAGAGATGTTTCAGTGCAGGGGGAGTTGGGTTAGAGATGTTTCAGTGCAGGGGCAGTTGGATTAGAGATGTTTCAGTGCTGGAGGAGTTGGATTAGAGATGGTTCAGTGCAGAGGGAGTTGGATTAGAGATGTTTCAGTGCAGGGGGAGTTGGATTAGAGATGTTTCAGTGCAGGGGGAGTTGGATTAGTGATGTTTCAGTGCAGGTGCAGTTGGATTAGAGATGTTTCAGTGCAGGGGCAGTTGGATTAGAGATGGTTCAGTGCAGAGGGAGTTGGATTAGAGATGTTTCAGTGGAGGGGGAGTTGGATTAGAGATGTTTCATTGCAGGGGGAGTTGGATTAGTGATGGTTCAGTGCAGGGGGAGTTGGATTAGAGATGGTTCAGTGCAGGTGCTTTGGATTAGTGATGTTTCAGTGCAGGGGGAGTAGGATTAGAGATGGTTCAGTGCAGGGGGAGTTGGATTAGAGATGTTTCAGTGGAGGGGGAGTTGGAATAGAGATGTTTCAGTGCAGGGGGAGTTGGATTAGAGATGTTTCAGTTCAAGGGGAGTTGGATTAGAGATGTTTCAGTGCTGGGGGAGTTGGATTAGAGATGTTTCAGTGCAGGGGGAGTTGGATTAGAGATGTTTCAGTGCAGGGGGAGTTGGATTAGAGATGGTTCAGTGCAGGGGTAATTGGATTAGAGACGGTTCAGTGCAGGGGTAGTTAGATTAGAGATGGTTCAGTGCAGGGGGAATTGGATTAGAGATGTTTCAGTGCAGGGGGAGTTGGATTAGAGATGTTTCAGTGCAGGGGGAGTTGGATGAGAGATGTTTCATTGCAGGGGGAGTTGGATTAGAGTTGTTTCAGTGGAGGGGAAGTTGGATTTGAGATGTTTCAGTGCAGGGGGAGTTGGATTTGAGAAGTTTCAGTGCAGGGGGAGTTGGATTAGAGATGTTTCAGTGCAGGGGGGGTTTGATTAGATATGTTTCAGTGCACGGGGAGTTGGATTAGAGATGGTTCAGTGCAGGGGGAGTTGGATTAGAGATGGTTCAGTGCAGGTGCTTTGGATTCGCGATGTTTCACTGCAGGGGGAGTTGGATTAGAGATGGTTCAGTGCAGGGGGAGTTGGATTAGTGATGTTTCAGTGCAGGGGGAGTTGGATTAGAGATGTTTCAGTGCAGGGGCAGTTGGATTAGAGATGTTTCAGTGCAGGGGGAGTTGGATTAGAGGTGGTTCAGTGCAGGGGGAATTGGACTAGAGATGGTTCAGTGCACGGGGAGTTGGATTAGAGATGTTTCATTGCAGGGGGAGTTGGATTAGAGGTGGTTCAGTGCAGGGGGAGTTGGATTAGAGATGTTTCAGTGCAGGGGGAGTTGGATGAGAGATGTTTCATTGCAGGGGGAGTTGGATTAGAGATGTTCCAGTGCAGGGTGAGTTGGATTTGAGATGTTTCAGTGCAGGGGGAGTTGGATTTGAGATGTTTCAGTGCAGGGGGAGTTGGATTAGAGATGTTTCAGTGCAGGGGGTGTTGGATTACAGATGGTTCAGTGCAGGGGTAATTGGATTAGAGATGGTTCAGTGCAGGGGTAGTTGGATTAGAGATGGTTCAGTGCAGGGGTAATTGGATTAGAGATGGTTCAGTGCAGGGGGAGTTGGATTAGAGATGGTTCAGTGCAGGGGGAGTTGGATTAGAGATGTTTCAGTGCAGGGGGAGTTGGGTTAGAGATGTTTCAGTGCAGGGGCAGTTGGATTAGAGATGTTTCAGTGCAGGGGCAGTTGGATTAGAGATTGTTCAGTGCAGAGGGAGTTGGATTAGAGATGTTTCATTGCAGGGGGAGTTGGATTAGTGATGGTTCAGTGCAGGGGGAGTTGGATTAGAGATGGTTCAGTGCAGGTGCTTTGGATTAGTGATGTTTCAGTGGAGGGGGAGTTGGATTAGAGATGGTTCAGTGCAGAGGGAGTTGGATTAGAGATGTTTCAGTGGAGGGGGAGTTGGATTAGAGATGTTTCAGTGCAGGGGGAGTTGGATTAGAGATGTTTCAGTTCAAGGGGAGTTGGTTTAGAGATGTTTCAGTGCTGGGGGAGTTGGATTAGAGATGGTTCAGTGCAGCGGGAGTTGGATTAGAGATGTTTCAGTGCAGGGGGAGTTGGATTAGAGATGTTTCAGTGCAGCGGGAGTTGGGTTAGAGATGTTTCAGTGCAGGGGCAGTTGGATTAGAGATGTTTCAGTGCTGGGGGAGTTGGATTAGAGATGGTTCAGTGCAGGGGGAGTTGGATTAGAGATGGTTCAGTGCAGGGGCAGTTGGATTAGAGATGGTTCAGTGCAGGGGCAGTTGGATTCGAGATGGTTCAGTGCAGGGGGATTTGGATTAGAGGTGGTTCAGTGCAGGTCGTGTTGGTTTTGAGATGTTTCAGTGCTGGGGGAGTTGGAGTAGAGATGTTTCAGTGCAGGGGGAGTTGGATTAGAGATGTTTCAGTGCTGGGGGAGTTGGATTAGAGATGTTTCAGTGCAGGGGGAGTTGGATTAGAGATGTTTCAGTGCAGGGGGAGTTGGATTGGAGATGGTTCAGTGCAGGGGCAGTTGGATTAGAGATGGTGCAGTGCAGGGGCAGTTGGAGTAGAGATGGTTCAGTGCAGGGGGAGTTGGAATAGAGATGTTTCACTGCAGGGGGAGTTGGACTAGAGATGGTTCAGTGCACGGGGAGTTGGATTAGAGATGTTTCATTGCAGGGGGAGTTGGATTAGAGGTGGTTCAGTGCAGGGGGAGTTGGATTAGAGATGTTTCAGTGCAGGGGGAGTTGGATGAGAGATGTTTCATTGCAGGCGGAGTTGGATTAGAGTTGTTTCAGTGCAGGGGAAGTTGGATTTGAGATGTTTCAGTGCAGGGGGAGTTGGATTTGAGATGTTTCAGTGCAGGGGGAGTTGGATGAGATGTTTCAGTGCAGGGGGAGTTGGATTAGAGATGTTTCAGTGCACGGGGAGTTGGATTAGAGATGTTTCAGTGCAGGGGGTGTAGGATGAGAGATGTTTCATTGCAGGGGGAGTTGGATTAGAGATGTTTCAGTGCAGGGGGAGTTGGATTAGAGATGGTTCACTGCAGGGGGAGTTGGATTAGAGAGGGTTCATTGCCGGGGGAGTTGGACTAGAGATGGTTCAGGGCACGGGGTGTTGGATTAGAGATGTTTCATTGCAGGGGGAGTTGGATTAGAGGTGGTTCAGTGCAGGGGGAGTTGGATTAGAGATGTTTCAGTGCAGGGGGAGTTGGATGAGAGATGTTTCCGTGCAGGGGGAATTGGATTAGAGATGCTTCAGGGCGGTGGGAGTAGGATTAGAGATGGTTCAGTGCAGGGGTAATTGGATTAGAGATGGTTCAGTGCAGGGGTAGTTGGATTAGAGATGGTTCAGTGCGGGGGTAATTGGATTAGAGATGGTTCAGTGCAGGGGGAGTTGGATTAGAGATGGTTCAGTGCAGGGGGAGTTGGATTAGAGGTGGTTCAATGCAGGGGGAGTTGGATGAGTGATGTTTCCGTGCAGGGGCAGTTGGATTAGAGATGTTTCAGTGCAGGGTGTGTTGGATTAGAGATGTTTCCGTGCAGGGGGAGTTGGATTAGAGATGTTTCAGTGCAAGGGGAGTTGGATTAGAGATGTTTCAGTGCAGGGGGAGTTGGATTAGAGATGGTTCAATGCAGGGGGAGTTGGATTAGAGATGGTTCAGTGCAGGTGCTTTGGATTAGTGATGTTTCACTGCAGGGGGAGTTGGATTAGAGATGGTTCAGTGCAGGGGGAGTTGGATTAGAGATGTTTCATTGCAGGGGCAGTTGGATTAGAGGTGGTTCAGTGCAGGGGGAGTTGGATTAGAGATGTTTCAGTGCAGGGGGAGTTGGATGAGAGATGTTTCATTGCAGGGGGAGTTGGATTAGAGTTGTTTCAGTGGAGGGGAAGTTGGATTTGAGATGTTTCAGTGCAGGGGGAGTTGGATTTGAGAAGTTTCAGTGCAGGGGGAGTTGGATTAGAGATGTTTCAGTGCAGGGGGGGTTTGATTAGATATGTTTCAGTGCACGGGGAGTTGGATTAGAGATGGTTCAGTGCAATGGGAGTTGGATTAGAGATGGTTCAGTGCAGGCGCTTTGGATTCGCGATGTTTCACTGCAGGGGGAGTTGGATTAGAGATGTTTCAGTGCAGGGGGAGTTGGATTAGAGATGTTTCAGTGCAGGGGGAGTTGGATTAGAGATGTTTCAGTGCAGGGGGAGTTGGATTAGAGGTGGTTCAGAGCAGGGGGAATTGGATTAGAGATGGTTCATTGCAGGGGGAGTTGGACTAGAGATGGTTCAGTGCACGGGGAGTTGGATTAGAGATGTTTCAGTGCAGGGGGAGTTGGATGAGAGATGTTTCATTGCAGGGGGAGTTGGATTAGAGATGTTTCAGTGCAGGGGGAGTTGGATTTGAGATGTTTCAGTGCAGGGGGAGTTGGATTTGAGATGTTTCAGTGCAGGGGGAGTTGGATTAGAGATGTTTCAGTGCAGGGGGTGTTGGATTACAGATGGTTCAGTGCAGGGGTAATTGGATTAGAGATCTTTCAGTGCAGGGGTAGTTGGATTAGAGATGGTTCAGTGCAGGGGTAATTGGATTAGAGATGGTTCAGTGCAGGCGGAGTTGGATTAGAGATGGTTCAGTGCAGGGGGAGTTGGATTAGAGATGTTTCAGTGCAGGGGGAGTTGGGTTAGAGATGTTTCAGTGCAGGGGCAGTTGGATTAGAGATGTTTCAGTGCTGGGGCAGTTGGATTAGAGATTGTTCAGTGCAGAGGGAGTTGGATTAGAGATGTTTCATTGCAGGGGGAGTTGGATTAGTGATGGTTCAGTGCAGGGGGAGTTGGATTAGAGATGGTTCAGTGCAGGTGCTTTGGATTAGTGATGTTTCAGTGGAGGGGGAGTTGGATTAGAGATAGTTCAGTGCAGGGGGAGTTGGATTAGAGATGTTTCAGTGGAGGGGGAGTTGGATTAGAGATGTTTCAGTGCTGGGGGAGTTGGATTAGAGATGGTTCAGTGCAGGGGGAGTTGGATTAGAGATGGTTCAGTGCAGGGGCAGTTGGATTAGAGATGGTTCAGTGCAGGGGCAGTTGGATTCGAGATGGTTCAGTGAAGGGGGATTTGGATTAGAGGTGGTTCAGTGCAGGTCGTGTTGGTTTTGAGATGTTTCAGTGCTGGGGGAGTTGGAGTAGAGATGTTTCAGTGCACGGGGAGTTGGATTAGAGATGTTTCAGTGCTGGGGGAGTTGGATTAGAGATGTTTCAGTGCAGGGGGAGTTGGATTAGAGATGTTTCAGTGCAGGGGGAGTTGGATTTGAGAAGTTTCAGTGCAGGGGGAGTTGGATTAGAGATGTTTCAGTGCAGGGGGGGTTTGATTAGATATGTTTCCGTGCACGGGGAGTTGGATTAGAGATGGTTCAGTGCAAGGGGAGTTGGATTAGAGATGGTTCAGTGCAGGTGCTTTGGATTCGCGATGTTTCACTGCAGGGGGAGTTGGATTAGAGATGGTTCAGTGCAGGGGGAGTTGGATTAGTGATGTTTCAGTGCAGGTGGAGTTGGATTAGAGATGTTTCAGTGCAGGGGGAGTTGGATTAGAGATGTTTCAGTGCAGGGGGAGTTGGATTAGAGGTGGTTCAGTGCAGGGGGAATTGGATTAGAGATGGTTCATTGCAGGGGGAGTTGGACTAGAGATGGTTCAGTGCACGGGGAGTTGGATTAGAGATGTTTCAGTGCAGGGGGAGTTGGATGAGAGATGTTTCATTGCAGGGGGAGTTGGATTAGAGATGTTTCAGTGCAGGGGGAGTTGGATTTGAGATGTTTCAGTGCAGGGGGAGTTGGATTTGAGATGTTTCAGTGCAGGGGGAGTTGGATTAGAGATGTTTCAGTGCAGGGGTGTTGGATTACAGATGGTTCAGTGCAGGGGTAATTGGATTAGAGATGGTTCAGTGCAGGGGTAGTTGGATTAGAGATGGTTCAGTGCAGGGGTAATTGGATTAGAGTTGGTTCAGTGCAGGGGGAGTTGGATTAGAGATGGTTCAGTGCAGGGGGAGTTGGATTAGAGATGTTTCAGTGCAGGGGGTGTTGGGTTAGAGATGTTTCAGTGCAGGGGCAGTTGGATTAGAGATGTTTCAGTGCAGGGGCAGTTGGATTAGAGATTGTTCAGTGCAGAGGGAGTTGGATTAGAAATGTTTCATTGCAGGGGGAGTTGGATTAGTGATGGTTCAGTGCAGGGGGAGTTGGATTAGAGATGGTTCAGTGCAGGTTCTTTGGATTAGTGATGTTTCAGTGGAGGGGGAGTTGGATTAGAGATGGTTCAGTGCAGGGGGAGTTGGATTAGAGATGTTTCAGTGGAGGGGGAGTTGGATTAGAGATGTTTCAGTGCAGGGGGAGTTGGATTAGAGATGTTTCAGTTCAAGGGGAGTTGGATTAGAGATGTTTCAGTGCTGGGGGAGTTGTGTTAGAGATGGTTCAGTGCAGCGGGAGTTGGATTAGAGATGTTTCAGTGCAGGGGGAGTTGGATTAGAGATGTTTCAGTGCAGCGGGAGTTGGGTTAGAGATGTTTCAGTGCAGGGGCAGTTGGATTAGAGATGGTTCAGTGCAGGGGAGTTGGATTAGAGATGGTTCACTGCAGGGGGAGTTGGACTAGAGATGGTTCAGTGCACGGGGAGTTGGATTAGAGATGTTTCATTGCAGGGGGAGTTGGATTAGAGGTGGTTCAGTGCAGGGGGAGTTGGATTAGAGATGTTTCAGTGCAGGGGGAGTTGGATGAGAGATGTTTCATTGCAGGGGGAGTTGGATTAGAGTTGTTTCAGTGGAGGGGAAGTTGGATTTGAGATGTTTCAGTGCAGGGGGAGTTGGATTTGAGAAGTTTCAGTGCAGGGGGAGTTGGATTAGAGATGTTTCAGTGCAGGGGGGGTTTGATTAGATATGTTTCAGTGCACGGGGAGTTGGATTAGAGATGGTTCAGTGCAATGGGAGTTGGATTAGAGATGGTTCAGTGCAGGCGCTTTGGATTCGCGATGTTTCACTGCAGGGGGAGTTGGATTAGAGATGGTTCAGTGCAGGGGGAGTTGGATTAGTGATGTTTCAGTGCAGGGGGAGTTGGATTAGAGATGTTTCAGTGAAGGGGGAGTTGGATTAGAGATGATTCAGTGCAGGGGGAGTTGGATTAGAGGTGGTTCAGAGCAGGGGGAATTGGATTAGAGATGGTTCATTGCAGGGAGAGTTGGACTAGAGATGGTTCAGTGCACGGGGAGTTGGATTAGAGATGTTTCAGTGCAGGGGGAGTTGGATGAGAGATGTTTCATTGCAGGGGGAGTTGGATTAGAGATGTTTCAGTGCAGGGGGAGTTGGATTTGAGATGTTTCAGTGCAGGGGGAGTTGGATTTGAGATATTTCAGTGCAGGGGGAGTTGGATTAGAGATGTTTCAGTGCAGGGGGTGTTGGATTACAGATGGTTCAGTGCAGGGGTAATTGGATTAGAGATGGTTCAGTGCAGGGGTAGTTGGATTAGAGATGGTTCAGTGCAGTGGTAATTGGATTAGAGATGGTTCAGTGCAGGCGGAGTTGGATTAGAGATGGTTCAGTGCAGGGGGAGTTGGATTAGAGATGTTTCAGTGCAGGGGGAGTTGGATTAGAGATGTTTCAGTGCAGGGGGAGTTGGATTAGAGATCTTTCAGTGCAAGGGGAGTTGGATTAGAGATGTTTCAGTGCAGGGGGAGTTGGATTAGAGATGGTTCAGTGCAGGTGCTTTGGATTAGTGATGTTTCAGTGCAAGGGGAGTTGGATTAGAGATGTTTCAGTGCAGGGGGAGTTGGGTTAGAGATGTTTCAGTGCAGGGGCAGTTGGATTAGAGATGTTTCAGTGCTGGGGGAGTTGGATTAGAGATGGTTCAGTGCAGAGGGAGTTGGATTAGAGATGTTTCAGTGCAGGGGGAGTTGGATTAGAGAAGTTTCAGTGCAGGGGGAGTTGGATTAGTGATGTTTCAGTGCAGGTATAGTTGGATTAGAGATGTTTCAGTGCAGGGGCAGTTGGATTAGAGATGGTTCAGTGCAGAGGGAGATGGATTAGAGATGTTTCAGTGGAGGGGGAGTTGGATTAGAGATGTTTCATTGCAGGGGGAGTTGGATTAGTGATGGTTCAGTGCAGGGGGAGTTGGATTAGAGATGGTTCAGTGCAGGTGCTTTGGATTAGTGATGTTTCAGTGCAGGGGGAGTAGGATTAGAGATGGTTCAGTGCAGGGGGAGTTGGGTTAGAGATGTTTCAGTGCAAGGGGAGTTGGATTAGAGATGTTTCAGTGCAGGGGGAGTTGGGTTAGAGATGTTTCAGTGCAGGGGCAGTTGGATTAGAGATGTTTCAGTGCTGGGGGAGTTGGATTAGAGATGGTTCAGTGCAGAGGGAGTTGGATTAGAGATGTTTCAGTGCAGGGGGAGTTGGATTAGAGATGTTTCAGTGCAGGGGGAGTTGGATTAGTGATGTTTCAGTGCAGGTGCAGTTGGATTAGAGATGTTTCAGTGCAGGGGCAGTTGGATTAGAGATGGTTCAGTGCAGATGCAGTTGGATTAGAGATGTTTCAGTGGAGGGGGAGTTGGATTAGAGATGTTTCATTGCAGGGGGAGTTGGATTAGTGATGGTTCAGTGCAGGGGGAGTTAGATTAGAGATGGTTCAGTGCAGGTGCTTTGGATTAGTGATGTTTCAGTGCAGGGGGAGTAGGATTAGAGATGGTTCAGTGCAGGGGGAGTTGGATTAGAGATGTTTCAGTGGAGGGGGAGTTGGAATAGAGATGTTTCAGTGCAGGGGGAGTTGGATTAGAGATGTTTCAGTTCAAGGGGAGTTGGATTAGAGATGTTTCAGTGCTGGGGGAGTTGGGTTAGAGATGGTTCAGTGCAGAGGGAGTTGGATTAGAGATGTTTCAGTGCAGGGGGAGTTGGATTAGAGATGTTTCAGTGCAGGGGGAGTTGGGTTAGAGATGTTTCAGTGCAGGGGCAGTTGGATTAGAGATGTTTCAGTGCTGGGGGAGTTGGATTAGAGATGGTTCAGTGCAGGGGGAGTTGGATTAGAGATGGTTCAGTGCAGGGGGAGTTGGATTAGAGATGGTTCAGTGCAGGGGCAGTTGGATTAGAGATGTTTCAGTGCAGGGGGAGTTGGATTACAGATGGTTCAGTGCAGGTCGTGTTGGTTTTGAGATGTTTCAGTGCTGGGGGAGTTGGAGTAGAGATGTTTCAGTGCAGGGGGAGTTGGATTAGAGATGTTTCAGTGCTGGGGGAGTTGGATTAGAGATGTTTCAGTGCAGGGGGAGTTGGATTAGAGATGTTTCAGTGCAGGGGGAGTAGGATTAGAGATGGTTCAGTGCAGGGGGAGTTGGATTAGAGATGGTTCAGTGCAGGGGCAGTTGGATTAGAGATGGTTCAGTGCAGGGGGAGTTGGATTAGAGATGGTTCAGTGCAGAGGGAGTTGGATTAGTAATGTTTCAGTGCAGGGGGAGTAGGATTAGAGATGGTTCAGTGCAGGGGGAGTTGGATTAGAGATGTTTCAGTGGAGGGGGAGTTGGGTTAGAGATGTTGCAGTGCAAGGGGAGTTGGATTAGAGATGTTTCAGTGCAGGGGGAGTTGGGTTAGAGATGTTTCAGTGCAGGGGCAGTTGGATTAGAGATGTTTCAGTGCTGGAGGAGTTGGATTAGAGATGGTTCAGTGCAGAGGGAGTTGGATTAGAGATGTTTCAGTGCAGGGGGAGTTGGATTAGAGATGTTTCAGTGCAGGGGGAGTTGGATTAGTGATGTTTCAGTGCAGGTGCAGTTGGATTAGAGATGTTTCAGTGCAGGGGCAGTTGGATTAGAGATGGTTCAGTGCAGAGGGAGTTGGATTAGAGATGTTTCAGTGGAGGGGGAGTTGGATTAGAGATGTTTCATTGCAGGGGGAGTTGGATTAGTGATGGTTCAGTGCAGGGGGAGTTGGATTAGAGATGGTTCAGTGCAGGTGCTTTGGATTAGTGATGTTTCAGTGCAGGGGGAGTAGGATTAGAGATGGTTCAGTGCAGGGGGAGTTGGATTAGAGATGTTTCAGTGGAGGGGGAGTTGGAATAGAGATGTTTCAGTGCAGGGGGAGTTGGATTAGAGATGTTTCAGTTCAAGGGGAGTTGGATTAGAGATGTTTCAGTGCTGGGGGAGTTGGATTAGAGATGTTTCAGTGCAGGGGGAGTTGGATTAGAGATGTTTCAGTGCAGGGGGAGTTGGATTAGAGATGGTTCAGTGCAGGGGTAATTGGATTAGAGACGGTTCAGTGCAGGGGTAGTTAGATTAGAGATGGTTCAGTGCAGGGGGAATTGGATTAGAGATGTTTCAGTGCAGGGGGAGTTGGATTAGAGATGGTTCAGTGCAGGGGGAGTTGGATTAGAGGTGGTTCAGTGCAGGGGGAGTTGGATTAGAGGTGGTTCAGTGCAGGGGGAGTTGGATGAGAGACGTTTCCGTGCAGGGGCAGTTGGATTAGAGATGTTTCAGTGCAGGGGGTGTTGGATTAGAGATGTTTCAGTGCAGGGGGAGTTTGATTAGAGATCTTTCAGTGCAAGGGGAGTTGGATTAGAGATGTTTCAGTGCAGGGGGAGTTGGATTAGAGATGGTTCAGTGCAGGGGGAGTTGGATTAGAGATGGTTCAGTGCAGGTGCTTTGGATTAGTGATGTTTCAGTGCAAGGGGAGTTGGATTAGAGATGTTTCAGTGCAGGGGGAGTTGGGTTAGAGATGTTTCAGTGCAGGGGCAGTTGGATTAGAGATGTTTCAGTGCTGGGGGAGTTGGATTAGAGATGGTTCAGTGCAGAGGGAGTTGGATTAGAGATGTTTCAGTGCAGGGGGAGTTGGATTAGAGATGTTTCAGTGCAGGGGGAGTTGGATTAGTGATGTTTCAGTGCAGGTATAGTTGGATTAGAGATGTTTCAGTGCAGGGGCAGTTGGATTAGAGATGGTTCAGTGCAGAGGGAGATGGATTAGAGATGTTTCAGTGGAGGGGGAGTTGGATTAGAGATGTTTCATTGCAGGGGGAGTTGGATGAGTGATGGTTCAGTGCAGGTGGAGTTGGATTAGAGATGGTTCAGTGCAGGTGCTTTGGATTAGTGATGTTTCAGTGCAGGGGGAGTAGGATTAGAGATGTTTCAGTGCAGGGGGAGTTGGATTAGAGATGTTTCAGTGGAGGGGGAGTTGGGTTAGAGATGTTTCAGTGCAAGGGGAGTTGGATTAGAGATGTTTCAGTGCAGGGGGAGTTGGGTTAGAGATGTTTCAGTGCAGGGGCAGTTGGATTAGAGATGTTTCAGTGCTGGGGGAGTTGGATTAGAGATGGTTCAGTGCAGAGGGAGTTGGCTTAGAGATGTTTCAGTGCAGGGGGAGTTGGATTAGAGATGTTTCAGTGCAGGGGGAGTTGGATTAGTGATGTTTCAGTGCAGGTGCAGTTGGATTAGAGATGTTTCAGTGCAGGGGCAGTTGGATTAGAGATGGTTCAGTGCAGAGGCAGTTGGATTAGAGATGTTTCAGTGGAGGGGGAGTTGGATTAGAGATGTTTCATTGCAGGGGGAGTTGGATTAGTGATGGTTCAGTGCAGGGGGAGTTGGATTAGAGATGGTTCAGTGCAGGTGCTTTGGATTAGTGATATTTCAGTGCAGGGGGAGTAGGATTAGAGATGGTTCCGTGGAGGGGGAGTTGGAATAGAGATGTTTCAGTGCAGGGGGAGTTGGATTAGAGATGTTTCAGTTCAAGGGGAGTTGGATTAGAGATGTTTCAGTGCTGGGGGAGTTGGGTTAGAGATGGTTCAGTGCAGAGGGAGTTGGATTAGAGATGTTTCAGTGCAGGGGGAGTTGGATTAGAGATGTTTCAGTGCAGGGGGAGTTGGGTTAGAGATGTTTCAGTGCAGGGGCAGTTGGATTAGAGATGTTTCAGTGCTGGGGGAGTTGGATTAGAGATGGTTCAGTGCAGGGGGAGTTGGATTAGAGATGGTTCAGTGCAGGGGGAGTTGGATTAGAGATGGTTCAGTGCAGGGGCAGTTGGATTAGAGATGTTTCAGTGCAGGGGGAGTTGGATTACAGATGGTTCAGTGCAGGTCGTGTTGGTTTTGAGATGTTTCAGTGCTGGGGGAGTTGGAGTAGAGATGTTTCAGTGCAGGGGGAGTTGGATTAGAGATGTTTCAGTGCTGGGGGAGTTGGATTAGAGATGTTTCAGTGCAGGGGGAGTTGGATTAGAGATGTTTCAGTGCAGGGGGAGTTGGATTAGAGATGGTTCAGTGCAGGGGGAGTTGGATTAGAGATGGTTCAGTGCAGGGGCAGTTGGATTAGAGATGGTTCAGTGCAGGGGGAGTTGGATTAGAGATGGTTCAGTGGAGGGGGAGTTGGATTAGAGATGTTTCATTGCAGGGGGAGTTGGATTAGTGATGGTTCAGTGCAGGGGGAGTTGGATTAGAGATGGTTCAGTGCAGGTGCTTTGGATTAGTGATGTTTCAGTGCAGGGGGAGTAGGATTAGAGATGGTTCAGTGCAGGGGGAGTTGGATTAGAGATGTTTCAGTGGAGGGGGAGTTGGGTTAGATATGTTTCAGTGCAAGGGGAGTTGGATTAGAGATGTTTCAGTGCAGGGGAGTTGGGTTAGAGATGTTTCAGTGCAGGGGCAGTTGGATTAGAGATGTTTCAGTGCTGGGGGAGTTGGATTAGAGATGGTTCAGTGCAGGGGGAGTTGGATTAGAGATGTTTCAGTGCAGGGGGAGTTGGATTAGTGATGTTTCAGTGCAGGTGCAGTTGGATTAGAGATGTTTCAGTGCAGGGGCAGTTGGATTAGAGATGGTTCAGTGCAGAGTGAGTTGGATTAGAGATGTTTCAGTGGAGGGGGAGTTGGATTAGAGATGTTTCATTGCAGGGGGAGTTGGATTAGTGATGGTTCAGTGCAGGGGGAGTTGGATTAGAGATGGTTCAGTGCAGGTGCTTTGGATTAGTGATGTTTCAGTGCAGGGGGAGTAGGATTAGAGATGGTTCAGTGCAGGGGGAGTTGGATTAGAGATGTTTCAGTGGGGGGGGAGTTGGAATAGAGATGTTTCAGTGCAGGGGGAGTTGGATTAGAGATGTTTCAGTTCAAGGGGAGTTGGATTAGAGATGTTTCAGTGCTGGGGGAGTAGGATTAGAGATGTTTCAGTGCAGGGGGAGTTGGGTTAGAGATGTTTCAGTGCAGGGGCAGTTGGATTAGAGATGTTTCAGTGCTGGGGGAGTTGGATTAGAGATGGTTCAGTGCAGGGGGAGTTGGATTAGAGATGGTTCAGTGCAGGGGCAGTTGGATTAGAGATGGTTCAGTGCAGGGGCAGTTGGATTAGAGATGTTTCAGTGCAGGGGGAGTTGGATTAGAGATGGTTCAGTGCAGGTCGTGTTGGTTTTGAGATGTTTCAGTGCTGGGGGAGTTGGAGTAGAGATGTTTCAGTGCAGGGGGATTTGGATTAGAGATGTTTCAGTGCTGGGGGAGTTGGATTAGAGATGTTTCAGTGCAGGGGGAGTTGGATTAGAGATGTTTCAGTGCAGGGGGAGTTGGATTAGAGATGGTTCAGTGCAGGGGCAGTTGGATTAGAGATGGTTCAGTGCAGGGGCAGTTGGATTGGAGATGGTTCAGTGCAGGGGGAGTTGGATTAGAGATGGTTCACTGCAGGGGGAGTTGGACTAGAGATGGTTCAGTGCACGGGGAGTTGGATTAGAGATGTTTCATTGCAGGGGGAGCTGGATTAGAGGTGGTTCAGTGCAGGGGGAGTTGGATTAGAGATGTTTCAGTGCAGGGGGAGTTGGATGAGAGATGTTTCATTGCAGGGGGAGTTGGATTAGAGTTGTTTCAGTGCAGGGGAAGTTGGATTTGAGATGTTTCAGTGCAGACGGAGTTGGATTTGAGATGTTTCAGTGCAGGGGGAGTTGGATTAGAGATGTTTCAGTGCAGGGGGGGTTCGATTAGATATATTTCAGTGCACGGGGAGTTGGATTAGAGATGGTTTAGTGCAGGGGGAGTTGGATTAGAGATGGTTCAGTGCAGGTGCTTTGGATTCGTGATGTTTCACTGCAGGGGGAGTTGGATTAGAGATGGTTCAGTGCAGGGGGAGTTGGATTAGTGATGTTTCAGTGCAGGGGGAGTTGGATTAGAGATGTTTCAGTGCAGGGGGAGTTGGATTAGAGATGTTTCAGTGCTGGGGGAGTTGGATTAGAGGTGGTTCAGTGCAGGGGGAGTTGGATTAGAGATGGTTCATTGCAGGGGGAGTTGGACTAGAGATGGTTCAGTGCACGGGGAGTTGGATTAGAGATGTTTCATTGCAGGGGGAGTTGGATTAGAGATGTTTCAGTGCTGGTGGAGTTGGATTTGAGATGTTTCAGTGCAGGGGGAGTTGGATTTGAGATGTTTCAGTGCAGGGGGAGTTGGATTAGAGATGTTTCAGTGCAGGGGGTGTTGGATTACAGATGGTTCAGTGCAGGGGTAATTGGATTAGAGATGGTTCAGTGCAGGGGTAGTTGGATTAGAGATGGTTCAGTGCAGGGGTAATTGGATTAGAGATGGTTCAGTGCAGGGGGAGTTGGATTGGAGATGGTTCAGTGCAGGGGGAGTTGGATTAGAGATGTTTCAGTGCAGGGGGAGTTGGGTTAGAGATGTTTCAGTGCAGGGGCAGTTGGATTAGAGATGTTTCAGTGCTGGGGGAGTTGGATTAGAGATGGTTCAGTGCAGAGGGAGTTGGATTAGAGATGTTTCAGTGCAGGGGGAGTTGGATTAGAGATGTTTCAGTGCAGGGGGAGTTGGATTAGTGATGTTTTAGTGCAAGGGCAGTTGGATTAGAGATGTTTCAGTGCAGGGGCAGTTGGATTAGTGATGGTTCAGTGCAGAGGGAGTTGGATTAGTGAATTTTCATTGCAGGGGGAGTTGGATTAGTGATGGTTCAGTGCAGGGGGAGTTGGATTAGAGATGGTTCAGTGCAGGTGCTTTGGATTAGTGATGTTTCAGTGCAGGGGGAGTTGGATTAGAGATGGTTCAGTGCAGGGGGAGTTGGATTAGAGATGTTTCAGTGGAGGGGGAGTTGGATTAGAGATGTTTCAGTGCAGGGTGAGTTGGATTAGAGATGTTTCAGTTCAAGGGGAGTTGGATTAGAGATGTTTCAGTGCTGGGGGAGTTGGGTTAGAGATGGTTCAGTGCAGCGGGAGTTTGATTAGAGATGTTTCAGTGCAGGGGGAGTTGGATTAGAGATGTTTCAGTGCAGCGGGAGTTGGGTTAGAGATGTTACAGTGCAGGGGCAGTTGGATTAGAGATGTTTCAGTGCTGGGGGAGTTGGATTAGAGATGGTTCAGTGCAGGGGCAGTTGGATTAGAGATGGTTCAGTGCAGGGGCAGTTGGATTAGAGAAGGTTCAGTGCAGGGGGAGTTGGATTAGAGGTGGTTCAGTGCAGGTCGTGTTGGTTTTGAGATGTTTCAGTGCTGGGGGAGTTGGAGTAGAGATGTTTCAGTGCAGGGGGAGCTGGATTAGAGATGTTTCAGTGCTGGGGGAGTTGGATTAGAGATGTTTCAGTGCAGGGGGAGTTGGATTAGAGATGTTTCACTGCAGGGGGAGTTGGATTAGAGATGGTTCAGTGCAGGGGCAGTTGAATTAGAGATGGTTCAGTGCAGGGGCAGTTGGATTAGAGATGGTTCAGTGCAGGGGGAGTTGGATTAGAGATGTTTCACTGCAGGGGGAGTTGGACTAGAGATGGTTCAGTGCACGGGGAGTTGGAATAGAGATGTTTCATTGCAGGGGGAGTTGGATTAGAGGTGGTTCAGTGCAGGGGGAGTTGGATTAGAGATGTTTCAGTGCAGGGGGAGTTGGATGAGAGATGTTTCATTGCAGGGGGAGTTGGATTAGAGTTGTTTCAGTGCAGGGGAAGTTGGATTTGAGATGTTTCAGTGCAGGGGGAGTTGGATTTGAGATGTTTCAGTGCAGGGGGAGTTGGATTAGAGATGTTTCAGTGCAGGGGGGGTTTGATTAGATATGTTTCAGTGCAAGGGGAGTTGGATAAGAGATGGTTCAGTGCAGGGGGAGTTGGATTAGAGATGGTTCAGTGCAGCTGCTTTGGATTCGTGATGTTTCACTGCAGGGGGAGTTGGATTAGAGATGGTTCAGTGCAGGGGGAGTTGGATTAGTGATGTTTCAGTGCAGGGGGAGTTGGATTAGAGATGTTTCAGTGCAGGGGCAGTTGGATTAGAGATGTTTCAGTGCTGGGGGAGTTGGATTAGAGGTGGTTCAGTGCAGGGGGAGTTGGATTAGAGATGGTTCATTGCAGGGGGAGTTGGACTAGAGATGGTTCAGTGCACGGGGAGTTGGATTAGAGATGTTTCATTGCAGGGGGAGTTGGATTAGAGGTGGTTCAGTGCAGGGGGAGTTGGATTAGAGATGTTTCAGTGCAGATGGTGTTGGATGAGAGATGTTTCATTGCAGGGGGAGTTGGATTAGAGATGTTTCAGTGCAGGGGGAGTTGGATTTGAGATGTTTCAGTGCAGGGGAGTTGGATTTGAGATGTTTCAGTGCAGGGGGAGTTGGATTAGAGATGTTTCAGTGCAGGGGGTGTTGGATTAGAGATGGTTCAGTGCAGGGGTAATTGGATTAGAGATGGTTCAGTGCAGGGGTAGTTGGATTAGAGATGGTTCAGTGCAGGGGTAATTGGATTAGAGATGGTTCAGTGCAGGGGGAATTGGATTAGAGATGGTTCAGTGCAGGGGGAGTTGGATTAGAGGTGGTTCATTGCAGGGGGAGTTGGATTAGAGGTGGTTCAGTGCAGGGGGAGTTGGATGAGAGATGTTTCCGTGAAGGGGCAGTTGGATTAGTGATGGTTCAGTGCAGGGGCAGTTGGATTAGAGATGGTTCAGTGCAGGTCGTGTTGGTTTTGAGATGTTTCAGTGCTGGGGGAGTTGGAGTAGAGATGTTTCAGTGCAGGGGGAGTTGGATTAGAGATGTTTCAGTGCTGGGGGAGTTGGATTAGAGATGTTTCAGTGCAGGGGGAGTTGGATTAGAGATGTTTCAGTGCAGGGGGAGTTGGATTAGAGATGTTTCATTGCAGGGGGAGTTGGATTAGAGGTGGTTCAGTGCAGGGGGAGTCGGATTAGAGATGTTTCAGAGCAGGGGGTGTTGGATTAGAGATGTTTCAGTGCAGGGGGAGTTGGATGAGAGATGTTTCATTGCAGGGGGAGTTGGATTGGAGATGTTTCAGTGCAGGTGGAGTTGGATTTGAGATGTTTCAGTGCAGGGGGAGTTGGATTTGAGATGTTTCAGTGCAGGGGGAGTTGGATTAGAGATGTTTCAGTGCAGGGGGGGTTTGATTAGATATGTTTCAGTGCAAGGGGATTTGGATTAGAGATGGTTCAGTGCAGGGGGAGTTGGATTAGAGATGGTTCAGTGCAGGTGCTTTGGATTCGTGATGTTTCACTGCAGGGGGAGTTGGATTAGAGATGGTTCAGTGCAGGGGGAGTTGGATTAGTGATGTTTCAGTGCAGGGGGAGTTGGATTAGAGATGTTTCAGTGCAGGGGGAGTTGGATTAGAGATGTTTCAGTGCTGGGGGAGTTGGATTAGAGGTGGTTCAGTGCAGGGGGAGTTGGATTAGAGATGGTTCATTGCAGGGGGAGTTGGACTAGAGATGGTTCAGTGCACGGGGAGTTGGATTAGAGATGTTTCATTGCAGGGGGAGTTGGTTTAGAGGTGGTTCAGTGCAGGGGGAGTTGGATTAGAGATGTTTCAGTGCTGGGGGAGTTGGATTTGAGATGTTTCAGTGCAGGGGGAGTTGGATTTGAGATGTTTCAGTGCAGGGGGAGTTGGATTAGAGATGTTTCAGTGCAGGGGGTGTTGGATTAGAGATGGTTCAGTGCAGGGGTAATTGGATTAGAGATGGTTCAGTGCAGGGGGAGTTGGATTAGAGGTGGTTCATTGCAGGGGGAGTTGGATTAGAGGTGGTTCAGTTGAGGGGGAGTTGGATGAGAGATGTTTCCGTGAAGGGGCAGTTGGATTAGAGATGGTTCAGTGCAGGGGCAGTTGGATTAGAGATGGTTCAGTGCTGGGGGAGTTGGATTAGAGATGGTTCAGTGCAGGTCGTGTTGGTTTTGAGATGTTTCAGTGCTGGGGGAGTTGGAGTAGAGATGTTTCAGTGCAGTGGGAGTTGGATTAGAGATGTTTCAGTGCTGGGGGAGTTGGATTAGAGATGTTTCAGTGCAGGGGGAGTTGGATTAGAGATGTTTCAGTGCAGGGGGAGTTGGATTAGAGATGTTTCATTGCAGGGGGAGTTGGATTAGAGGTGGTTCAGTGCAGGGGGAGTTGGATTAGAGATGTTTCAGTGCAGGGGGTGTTGGATTAGAGATGTTTCAGTGCAGGGGGAGTTGGATGAGAGATGTTTCATTGCAGGGGGAGTTGGATTAGAGATGTTTCAGTGCAGGTGGAGTTGGACTAGAGATGGTTCAGTGCACGGGGAGTTGGATGAGAGATGTTTCATTGCAGGGGGAGTTGGATTAGAGTTGTTTCAGTGCAGGGGAAGTTGGATTTGAGATGTTTCAGTGCAGGGGGAGTTGGATTTGAGATGTTTCAGTGCAGGGGGAGTTGGATTAGAGATGTTTCAGTGCAGGGGGAGTTGGATTAGAGATGTTTCATTGCAGGGGGAGTTGGATTAGAGGTGGTTCAGTGCAGGGGGAGTTGGATTAGAGATGTTTCACTGCAGGGGGAGTTGGACTAGAGATGGTTCAGTGCACGGGGAGTTGGATTAGAGATGTTTCATTGCAGGGGGAGTTGGATTAGAGGTGGTTCAGTGCAGGTGGAGTTGGATTAGAGATGTTTCAGTGCAGGGGGAGTTGGATGAGAGATGTTTCATTGCAGGGGGAGTTGGATTAGAGTTGTTTCAGTGCAGGGGAAGTTGGATTTGAGATGTTTCAGTGCAGGGGGAGTTGGATTTGAGATGTTTCAGTGCAGGGGGAGTTGGATTAGAGATGTTTCAGTGCAGGGGGGGGTTTGATTAGATATGTTTCAGTGCAAGGGGAGTTGGATTAGAGATGGTTCAGTGCAGGGGGAGTTGGATTAGAGATGGTTCTGTGCAGCTGCTTTGGATTCGTGATGTTTCACTGCAGGGGGAGTTGGATTAGAGATGGTTCAGTGCAGGGGGAGTTGGATTAGTGATGTTTCAGTGCAGGGGGAGTTGGATTAGAGATGTTTCAGTGCAGGGGCAGTTGGATTAGAGATGTTTCAGTGCTGGGGGAGTTGGATTAGAGGTGGTTCAGTGCAGGGGGAGTTGGATTAGAGATGGTTCATTGCAGGGGGAGTTGGACTAGAGATGGTTCAGTGCACGGGGAGTTGGATTAGAGATGTTTCATTGCAGGGGGAGTTGGATTAGAGGTGGTTCAGTGCAGGGGGAGTTGGATTAGAGATGTTTCAGTGCAGATGGTGTTGGATGAGAGATGTTTCATTGCAGGGGGAGTTGGATTAGAGATGTTTCAGTGCAGGGGGAGTTGGATTTGAGATGTTTCAGTGCAGGGGGAGTTGGATTTGAGATGTTTCAGTGCAGGGGGAGTTGGATTAGAGATGTTTCAGTGCAGGGGGTGTTGGATTAGAGATGGTTCAGTGCAGGGGTAATTGGATTAGAGATGGTTCAGTGCAGGGGTAGTTGGATTAGAGATGGTTCAGTGCAGGGGTAATTGGATTAGAGATGGTTCAGTGCAGGAGGAATTGGATTAGAGATGGTTCAGTGCAGGGGGAGTTGGATTAGAGGTGGTTCTTTGCAGGGGGAGTTGGATTAGAGGTGGTTCAGTGCAGGGGGAGTTGGATGAGAGATGTTTCCGTGAAGGGGCAGTTGGATTAGAGATGGTTCAGTGCAGGGGCAGTTGGATTAGAGATGGTTCAGTGCAGGTCGTGTTGGTTTTGAGATGTTTCAGTGCTGGGGGAGTTGGAGTAGAGATGTTTCAGTGCAGGGGGAGTTGGATTAGAGATGTTTCAGTGCTGGGGGAGTTGGATTAGAGATGTTTCAGTGCAGGGGGAGTTGGATTAGAGATGTTTCAGTGCAGGGGGAGTTGGATTAGAGATGTTTCATTGCAGGGGGAGTTGGATTAGAGGTGGTTCAGTGCAGGGGGAGTTGGATTAGAGATGTTTCAGAGCAGGGGGTGTTGGATTACAGATGTTTCAGTGCAGGGGGAGTTGGATGAGAGATGTTTCATTGCAGGGGGAGTTGGATTAGAGATGTTTCAGTGCAGGTGGAGTTGGATTTGAGATGTTTCAGTGCAGGGGGAGTTGGATTTGAGATGTTTCAGTGCAGGGGCAGTTGGATTAGAGATGTTTCAGTGCAGGGGGGGTTTGATTAGATATGTTTCAGTGCAAGGGGATTTGGATTAGAGATGGTTCAGTGCAGGGGGAGTTGGATTAGAGATGGTTCAGTGCAGGTGCTTTGGATTCGTGATGTTTCACTGCAGGGGGAGTTGGATTAGAGATGGTTCAGTGCAGGGGGAGTTGGATTAGTGATGTTTCAGTGCAGGGGGAGTTGGATTAGAGATGTTTCAGTGCAGGGGCAGTTGGATTAGAGATGTTTCAGTGCTGGGGGAGTTGGATTAGAGGTGGTTCAGTGCAGGGGGAGTTGGATTAGAGATGGTTCATTGCAGGGGGAGTTGGACTAGAGATGGTTCAGTGCACGGGGAGTTGGATTAGAGATGTTTCATTGCAGGGGGAGTTGGTTTAGAGGTGGTTCAGTGCAGGGGGAGTTGGATTAGAGATGTTTCAGTGCAGGGGGAGTTGGATTTGAGATGTTTCAGTGCAGGGGGAGTTGGATTTGAATTGTTTCAGTGCAGGGGGAGTTGGATTAGAGATGTTTCAGTGCAGGGGGTGTTGGATTAGAGATGGTTCAGTGCAGGGGTAATTGGATTAGAGATGGTTCAGTGCAGGGGTAGTTGGATTAGAGATGGTTCAGTGCAGGGGTAATTGGATTAGAGATGGTTCAGTGCAGGGGGAGTTGGATTAGAGATGGTTCAGTGCAGGGGGAGTTGGATTAGAGGTGGTTCATTGCAGGGGGAGTTGGATTAGAGGTGGTTCAGTGCAGGGGGAGTTGGATGAGAGATGTTTCCGTGAAGGGGCAGTTGGATTAGAGATGGTTCAGTGCAGGGGCAGTTGGATTAGAGATGTTTCAGTGCAGGGGGAGTTGGATGAGAGATGTTTCATTGCAGGGGGAGTTGGATTAGAGATGTTTCAGTGCAGGTGGAGTTGGATTTGAGATGTTTCAGTGCAGGGGGAGTTGGATTTGAGATGTTTCAGTGCAGGGGCAGTTGGATTAGAGATGTTTCAGTGCAGGGGGGGTTTGATTAGATATGTTTCAGTGCAAGGGGATTTGGATTAGAGATGGTTCAGTGCAGGGGGAGTTGGATTAGAGATGGTTCAGTGCAGGTGCTTTGGATTCGTGATGTTTCACTGCAGGGGGAGTTGGATTAGAGATGGTTCAGTGCAGGGGGAGTTGGATTAGTGATGTTTCAGTGCTGGGGGAGTTGGATTAGAGATGTTTCAGTGCAGGGGCAGTTGGATTAGAGATGTTTCAGTGCTGGGGGAGTTGGATTAGAGGTGGTTCAGTGCAGGGGGAGTTGGATTAGAGATGGTTCATTGCAGGGGGAGTTGGACTAGAGATGGTTCAGTGCACGGGGAGTTGGATTAGAGATGTTTCATTGCAGGGGGAGTTGGTTTAGAGGTGGTTCAGTGCAGGGGGAGTTGGATTAGAGATGTTTCAGTGCAGGGGGAGTTGGATTTGAGATGTTTCAGTGCAGGGGGAGTTGGATTTGAATTGTTTCAGTGCAGGGGGAGTTGGATTAGAGATGTTTCAGTGCAGTGGGTGTTGGATTAGAGATGGTTCAGTGCAGGGGTAATTGGATTAGAGATGGTTCAGTGCAGGGGTAGTTGGATTAGAGATGGTTCAGTGCAGGGGTAATTGGATTAGAGATGGTTCAGTGCAGGGGGAGTTGGATTAGAGATGGTTCAGTGCAGGGGGAGTTGGATTAGAGGTGGTTCATTGCAGGGGGAGTTGGATTAGAGGTGGTTCAGTGCAGGGGGAGTTGGATGAGAGATGTTTCCGTGAAGGGGCAGTTGGATTAGAGATGGTTCAGTGCAGGGGCAGTTGGATTAGAGATGGTTCAGTGCTGGGGGAGTTGGATTAGAGATGGTTCAGTGCAGGTCGTGTTGGTTTTGAGATGTTTCAGTGCTGGGGGAGTTGGAGTAGAGATGTTTCAGTGCAGGGGGAGTTGGATTAGAGATGTTTCAGTGCTGGGGGAGTTGGATTAGAGATGTTTCAGTGCAGGGGGAGTTGGATTAGAGATGTTTCAGTGCAGGGGGAGTTGGATTAGAGATGTTTCATTGCAGGGGGAGTTGGATTAGAGGTGGTTCAGTGCAGGGGGAGTTGGATTAGAGATGTTTCAGTGCAGGGGGTGTTGGATTAGAGATGTTTCAGTGCAGGGGGAGTTGGATGAGAGATGTTTCATTGCAGGGGGAGTTGGATTAGAGATGTTTCAGTGCAGGTGGAGTTGGATTTGAGATGTTTCAGTGCAGGGGGAGTTGGATTTGAGATGTTTCAGTGCAGGGGGAGTTGGATTAGAGATGTTTCAGTGCAGGGGGTGTTGGATTACAGAAGTTTCAGTGCAGGGGTAATTGGATTAGAGATGGTTCAGTGCAGGGGTAGTTGGATTAGAGATGGTTCAGTGCAGGGGTAATTGGATTAGAGATGGTTCAGTGCAGGGGGAGTTGGATTAGAGATGGTTCAGTGCAGGGGGAGTTGGATTAGAGATGTTTCAGTGCAGGGGGAGTTGGGTTAGAGATGTTTCAGTGCAGGGGCAGTTGGATTAGAGATGTTTCAGTGCTGGGGGAGTTGGATTAGAGATGGTTCAGTGCAGAGGGAGTTGGATTAGAGATGTTTCAGTGCAGGGGGAGTTGGATTAGAGATGTTTCAGTGCAGAGGGAGTTGGGTTAGTGATGTTTCAGTGCAGGGGCAGTTGGATTAGAGATGTTTCAGTGCAGGGGCAGTTGGATTAGAGATGGTTCAGTGCAGAGGGAGTTGGATTAGAGATGTTTCTTTGCAGGGGGAGTTGGATTAGTGATGGTTCAGTGCAGGGGGAGTTGGATTAGAGATGGTTCAGTGCAGGTGCTTTGGATTAGTGATGTTTCAGTGCAGGGGGAGTTGGATTAGAGATGGTTCAGTGCAGGGGGAGTTGGATTAGAGATGTTTCAGTGGAGGGGGAGTTGGATTAGAGATGTTTCAGTGCAGGGGGAGTTGGATTAGAGATGTTTCAGTTCAAGGGGAGTTGGATTAGAGATGTTTCAGTGCTGGGGGAGTTGGGTTAGAGATGGTTCAGTGCAGCGGGAGTTTGATTAGAGATGTTTCAGTGCAGGGGGAGTTGGATTAGAGATGTTTCAGTGCAGGGGGAGTTGGATTAGAGATGGTTCAGTGCAGGTGCTTTGGATTCGTGATGTTTCAGTGCAGGGGGAGTAGGATTAGAGATGGTTCAGTGCAGGGGGAGTTGGATTAGAGATGTTTCAGTGGAGGGGGAGTTGGAATAGAGATGTTTCAGTGCAGGGGGAGTTGGATTAGAGATGTTTCAGTTCAAGGGGAGTTGGATTAGAGATGTTTCAGTGCTGGGGGAGTTGGATTAGAGATGTTTCAGTGCAGGGGGAGTTGGGTTAGAGATGTTTCAGTGCAGGGGCAGTTGGATTAGAGATGTTTCAGTGCTGGGGGAGTTGGATTAGAGATGGTTCAGTGCAGGGGGAGTTGGATTAGAGATGGTTCAGTGCAGGGGCAGTTGGATTAGAGATGGTTCAGTGCAGGGGCAGTTGGATTAGAGATGTTTCAGTGCAGGGGGAGTTGGATTAGAGATGGTTCAGTGCAGGTCGTGTTGGTTTTGAGATGTTTCAGTGCTGGGGGAGTTGGAGTAGAGATGTTTCAGTGCAGGGGGATTTGGATTAGAGATGTTTCAGTGCTGGGGGAGTTGGATTAGAGATGTTTCAGTGCAGGGGGAGTTGGATTAGAGATGTTTCAGTGCAGGGGGAGTTGGATTAGAGATGGTTCAGTGCAGGGGCAGTTGGATTAGAGATGGTTCAGTGCAGGGGCAGTTGAAATGGAGATGGTTCAGTGCAGGGGGAGTTGGATTAGAGATGGTTCACTGCAGGGGGAGTTGGACTAGAGATGGTTCAGTGCACGGGGAGTTGGATTAGAGATGTTTCATTGCAGGGGGAGCTGGATTAGAGGTGGTTCAGTGCAGGGGGAGTTGGATTAGAGATGTTTCAGTGCAGGGGGAGTTGGATGAGAGATGTTTCATTGCAGGGGGAGTTGGATTAGAGTTGTTTCAGTGCAGGGGAAGTTGGATTTGAGATGTTTCAGTGCAGACGGAGTTGGATTTGAGATGTTTCAGTGCAGGGGGAGTTGGATTAGAGATGTTTCAGTGCAGGGGGGGTTCGATTAGATATATTTCAGTGCACGGGGAGTTGGATTAGAGATGGTTTAGTGCAGGGGGAGTTGGATTAGAGATGGTTCAGTGCAGGTGCTTTGGATTCGTGATGTTTCACTGCAGGGGGAGTTGGATTAGAGATGGTTCAGTGCAGGGGGAGTTGGATTAGTGATGTTTCAGTGCAGGGGGAGTTGGATTAGAGATGTTTCAGTGCAGGGGGAGTTGGATTAGAGATGTTTCAGTGCTGGGGGAGTTGGATTAGAGGTGGTTCAGTGCAGGGGGAGTTGGATTAGAGATGGTTCATTGCAGGGGGAGTTGGACTAGAGATGGTTCAGTGCACGGGGAGTTGGATTAGAGATGTTTCATTGCAGGGGGAGTTGGATTAGAGATCTTTCAGTGCAGGTGGAGTTGGATTTGAGATGTTTCAGTGCAGGGGGAGTTGGATTTGAGATGTTTCAGTGCAGGGGGAGTTGGATTAGAGATGTTTCAGTGCAGGGGGTGTTGGATTACAGATGGTTCAGTGCAGGGGTAATTGGATTAGAGATGGTTCAGTGCAGGGGTAGTTGGATTAGAGATGGTTCAGTGCATGGGTAATTGGATTAGAGATGGTTCAGTGCAGGGGGAGTTGGATTAGAGATGGTTCAGTGCAGGGGGAGTTGGATTAGAGATGTTTCAGTGCAGGGGGAGTTGTGTTAGAGATGTTTCAGTGCAGGGGCAGTTGGATTAGAGATGTTTCAGTGCTGGGGGAGTTGGATTAGAGATGGTTCAGTGCAGAGGGAGTTGGATTAGAGATGTTTCAGTGCAGGGGCAGTTGGATTAGAGATGTTTCAGTGCAGGGGCAGTTGGATTAGAGATGGTTCAGTGCAGAGGGAGTTGGATTAGTGATGTTTCATTGCAGGGGGAGTTGGATTAGTGATGGTTCAGTGCAGGGGGAGTTGGATTAGAGATGGTTCAGTGCAGGTGCTTTGGATTAGTGATGTTTCAGTGCAGGGGGAGTTGGATTAGAGATGGTTCAGTGCAGGGGGAGTTGGATTAGAGATGTTTCAGTGGAGGGGGAGTTGGATTAGAGATGTTTCAGTGCAGGGGGAGTTGGATTAGAGATGTTTCAGTTCAAGGGGAGTTGGATTAGAGATGTTTCAGTGCTGGGGGAGTTGGGTTAGAGATGGTTCAGTGCAGCGGGAGTTTGATTAGAGATGTTTCAGTGCAGGGGGAGTTGGATTAGAGATGTTTCAGTGCAGCGGGAGTTGGGTTAGAGATGTTACAGTGCAGGGGCAGTTGGATTAGAGATGTTTCAGTGCTGGGGGAGTTGGATTAGAGATGGTTCAGTGCAGGGGCAGTTGGATTAGAGATGGTTCAGTGCAGGGGCAGTTGGATTAGAGAAGGTTCAGTGCAGGGGGAGTTGGAATAGAGGTGGTTCAGTGCAGGTCGTGTTGGTTTTGAGATGTTTCAGTGCTGGGGGAGTTGGAGTAGAGATGTTTCAGTGCAGGGGGAGTTGGATTAGAGATGTTTCAGTGCTGGGGGAGTTGGATTAGAGATGTTTCAGTGCAGGGCGAGTTGGATTAGAGATGTTTCAGTGCCGGGGGAGTTGGATTAGAGATGGTTCAGTGCAGGGGCAGTTGAATTAGAGATGGGTCAGTGCAGGGGCAGTTGGATTAGAGATGGTTCAGTGCAGGGGGAGTTGGATTAGAGATGTTTCACTGCAGGGGGAGTTGGACTAGAGATGGTTCAGTGCACGGGGAGTTGGATTAGAGATGTTTCATTGCAGGGGGAGTTGGATTAGAGGTGGTTCAGTGCAGGGGGAGTTGGATTAGAGATGTTTCAGTGCAGGGGGAGTTGGATGAGAGATGTTTCATTGCAGGGGGAGTTGGATTAGAGTTGTTTCAGTGCAGGGTAAGTTGGATTTGAGATGTTTCAGTGCAGGGGGAGTTGGATTTGAGATGTTTCAGTGCAGGGGGAGTTGGATTAGAGATGTTTCAGTGCAGGGGGGGTTTGATTAGATATGTTTCAGTGCAAGGGGAGTTGGATTAGAGATGGTTCAGTGCAGGGGGAGTTGGATTAGAGATGGTTCAGTGCAGCTGCTTTGGATTCGTGATGTTTCATTGCTGGGGGAGTTGTATTAGAGATGGTTCAGTGCAGGGGGAGTTGGATTAGTGATGTTTCAGTGCAGGGGGAGTTGGATTAGAGATGTTTCAGTGCAGGGGCAGTTGGATTAGAGATGTTTCAGTGCTGGGGGAGTTGGATTAGAGGTGGTTCAGTGCAGGGGGAGTTGGATTGGAGATGGTTCATTGCAGGGGGAGTTGGACTAGAGATGGTTCAGTGCACGGGGAGTTGGATTAGAGATGTTTCATTGCAGGGGGATTTGGATTAGAGGTGGTTCAGTGCAGGGGGAGTTGGATTAGAGATGTTTCAGTGCAGATGGTGTTGGATGAGAGATGTTTCATTGCAGGGGGAGTTGGATTAGAGATGTTTCAGTGCAGGGGGAGTTGGATTTGAGATGTTTCAGTGCAGGGGGAGTTGGATTTGAGATGTTTCAGTGCAGGGGGAGTTGGATTAGAGATGTTTCAGTGCAGGGGGTGTTGGATTAGAGATGGTTCAGTGCAGGGGTAATTGGATTAGAGATGGTTCAGTGCAGGGGTAGTTGGATTAGAGATGGTTCAGTGCAGGGGTAATTGGATTAGAGATGGTTCAGTGCAGGGGGAGTTGGATTAGAGATGGTTCAGTGCAGGAGGAGTTGGATTAGAGGTGGTTCATTGCAGGGGGAGTTGGATTAGAGGTGGTTCAGTGCAGGGGGAGTTGGATGAGAGATGTTTCCGTGAAGGGGCAGTTGGATTAGAGATGGTTCAGTGCAGGGGCAGTTGGATTAGAGATGGTTCAGTGCAGGTCGTGTTGGTTTTGAGATGTTTCAGTGCTGGGGGAGTTGGAGTAGAGATGTTTCAGTGCAGGGGGAGTTGGATTAGAGATGTTTCAGTGCTGGGGGAGTTGGATTAGAGATGTTTCAGTGCAGGGGGAGTTGGATTAGAGATGTTTCAGTGCAGGGGGAGTTGGATTAGAGATGTTTCATTGCAGGGGGAGTTGGATTAGAGGTGGTTCAGTGCAGGGGGAGTTGGATTAGAGATGTTTCAGAGCAGGGGGTGTTGGATTACAGATGTTTCAGTGCAGGGGGAGTTGGATGAGAGATGTTTCATTGCAGGGGGAGTTGGATTAGGGATGTTTCAGTGCAGGTGGAGTTGGATTTGAGATGTTTCAGTGCAGGGGGAGTTGGATTTGAGATGTTTCAGTGCAGGGGGAGTTGGATTAGAGATGTTTCAGTGCAGGGGGTGTTTGATTAGATATGTTTCAGTGCAAGGGGATTTGGATTAGAGATGGTTCAGTGCAGGGGGAGTTGGATTAGAGATGGTTCAGTGCAGGTGCTTTGGATTCGTGATGTTTCACTGCAGGGGGAGTTGGATTAGAGATGGTTCAGTGCAGGGGGAGTTGGATTAGTGATGTTTCAGTGCAGGGGGAGTTGGATTAGAGATGTTTCAGTGCAGGGGCAGTTGGAGTAGAGATGTTTCAGTGCTGGGGGAGTTGGATTAGAGGTGGTTCAGTGCAGGGGGAGTTGGATTAGAGATGGTTCATTGCAGGCGGAGTTGGACTAGAGATGGTTCAGTGCACGGGGAGTTGGATTAGAGATGTTTCATTGCAGGGGGAGTTGGTTTAGAGGTGGTTCAGTGCAGGGGGAGTTGGATTAGAGATGTTTCAGTGCAGGGGGAGTTGGATTTGAGATGTTTCAGTGCAGGGGGAGTTGGATTTGAGATGTTTCAGTGCAGGGGGAGTTGGATTAGAGATGTTTCAGTGCAGGGGGTGTTGGATTAGAGATGGTTCAGTGCAGGGGTAATTGGATTAGAGATGGTTCAGTGCAGGGGTAGTTGGATTAGAGATGGTTCAGTGCAGGGGTAATTGGATTAGAGATGGTTCAGTGCAGGTGGAGTTGGATTAGAGATGGTTCAGTGCAGGGGGAGTTGGATTAGAGGTGGTTCATTGCAGGGGGAGTTGGATTAGAGGTGGTTCAGTGCAGGGGGAGTTGGATGAGAGATGTTTCCGTGAAGGGGCAGTTGGATTAGAGATGTTTCAGTGCTGGGGGAGTTGGATTAGAGGTGGTTCAGTGCAGGGGCAGTTGGATTAGAGATGGTTCATTGCAGGCGGAGTTGGACTAGAGATGGTTCAGTGCACGGGGAGTTGGAGTAGAGATGTTTCAGTGCAGGGGGAGTTGGATTAGAGATGTTTCAGTGCTGGGGGAGTTGGATTAGAGATGTTTCAGTGCAGGGGGAGTTGGATTAGAGATGTTTCATTGCAGGGGGAGTTGGATTAGAGATGTTTCATTGCAGGGGGAGTTGGATTAGAGGTGGTTCAGTGCAGGGGGAGTTGGATTAGAGATGTTTCAGTGCAGGGGGTGTTGGATTAGAGATGTTTCAGTGCAGGGGGAGTTGGATGAGAGATGTTTCATTGCAGGGGGAGTTGGATTAGAGATGTTTCAGTGCAGGTGGAGTTGGATTTGAGATGTTTCAATGCAGGGGGAGTTGGATTTGAGATGTTTCAGTGCAGGGGGAGTTGGATTAGAGATGTTTCAGTGCAGGGGGTGTTGGATTACAGATGTTTCAGTGCAGGGGTAATTGGATTAGAGATGGTTCAGTGCAGGGGTAGTTGGATTAGAGATGGTTCAGTGCAGGGGTAATTGGATTAGAGATGGTTCAGTGCAGGGGGAGTTGGATTAGAGATGGTTCAGTGCAGGGGGAGTTGGATTAGAGATGTTTCAGTGCAGGGGGAGTTGGGTTAGAGATGTTTCAGTGCAGGGGCAGTTGGATTAGAGATGTTTCAGTGCAGGGGGAGTTGGATTAGAGATGGTTCAGTGCAGGTGCTTTGGATTAGTGATGTTTCAGTGCAAGGGGAGTTGGATTAGAGATGGTTCAGTGCAGGGGGAGTTGGATTAGAGATGTTTCAGTGGAGGGGGAGTTGGATTAGAGATGGTTCAGTGCAGAGGGAGTTGGATTAGAGATGTTTCAGTGCAGGGGGAGTTGGATTAGAGATGTTTCAGTGCAGGGGGAGTTGGATTAGTGATGTGTCAGTGCAGGGGCAGTTGGATTAGAGATGTTTCAGTGCAGGGGCAGTTGGATTAGAGATGGTTCAGTGCAGAGGGAGTTGGATTAGAGATGTTTTTTTGCAGGGGGAGTTGGATTAGTGATGGTTCAGTGCAGGGGGAGTTGGATTAGAGATGGTTCAGTGCAGGTGCTTTGGATTAGTGATGTTTCAGTGCAAGGGGAGTTGGATTAGAGATGGTTCAGTGCAGGGGGAGTTGGATTAGAGATGTTTCAGTGGAGGGGGAGTTGGATTAGAGATGTTTCAGTGCAGGGGGAGTTGGATTAGAGATGTTTCAGTTCAAGGGGAGTTGGATTAGAGATGTTTCAGTGCTGGGGGAGTTGGGTTAGAGATGGTTCAGTGCAGCGGGAGTTTGATTAGAGATGTTTCAGTGCAGGGGGAGTTGGATTAGAGATGTTTCAGTGCAGCGGGAGTTGGGTTAGAGATGTTACAGTGCAGGGGCAGTTGGATTAGAGATGTTTCAGTGCTGGGGGAGTTGGATTAGAGATGGTTCAGTGCAGGGGTAGTTGGATTAGAGATGGTTCAGTGCAGGGGCAGTTGGATTAGAGATGGTTCAGTGCAGGGGGAGATGGATTAGATGTGGTTCAGTGCAGGTCGTGTTGGTTTTGAGATGTTTCAGTGCTGGGGGAGTTGGAGTAGAGATGTTTCAGTGCAGGGGGAGTTGGATTAGAGATGTTTCAGTGATGGGGGAGTTGGATTAGAGATGTTTCAGTGCAGGGGGATTTGGATTAGAGATGTTTCAGTGCAGGGGGAGTTGGATTAGAGATGGTTCAGTGCAGGGGCAGTTGAATTAGAGATGGTTCAGTGCAGGGGCAGTTGGATTAGAGATGGTTCAGTGCAGGGGGAGTTGGATTAGAGATGTTTCACTGCAGGGGGAGATGGACTAGAGATGGTTCAGTGCACGGGGAGTTGGATTAGAGATGTTTCATTGCAGGGGGAGTTGGATTAGAGGTGGTTCAGTGCAGGGGGAGTTGGATTAGAGATGTTTCAGTGCAGGGGGAGTTGGATGAAAGATGTTTCATTGCAGGGTGAGTTGGATTAGAGTTGTTTCAGTGCAGGGGAAGTTGGATTTGAGATGTTTCAGTGCAGGGGGAGTTGGATTTGAGATGTTTCAGTGCAGGGGGAGTTGGATTAGAGATGTTTCAGTGCAGGGGGGGTTTGATTAGATATGTTTCAGTGCAAGGGGAGTTGGATTAGAGATGGTTCAGTGCAGGGGGAGTTGGATTAGAGATGGTTCAGTGCAGGTGCTTTGGATTCGTGATGTTTCACTGCAGGGGGAGTTGGATTAGAGATGGTTCAGTGCAGGGGGAGTTGGATTAGTGATGTTTCAGTGCAGGGGGAGTTGGATTAGAGAAGTTTCAGTGCAGGGGCAGTTGGATTAGAGATGTTTCAGTGCTGGGGGAGTTGGATTAGAGGTGTTTCAGTGCAGGGGGAGTTGGATTAGAGATGGTTCATTGCAGGGGGAGTGGACTAGAGATGGTTCAGTGCACGGGGAGTTGGATTAGAGATGTTTCATTGCAGGGGGAGTTGGATTAGAGGTGGTTCAGTGCAGGGGGAGTTGGATTAGAGATGTTTCAGTGCAGATGGTGTTGGATGAGAGATGTTTCATTGCAGGGGGAGCTGGATTAGAGATGTTTCAGTGCAGGGGAGTTGGATTTGAGATGTTTCAGTGCAGGGGGAGTTGGATTTGAGATGTTTCAGTGCAGGGGGAGTTGGATTAGAGATGTGTCAGTGCAGGGGGAGTTGGATTAGAGATGGTTCAGTGCAGGGGCAGTTGGATTAGAGATGGTTCAGTGCAGGGGGAGTTGGATTAGAGATGGTTCAGTGCAGGTCGTGTTGGTTTTGAGATGTTTCAGTGCTGGGGGAGTTGGAGTAGAGATGTTTCAGTGCAGGGGGAGTTGGATTAGAGATGTTTCAGTGCTGGGGGAGTTGGATTAGAGATGTTTCAGTGCAGGGGGAGTTGGATTAGAGATGTTTCAGTGCAGGGGGAGTTGGATTAGAGATGTTTCATTGCAGGGGGAGTTGGATTAGAGGTGGTTCAGTGCAGGGGGAGTTGGATTAGAGATGTTTCAGTGCAGGGGGTGTTGGATGAGAGATGTTTCATTGCAGGGGGAGTTGGATTAGAGATGTTTCAGTGCAGGGGGAGTTGGATTTGAGATGTTTCAGTGCAGGGGGAGTTGGATTTGAGATGTTTCAGTGCAGGGGGAGTTGGATTAGAGATGTTTCAGTGCAGGGGGTTTTGGATTAGAGATGGTTCAGTGCAGGGGTAATTTGATTAGAGATGGTTCAGTGCAGGGGTAGTTGGATTAGAGATGGTTCAGTGCAGGGGTAATTGGATTAGAGATGGTTCAGTGCAGGGGGAGTTGGATTAGAGATGGTTCAGTGCAGGGTGAGTTGGATTAGAGGTGGTTCAGTGCAGGGGGAGTTGGATTAGAGGTGGTTCAGTGCAGGGAGAGTTGGATGAGAGATGTTTCCGTGAAGGGGCAGTTGGATTAGAGATGTTTCAGTGCAGGGGGTGTTGGATTAGAGATGTTTCAGTGCAGGGGGAGTTGGATTAGAGATGTTTCAGTGCAAGGGGAGTTGGATTAGAGATGGTTCAGTGCAGGGGGAGTTGGATTAGAGATGGTTCAGTGCAGGGGGAGTTGGATTAGAGATGGTTCACTGCAGGGGGAGTTGGACTAGAGATGGTTCAGTGCACGGGGAGGTGGATTAGAGATGTTTCATTGCAGGGGGAGTTGGATTAGAGGTGGTTCAGTGCAGGGGGAGTTGGATTAGAGATGTTTCAGTGCAGGGGGAGTTGGATGAGAGATGTTTCATTGCAGGGGGAGTTGGATTAGAGTTGTTTCAGTGCAGGGGAAGTTGGATTTGAGATGTTTCAGTGCAGGGGGAGTTGGATTAGAGATGTTTCAGTGCAGGGGGAGTTGGATTAGAGATGTTTCAGTGCAGGGGGGGTTTGATTAGATATGTTTCAGTGCACGGGGAGTTGAATTAGAGATGGTTCAGTGCAGGGGGAGTTGGATTAGAGATGGTTCAGTGCAGGTGCTTTGGATTCGTGATGTTTCACTGCAGGGGGAGTTGGATTAGAGATGTTTCAGTGCAGGGGGAGTTGGATTAGTGATGTTTCAGTGCAGGGGGAGTTGGATTAGAGATGTTTCAGTGCAGGGGCAGTTGGATTAGGGATGTTTCAGTGATGGGGGAGTTGGATTAGAGGTGGTTCAGTGCAGGGGGAGTTGGATTAGAGATGGTTCATTGCAGGGGGAGTTGGACTAGAGATGGTTCAGTGCACGGAGAGTTGGATTAGAGATGTTTCACTGCAGGGGGAGTTGGATTAGAGGTGCTTCAGTGCAGGGGGAGTTGGATTAGAGATGTTTCAGTGCAGGGGGAGTTGGATGAGAGATGTTTCATTGCAGGCGGAGTTGGATTAGAGATGTTTCAGTGCAGGGGGAGTTGGATTTGAGATGTTTCAGTGCAGGGGGAGTTGGATTTCAGATGTTTCAGTGCAGAGGGAGTTGGATTAGAGATGATTCAGTGCAGGGTGTGTTGGATTAGAGATGGTTCAGTGCAGGTATAATTGGATTAGAGATGGTTCAGTGCAGGGGTAGTTTGATTAGAGATGGTTCAGTTCAGGGGTAATTGGATTAGAGATGGTTCAGTGCAGGGGGAGTTGGATTAGAGATGGTTCAGTGCAGGGGTAGTTGGATTAGAGATGGTTCAGTGCAGGGGTAATTGGATTAGAGATGGTTCAGTGCAGGGGGAGGTGGATTAGAGGTGGTTCAGTGCAGGGGGAGTTGGATTAGAGGTGGTTCAGTGCAGGGGGAGTTGGATGAGAGATGTTTCCGTGATGGGGCAGTTGGATTAGAGATGTTTCAGTGCAGGGTGTGTTGGATTAGAGATGTTTGAGTGCAGGGGGAGTTGGATTAGAGATGTTTCAGTGCAGGTGCTTTGGATTCGTGATGTTTCACTACAGGGGGAGTTGGATTAGAGATGGTTCAGTGCAGGGGGAGTTGGACTAGTGATGTTTCAGTGCAGGGGGAGTTGGATTAGAGATGTTTCAGTGCAGGGGGAGTTGGATTAGAGATGTTTCAGTGCAGGGGGAGTTGGGTTAGAGATGTTTCACTGCTGGGGGAGTTGGAATAGAGATGGTTCAGTGCAGAGGGAGTTGGATTGGAGATGTTTCAGTGCAGGGGGAGTTGGATTAGAGATGTTTCAGTGCAGGGGGAGTTGGATTAGGGATGTTTCAGTGCAGGGGCCGTTGGATTAGAGATGTTTCAGTGCAGGGGGAGTTGGATTAGAGATGTTTCAGAGCTGGGGGAGTTGGATTAGAGATGGTTCAGTGCAGAGGGAGTTGGATTAGAGATGTTTCAGTGCAGGGGGAGTGGGATTAGTGATGGTTCAGTGCACGGGGAGTTGGATTAGAGATGTTTCACTGCAGGGGGAGTTGGATTAGAGGTGGTTCAGTGCAGGGGGTGTTGGATTAGAGATGTTTCAGTGCAGGGGGAGTTGGATGAGAGATGTTTCATTGCAGGCGGAGTTGGACTAGAGATGTTTCAGTGCACGGGGAGTTGGATTTGAGATGTTTCAGTGCAGGGGGAGTTGGATTTGAGATGTTTCAGTGCAGGGGGAGTTGGATTAGAGATGTTTCAGTGCAGGGTGTGTTGGATTAGAGATGGTTCAGTGCAGGGGTAATTGGATTAGAGATGGTTCAGTGCAGGGGGAGTTTGATTAGAGATGGTTCAGTGCAGGGGTAATTGGATTAGAGATGGTACAGTGCAGGGGGAGTTGGATTAGAGATGGTTCAGTGCAGGGGGAGTTGGATTAGAGGTGGTTCAGTGCAGGGGGAGTTGGATTAGAGGTGGTTCAGTGCAGGGGGAGTTGGATGAGAGATGTTTCCGTGAAGGGGCAGTTGGAGTAGAGATGTTTCAGTGCAGGGTGTGTTGGATTAGAGATGTTTCAGTGCAGGGGGAGTTGGATTAGAGATGTTTCAGTGCAAGGCGAGTTGGATTAGAGATGTTTCAGTGCAGGTGCTTTGGATTCGTCATGTTTCACTACAGGGGGAGTTGGATTAGAGATGGTTCAGTGCAGGGGGAGTTGGATTAGTGACGTTTCAGTGCAGGGGGAGTTGGATTAGAGATGTTTCAGTGCAGGGGCAGTTGGATTAGTGATGTTTCAGTGCAGGGGGAGTTGGGTTAGAGATGTTTCACTGCTGGGGGAGTTGGATTAGAGATGGTTCAGTGCAGAGGGAGTTGGATTGGAGATGTCTCAGTGCAGGGGGAGTTGGATTAGAGATGTTTCAGTGCAGGGGGAGTTGGATTAGTGATGTTTCAGTGCAGGGGCAGTTGGATTAGAGATGTTTCAGTGCAGGGGCAGTTGGATTAGAGATGTTTCAGAGCTGGGGGAGTTGGATTAGAGATGGTTCAGTGCAGAGGGAGTTGGATTAGAGATGTTTCAGTGCAGGGGGCGTGGGATTAGTGATGGTTTTGTGCAGGGGGAGTTGGACTAGAGATGGTTCAGTGCAGGTGCTTTGGATTAGTGATGTTTCAGTGCAGGGGCAGTTGGATTAGAGATGTTTCAGAGCTGGGGGAGTTGGATTAGAGATGGTTCAGTGCAGGGGGAGTTGGATTAGAGATGGTTCAGTGCAGGGGGAGTTGGATTAGAGATGTTTCAGTGGAGGGGGAGTTGGATTAGAGATGTTTCAGTGCAGGGGGAGTTGGATTAGAGATTTTTCAGTGCAGGGGGAGTTGGATTAGAGATGTTTCAGTGCTGGGGGAGTTGGATTAGAGATGGTTCAGTGCAGGGGCTTTGGATTAGTGATGTTTCAGTGCAGGGGGAGTTGGATTAGAGATGGTTCAGTGCAGGGGGAGTTGGATTAGAGATGGTTCAGTGCAGGGGGAGTTGGATTAGAGATGTTTCAGTGGAGGGGGAGTTGGATGAGAGATGTTTCAGTGCAGGGGGAGTTGGATTAGAGATGTTTCAATTCAAGGGGAGTTGGATTAGAGATGTTTCAGTGCTGGGGGAGTTGGGTTAGAGATGGTTCAGTGCAGAGGGAGTTGGATTAGAGATGTTTCAATGCAGGTCGTGTTGGTTTTGAGATGTTTCAGTGCTGGGGGAGTTGGAGTAGAGATGTTTCAGTGCAGGGGCGGTTGGATTAGAGATGTTTCAGTGCTGGGGGAGTTGGATTAGAGATGTTTCAGTGCAGGGGGAGTTGGATTAGAGATGTTTCAGTGCAGGGGGAGTTGGATTAGTGATGGTTCAGTGCAGGGGCAGTTGGATTAGAGATGGTTCAGTGCAGGGGCAGTTGGATTAGAGATGGTTCAGTGCAGGGGGAGTTGGATTAGAGATGGTTCACTGCAGGGGGAGTTGGACTAGAGATGGTTCAGTGCACGGGGAGTTGGATTAGAGATGTTTCATTGCAGGGGGAGTTGGATTAGAGGTGGTTCAGTGCAGGGGGAGTTGGATTAGAGATGCTTCAGTGCAGGGGGAGTTGGATGAGAGATGTTTCATTGCAGGGGGAGTTGGATTAGAGTTGTTTCAGTGCAGGGGAAGTTGGATTTGAGATGTTTCAGTGCAGGGGGAGTTGGATTTGAGATGTTTCAGTGCAGGGGGTGTTGGATTAGAGATGTTGCAGTGCAGGGGGGGTTTGATCAGATATGTTTCAGTGCACGGGGAGTTGGATTAGAGATGGTTCAGTGCAGGGGAGTTGGATTAGAGATGGTTCAGTGCAGGTGCTTTGGATTCGTGATGTTTCACTGCAGGGGGAGTTGGATTAGAGATGGTTCAGTGCAGGGGGAGTTGGATTAGTGATGTTTCAGTGCAGGGGGAGTTGGATTAGAGATGTTTCAGTGCAGGGTCAGTTGGATTAGAGATGTTTCAGTGCTGGGGGAGTTGGATTAGAGGTGGTTCAGTGCAGGGGGAGTTGGATTAGAGATGGTTCATTGCAGGGGGAGTTGGACTAGAGATGGTTCAGTGCACGGGGAGTTGGATTAGAGATGTTTCATTGCAGGGGGAGTTGGATGAGAGATGTTTCAGTGCAGGGGGAGTTGGATGAGAGATGTTTCATTGCAGGGGGAGTTGGATTAGAGATGTTTCAGTGCAGGGGGAGTTGGATTTGAGATGTTTCAGTGCAGGGGTAATTGGATTAGAGATGGTTCAGTGCAGGGGTAGTTGGAATAGAGATGGTTCAGTGCAGGGGTAATTGGATTAGAGATGGTTCAGTGCAGGGGGCGTTGGATTAGAGATGGTTCAGTGCAGAGGGAGTTGGATTAGAGGTGGTTCAGTGCAGGGGGAGTTGGATTAGAGGTGGTTCAGTGCAGGGGGAGTTGGATGAGAGATGTTTCCGTGAAGGGGCAGTTGGATTAGAGATGGTTCAGTGCAGGGGCAGTTGGATTAGAGATGTTTCAGTGCTGGGGGAGTTGGATTAGAGATGGTTCAGTGCAGGGGGAGTTGGATTAGAGATGGTTCAGTGCAGGGGCAGTTGGATTAGAGATGGTTCAGTGCAGGGGCAGTTGGATTAGAGATGGTTCAGTGCAGGGGGAGTTGGATTAGAGATGGTTCAGTGCAGGTCGTGTTGGTTTTGAGATGTTTCAGTGCTGGGGGAGTTGGAGTAGAGATGTTTCAGTGCAGGGGCAGCAGGATTAGAGATGTTTCAGTGCTGGGGGAGTTGGATTAGAGATGTTTCAGTGCAGGGGGAGTTGGATTAGAGATGTTTCAGTCCAGGGGGAGTTGGATTAGAGATGGTTCAGTGCAGGGGCAGTTGGATTAGAGATGGTTCAGTGCAGGGGCAGTTGGATTAGAGATGGTTCAGTGCAGGGGGAGTTGGATTAGAGATGGTTCACTGCAGGGGGAGTTGGACTAGAGATGGTTCAGTGCACGGGGTGTTGGATTAGAGATGTTTCATTGCAGGGGAAGTTGGATTAGAGGTGGTTCAGTGCAGGGGGAGTTGGATTAGAGATGTTTCAGTGCAGGGGGAGTTGGATGAGAGATGTTTCATTGCAGGGGGAGTTGGATTAGAGTTGTTTCAGTGCAGGGGCAGTTGGATTTGAGATGTTTCAGTGCAGGGAGAGTTGGATTTGAGATGTTTCAGTGCAGGGGGAGTTGGATTAGAGATGTTTCAGTGCAGGGGGGGTTTGATCAGATATGTTTCAGTGCACGGGGAGTTGGATTAGAGATGGTTCAGTGCAGGCAAAGTTGGATTAGAGATGGTTCAGTGCAGGTGCTTTGGATTAGAGATGGTTCAGTGCAGGGGGATTTGGATTAGTGATGTTTCAGTGCAGGGGGAGTTGGATTAGAGATGTTTCAGTGCAGGGGGAGTTGGGTTAGAGATGTTTCAGTGCAGGGTCAGTTGGATTAGAGATGTTTCAGTGCTGGGGAAGTTGGATTAGAGGTGGTTCAGTGCAGGGGGAGTTGGATTAGAGATGGTTCATTGCAGGGGGAGTTGGACTAGAGATGGTTCAGTGCACGGGGAGTTGGATTAGAGATGTTTCATTGCAGGGGGAGTTGGATTAGAGGTGGTTCATTGGAGGGGAAGTTGGATTTGAGATGTTTCAGTGCAGGGGGAGTTGGATTTGAGATGTTTCAGTGCAGGGGGAGTTGGATTAGAGATGTTTCAGTGCAGGGGGGGTTTGATCAGATATGTTTCAGTGCACGGGGAGTTGGATTAGAGATGGTTCAGTGCAGGGGGAGTTGGATTAGAGATGGTTCAGTGCAGGTGCTTTGGATTCGTGATGTTTCACTGCAGGGGGAGTTGGATTAGAGATGGTTCAGTGCAGGGGGAGTTGGATTAGTGATGTTTCAGTGCAGGGGGAGTTGGATTAGAGATGTTTCAGTGCAGGGTCAGTTGGATTAGAGATGTTTCAGTGCTGGGGGAGTTGGATTAGAGGTGGTTCAGTGCAGGGGGAGTTGGATTAGAGATGGTTCATTGCAGGGGGAGTTGGACTAGAGATGGTTCAGTGCACGGGGAGTTGGATTAGAGATGTTTCATTGCATGGGGAGTTGGATGAGAGATGTTTCAGTGCAGGGGGAGTTGGATGAGAGATGTTTCATTGCAGGGGGAGTTGGATTAGAGATGTTTCAGTGCAGGGGGAGTTGGATTTGAGATGTTTCAGTGCAGGGGGAGTTGGATTTGAGATGTTTCAGTGCAGGGGGATTTGGATTAGAGATGTTTCAGTGCAGGGGTGTTGGATTAGAGATGGTTCAGTGCAGGGGTAATTGGATTAGAGATGGTTCAGTGCAGGGGTAGTTGGAATAGAGATGGTTCAGTGCAGGGGTAATTGGATTAGAGATGGTTCAGTGCAGGGGGAGTTGGATTAGAGATGGTTCAGTGTAGAGGGAGTTGGATTAGAGGTGGTTCAGTGCAGGGGGAGTTGGATTAGAGGTGGTTCAGTGCAGGGGGAGTTGGATGAGAGATGTTTCCGTGAAGGGGCAGTTGGATTAGAGATGGTTCAGTGCAGGGGCAGTTGGATTAGAGATGTTTCAGTGCTGGGGGAGTTGGATTAGAGATGGTTCAGTGCAGGGGGAGTTGGATTAGAGATGGTTCAGTGCAGGGGCAGTTGGATTAGAGATGGTTCAGTGCAGGGGCAGTTGGATTAGAGATGGTTCAGTGCAGGGGGAGTTGGATTAGAGATGGTTCAGTGCAGGTCGTGTTGGTTTTGAGATGTTTCAGTGCTGGGGGAGTTGGATTAGAGATGTTTCAGTGCAGGGGCAGCAGGATTAGAGATGTTTCAGTGCTGGGGGAGTTGGATTAGAGATGTTTCAGTGCAGGGGGAGTTGGATTAGAGATGTTTCAGTCCAGGGGGAGTTGGATTAGAGATGGTTCAGTGCAGGGGCAGTTGGATTAGAGATGGTTCAGTGCAGGGGCAGTTGGATTAGAGATGGTTCAGTGCTGGTGGAGTTGGATTAGAGATGGTTCACTGCAGGGGGAGTTGGACTAGAGATGGTTCAGTGCACGGGGTGTTGGATTAGAGATGTTTCAATGCAGGGGGAGTTGGATTAGAGGTGGTTCAGTGCAGGGGGAGTTGGATTAGAATGTTTCAGTGCAGGGGGAGTTGGATGAGAGATGTTTCATTGCAGGGGGAGTTGGATTAGAGTTGTTTCAGTGCAGGGGAATTTGGATTTGAGATGTTTCAGTGCAGGGAGAGTTGGATTTGAGATGTTTCAGTGCAGGGGGAGTTGGATTAGAGATGTTTCAGTGCAGGGGGGGGTTTGATCAGATATGTTTCAGTGCACGGGGAGTTGGATTAGAGATGGTTCAGTGCAGGCAAAGTTGGATTAGAGATGGTTCAGTGCAGGTGCTTTGGATTAGAGATGGTTCAGTGCAGGGGGATTTGGATTAGTGATGTTTCAGTGCAGGGGGAGTTGGATTAGAGATGTTTCAGTGCAGGGGGAGTTGGATTAGAGATGTTTCAGTGCAGGGTCAGTTGGATTAGAGATGTTTCAGTGCTGGCGGAGTTGGATTAGAGGTGGTTCAGTGCAGGGGGAGTTGGATTAGAGATGGTTCATTGCAGGGGGAGTTGGACTAGAGATGGTTCAGTGCACGGGGAGTTGGATTAGAGATGTTTCATTGCAGGGGGAGTTGGATTAGAGGTGGTTCAGTGCAGGGGGAGTTGGATTAGAGATGTTTCAGTGCAGGGGGAGTTGGATGAGAGATGTTTCATTGCAGGGGGAGTTGGATGAGAGATGTTTCAGTGCAGGGGGAGTTGGATTTGAGATGTTTCAGTGCAGGGGGAGTTGGATTTGAGATGTTTCAGTGCAGGGGGAGTTGGATTAGAGATGTTTCAGTGCAGGGGGTGTTGGATTAGAGATGGTTCAGTGCAGGGGTAATTGGATTAGAGATGGTTCAGTGCAGGGGTAGTTGGATTAGAGATGGTTCAGTGCAGGGGTAATTGGATTAGAGATGGTTCAGTGCAGGGGGAGTTGGATTAGAGATGGTTCAGTGCAGAGGGAGTTGGATTAGAGGTGGTTCAGTGCAGGGGGAGTTGGATTAGAGGTGGTTCAGTGCAGGGGGAGTTGGATGAGAGATGGTTCCGTGAAGGGGCAGTTGGATTAGAGATGTTTCAGTGCAGTGGGTGTTGGATTAGAGATGTTTCAGTGCAGGGGGAGTTGGATTAGAGATGTTTCAGTGCAAGGGGAGTTGGATTAGAGATGGTTCAGTGCAGGGGGAGTTGGATTAGAGATGGTTCAGTGCAGGGGGAGTTGGATTAGAGATGGTTCACTGCAGGGGGAGTTGGACTAGAGATGGTTCAGTGCACGGGGAGTTGGATTAGAGATGTTTCATTGCAGGGGGAGTTGGATTAGAGGTGGTTCAGTGCAGTGGGAGTTGGATTAGAGATGTTTCAGTGCAGGGGGAGTTGGATGAGAGATTTTTCATTGCAGGGGGAATTGGATTAGAGTTGTTTCAGTGCAGGGGAAGTTGGATTTGAGATGTTTCAGTGCAGGGGGAGTTGGATTGGAGATGTTTCAGTGCAGGGGGAGTTGGATTAGAGATGTTTCAGTGCAGGGGGGTTTGAATAGATATGTTTCAGAGCACGGGGAGTTGGATTAGAGATGGTTCAGTGCAGGGGGAGTTGGATTAGAGATGGTTCAGTGTAGGTGCTTTGGATTCGTGATGTTTCACTGCAGGGGGAGTTGGATTAGAGATGGTTCAGTGCAGGGGGAGTTGGATTAGTGATGTTTCAGTGCAGGGGGAGTTGGATTAGAGATGTTTCAGTGCAGGGGCAGTTGGATTAGGGATGTTTCAGTGCTGGGGGAGTTGGATTAGAGGTGGTTCAGTGCAGGGGGAGTTGGATTAGAGATGTTTCAGTGCTGGGGGAGTTGGATTAGAGATGGTTCAGTGCAGGGGCTTTGGATTAGAGATGTTTCAGTGCAGGGGGAGTTGGATTAGAGATGGTTCAGTGCAGGGGGAGTTGGATTAGAGATGGTTCAGTGCAGGGGGAGTTGGATTAGAGATGTTTCAGTGGAGGGGGAGTTGGATTAGAGATGTTTCAGTGCAGGGGGAGTTGGATTAGAGATGTTTCAGTTCAAGGGGAGTTGGATTAGAGATGTTTCAGTGCTGGGGGAGTTGTGTTAGAGATGGTTCAGTGCAGAGGGAGTTGGATTAGAGATGTTTCAGTGCAGGTCGTGTTGGTTTTGAGATGTTTCAGTGCTGGGGGAGTTGGAGTAGAGATGTTTCAGTGCAGGGGCAGTTGGATTAGAGATGTTTCAGTGCTGGGGGAGTTGGATTAGAGATGTTTCAGTGCAGGGGGAGTTGGATTAGAGATGTTTCAGTGCAGGGGGAGTTGGATTAGAGATGGTTCAGTGCAGGGGCAGTTGGATTAGAGATGGTTCAGTGCAGGGGCAGTTGGATTAGAGATGGTTCAGTGCAGGGGGAGTTGGATTAGAGATGGTTCACTGCAGGGGGAGTTGGACTAGAGATGGTTCAGAGCACGGGGAGTTGGATTAGGGATGTTTCATTGCAGGGGGAGTTGGATTAGAGGTGGTTCAGTGCAGGGGGAGTTGGATTAGAGATGCTTCAGTGCAGGGGGAGTTGGATGAGAGATGTTTCATTGCAGGGGGAGTTGGATTAGAGTTGTTTCAGTGCAGGGGAAGTTGGATTTGAGATGTTTCAGTGCAGGGGGAGTTGGATTTGAGATGTTTCAGTGCAGGGGGAGTTGGATTAGAGATGTTTCAGTGCAGGGGGGGTTCGATCAGATATGTTTCAGTGCACGGGGAGTTGGATTAGAGATGGTTCAGTGCAGGGGGAGTTGGATTAGAGATGGTTCAGTGCAGGTGCTTTGGATTCGTGATGTTTCACTGCAGGGGGAGTTGGATTAGAGATGGTTCAGTGCAGGGGGAGTTGGATTAGTGATGTTTCAGTGCAGGGGGAGTTGGATTAGAGATGTTTCAGTGCAGGGTCAGTTGGATTAGAGATGTTTCAGTGCTGGGGGTGTTGGATTAGAGGTGGTTCAGTGCAGGGGGAGTTGGATTAGAGATGGTTCATTGCAGGGGGAGTTGGACTAGAGATGGTTCAGTGCACGGGGAGTTGGATTAGAGATGTTTCATTGCAGGGGGAGTTGGATGAGAGATGTTTCAGTGCAGGGGGAGTTGGATGAGAGATGTTTCATTGCAGGGGGAATTGGATTAGAGATGTTTCAGTGCAGGGGGAGTTGGATTTGAGATGTTTCAGTGCAGGGGGAGTTGGATTTGAGATGTTTCAGTGCAGGGGGAGTTGGATTAGAGATGTTTCAGTGCAGGGGTGTTGGATTAGAGATGGTTCAGTGCAGGGGTAATTGGATTAGAGATGGTTCAGTGCAGGGGTAGTTGGAATAGAGATGGTTCAGTGCAGGGGTAATTGGATTAGAGATGGTTCAGTGCAGGGGGAGTTGGATTAGAGATGGTTCAGTGCAGAGGGAGTTGGATTAGAGGTGGTTCAGTGCAGGGGGAGTTGGATTAGAGGTGGTTCAGTGCAGGGGGAGTTGGATGAGAGATGTTTCCGTGAAGGGGCAGTTGGATTAGAGATGGTTCAGTGCAGGGGCAGTTGGATTAGAGATGGTTCAGTGCAGGTGCTTTGGATTCGTGATGTTTCACTGCAGGGGGAGTTGGATTAGAGATGGTTCAGTGCAGGGGGAGTTGGATTAGTGATGTTTCAGTGCATGGGGAGTTGGATTAGAGATGTTTCAGTGCAGGGGCAGTTGGATTAGGGATGTTTCAGTGCTGGGGGAGTTGGATTAGAGGTGGTTCAGTGCAGGGGGAGTTGGATTAGAGATGTTTCAGTGCTGGGGGAGTTGGATTAGAGATGGTTCAGTGCAGGGGCTTTGGATTAGTGATGTTTCAGTGCAGGGGGAGTTGGATTAGAGATGGTTCAGTGCAGGGGGAGTTGGATTAGAGATGGTTCAGTGCAGGGGGAGTTGGATTAGAGATGTTTCAGTGGAGGGGGAGTTGGATTAGAGATGTTTCAGTGCAGGGGGAGTTGGATTAGAGATGTTTCAGTTCAAGGGGAGTTGGATTAGAGATGTTTCAGTGCTGGGGGAGTTGTGTTAGAGATGGTTCAGTGCAGAGGGAGTTGGATTAGAGATGTTTCAGTGCAGGTCGTGTTGGTTTTGAGATGTTTCAGTGCTGGGGGAGTTGGAGTAGAGATGTTTCAGTGCAGGGGCAGTTGGATTAGAGATGTTTCAGTGCTGGGGGAGTTGGATTAGAGATGTTTCAGTGCAGGGGGAGTTGGATTAGAGATGTTTCAGTGCAGGGGGAGTTGGATTAGAGATGGTTCAGTGCAGGGGCAGTTGGATTAGAGATGGTTCAGTGCAGGGGCAGTTGGATTAGAGATGGTTCAGTGCAGGGGGAGTTGGATTAGAGATGGTTCACTGCAGGGGGAGTTGGACTAGAGATGGTTCAGTGCACGGGGAGTTGGATTAGAGATGTTTCATTGCAGGGGGAGTTGGATTAGAGGTGGTTCAGTGCAGGGGGAGTTGGATTAGAGATGCGTCAGTGCAGGGGGAGTTGGATGAGAGATGTTTCATTGCAGGGGGAGTTGGATTAGAGTTGTTTCAGTGCAGGGGAAGTTGGATTTGAGATGTTTCAGTGCAGGGGGAGTTGGATTTGAGATGTTTCAGTGCAGGGGGAGTTGGATTAGAGATGTTTCAGTGCAGGGGGGGTTTGATCAGATATGTTTCAGTGCACGGGGAGTTGGATTAGAGATGGTTCAGTGCAGGGGGAGTTGGATTAGAGATGGTTCAGTGCAGGTGCTTTGGATTCGTGATGTTTCACTGCATGGGGAGTTGGATTAGAGATGGTTCAGTGCAGGGGGATTTGGATTAGTGATGTTTCAGTGCAGGGGGAGTTGGATTATAGATGTTTCAGTGCAGGGTCAGTTCGATTAGAGATGTTTCAGTGCTGGGGGAGTTGGATTAGAGGTGGTTCAGTGCAGGGGGAGTTGGATTAGAGATGGTTCATTGCAGGGGGAGTTGGACTAGAGATGGTTCAGTGCACGGGGAGTTGGATTAGAGATGTTTCATTGCAGGGGGAGTTGGATGAGAGATGTTTCAGTGCAGGGGGAGTTGGATGAGAGATGTTTCATTGCAGGGGGAGTTGGATTAGAGATGTTTCAGTGCAGGGGGAGTTGGATTTGAGATGTTTCAGTGCAGGGGGAGTTGGATTTGAGATGTTTCAGTGCAGGGGGAGTTGGATTAGAGATGTTTCAGTGCAGGGGTGTTGGATTAGAGATGGTTCAGTGCAGGGTTAATTGGATTAGAGATGGTTCAGTGCAGGGGTAGTTGGAATAGAGATGGTTCAGTGCAGGGGTAATTGGATTAGAGATGGTTCAGTGCAGGGGGAGTTGGATTAGAGATGGTTCAGTGCAGAGGGAGTTGGATTAGAGGTGGTTCAGTGCAGGGGGAGTTGGATTAGAGGTGGTTCAGTGCAGGGGGAGTTGGATGAGAGATGTTTCCGTGAAGGGGCAGTTGGATTAGAGATGGTTCAGTGCAGGGGCAGTTGGATTAGAGATGTTTCAGTGCTGGGGGAGTTGGATTAGAGATGGTTCAGTGCAGGGGGAGTTGGATTAGTGATGGTTCAGTGCAGGGGCAGTTGGATTAGAGATGGTTCAGTGCAGGGGCAGTTGGATTAGAGATGGTTCAGTGCAGGGGGAGTTGGATTAGAGATGGTTCAGTGCAGGTCGTGTTGGTTTTGAGATGTTTTAGTGCTGGGGGAGTTGGAGTAGAGATGTTTCAGTGCAGGGGCAGCAGGATTAGAGATGTTTCAGTGCTGGGGGAGTTGGATTAGAGATGTTTCAGTGCAGGGGGAGTTGGATTAGAGATGTTTCAGTGCAGGGGGAGTTGGATTAGAGATGGTTCAGTGCAGGGGCAGTTGGATTAGAGATGGTTCAGTGCAGGGGCAGTTGGATTAGAGACGGTTCAGTGCAGGGGGAGTTGGATTAGAGATGGTTCACTGCAGGGGGAGTTGGACTAGAGATGGTTCAGTGCACGGGGTGTTGGATTAGAGATGTTTCATTGCAGGGGGAGTTGGATTAGAGGTGGTTCAGTGCAGGGGGAGTTGGATTAGAGATGTTTCAGTGCAGGGGGAGTTGGATGAGAGATGTTTCATTGCAGGGGGAGTTGGATTTGAGTTGTTTCAGTGCAGGGGAAGTTGGATTTGAGATGTTTCAGTGCAGGGGGAGTTGGATTTGAGATGTTTCAGTGCAGGGGGAGTTGGATTAGAGATGTTTCAGTGCAGGGGGTGTTTGATCAGATATGTTTCAGTGCACGGGGAGTTGGATTAGAGATGGTTCAGTGCAGGCAGAGTTGGAATAGAGATGGTTCAGTGCAGGTGCTTTGGATTCGTGATGTTTCACTGCAGGGGGAGTTGGATTAGAGATGGTTCAGTGCAGGGGGATTTGGATTAGTGATGTTTCAGTGCAGGGGGAGTTGGATTAGAGATGCTTCAGTGCAGGGTCAGTTGGATTAGAGATGTTTCAGTGCTGGGGGAGTTGGACTAGAGATGGTTCAGTGCACGGGGAGTTGGATTAGAGATGTTTGATTGCAGGGGGAGTTGGATTAGAGGTGGTTCAGTGCAGGGGGAGTTGGATTAGAGATGGTTCATTGCAGGGGGAGTTGGACTAGAGATGGTTCAGCGCACGGGGAGTTGGATTAGAGATGTTTCATTGCAGGGGGAGTTGGATTAGAGGTGGTTCAGTGCAGGGGGAGTTGGATTAGAGATGTTTCAGTGCAGGGGGAGTTGGATGAGAGATGTTTCATTGCAGGGGGAGTTGGATTAGAGATGTTTCAGTGCAGGGGGAGTTGGATTTGAGATGTTTCCGTGCAGGGGGAGTTGGATTTGAGATGTTTCAGTGCAGGGGGAGTTGGATTAGAGATGTTTCAGTGCAGGGGGTGTTGGATTAGAGATGGTTCAGTGCAGGGGTAATTGGATTAGAGATGGTTCAGTGCAGGGGTAGTTGGATTAGAGATGGTTCAGTGCAGGGGTAATTGGATTAGAGATGGTTCAGTGCAGGGGGAGTTGGATTAGAGATGGTTCAGTGCAGAGGGAGTTGGATTAGAGGTGGTTCAGTGCAGGGGGAGTTGGATTAGAGGTGGTTCAGTGCAGGGGGAGTTGGATGAGAGATGTTTCCGTGAAGGGGCAGTTGGATTAGAGATGTTTCAGTGCAGGTGGAGTTGGAGTAGAGATGTTTCAGTGCAGGGGGAGTTGGATTAGAGATGTTTCAGTGCAGGGGGTGTTGGATTAGAGATGTTTCAGTGCAGGGGGAGTTGGATTAGAGATGTTTCAGTGCAAGGGGAGTTGGATTAGAGATGGTTCAGTGCAGGGGGAGTTGGATTAGAGATGGTTCAGTGCAGGGGGAGTTGGATTAGAGATGGTTCACTGCAGGGGGAGTTGGACTAGAGATGGTTCAGTGCACGGGGAGTTGGATTAGAGATGTTTCATTGCAGGGGGAGTTGGATTAGAGGTGGTTCAGTGCAGGGGGAGTTGGATTAGAGATGTTTCTGTGCAGGGGGAGTTGGATGAGAGATGTTTCATTGCAGGGGGAGTTGGATTAGAGTTGTTTCAGTGCAGGGGAAGTTGGATTTGAGATGTTTCAGTGCAGGGGGAGTTGGATTTGAGATATTTCAGTGCAGGGGGAGTTGGATTAGAGATGTTTCAGTGCAGGGGGGTTTGATTAGATATGTTTCAGAGCACGGGGAGTTGGATTAGAGATGGTTCAGTGCAGGGGGAGTTGGATTAGAGATGGTTCAGTGCAGGTGCTTTGGATTCGTGATGTTTCACTGCAGGGGGAGTTGGATTAGAGATGGTTCAGTGCAGGGGGAGTTGGATTAGTGAAGTTTCAGTGCAGGGGGAGTTGGATTAGAGATGTTTCAGTGCAGGGGCAGTTGGATTAGGGATGTTTCAGTGCTGGGGGAGTTGGATTAGAGGTGGTTCAGTGCAGGGGGAGTTGGATTAGAGATGGTTCATTGCAGGGGGAGTTGGACTAGAGATGGTTCAGTGCACGGGGAGTTGGATTAGAGATGTTTCATTGCAGGGGGAGTTGGATTAGAGGTGGTTCAGTGCAGGGGGAGTTGGATTAGAGATGTTTCAGTGCAGGGGGAGTTGGATGAGAGATGTTTCATTGCAGGGGGAGTTGGATTAGAGATGTTTCAGTGCAGGGGGAGATGGATTTGAGATGTTCCAGTGCAGGGTGAGTTGGATTTGAGATGTTTCAGTGCAGGGGGAGTTGGATTAGAGATGTTTCAGTGCAGGGGGTGTTGGATTAGAGATGGTTCAGTGCAGGGGTAATTGGATTAGAGATGGTTCTGTGCAGGGGTAGTTTGATTATAGATGGTTCAGTGCAGGGGTAATTGGATTAGAGATGGTTCAGTGCAGGGGGAGTTGGATTAGAGATGGTTCAGTGCAGGGGGAGTTGGATTAGAGGTGGTTCAGTGCAGGGGGAGTTGGATGAGAGATGTTTCCGTGAAGGGGCAGTTGGATTAGAGAAGTTTCAGTGCAGGGTGTGTTGGATTAGAGATGTTTCAGTGCAGGGGGAGTTGGATTAGAGATGTTTCAGTGCAAGGGGAGTTGGATTAGAGATGTTTCAGTGTAGGTGCTTTGGATTAGTGATGTTTCAGTGTAGGGGCAGTTGGATTAGAGATGTTTCAGAGCTGGGGGAGTTGGATTAGAGATGGTTCAGTGCAGGGGGAGTTGGATTAGAGATGGTTCAGCGCAGGGGGAGTTGGATTAGAGATGTTTCAGTGCAGGGGGAGTTGGGTTAGAGATGTTTCAGTGCAGGGGCAGTTGGATTTGAGAGGTTTCAGTGCTGGGGGAGTTGGATTAGAGATGGTTCAGTGCAGGGGGAGTTGGATTAGAGATGGTTCAGTGCAGGGGCAGTTGGATTCGAGATGGTTCAGTGCAGGTGCAGTTGGAATAGAGATGGTTCAGTGCAATGGCAGTTGGATTAGAGATGTTTCAGTGCAGGGGGAGTTGGATTAGAGATGTTTCAGTGCAGGGGGAGTTGGATGAGAGATGTTTCAGTGCAGGGGCAGTTGAATTAGAGATGTTTCAGTGCAGGGGGAGTTGGATGAGAGATGTTTCAGTGCAGGGGGAGTTGGATGAGAGATGTTTCAGTGCTGGGGGAGTTGGATAAGAGATGTTTCAGTGCAGGGTGAGTTGGATTAGAGATGGTTCAGTGCAGGGGGAGTTGGATGAGAGATGTTTCAGTGCAGGGGGAGTTGGATTAGAGATGGTTCAGTGCAGGTCGTGTTGGATTAGAGATGTTTCAGTGCTGGGGGAGTTGGATTAGAGATGTTTCAGTGCTGGGGGAGTTGGATTAGAGATGCTTCAGTGCACGGGGAGTTGGATTAGAGATGTTTCAGTGCTGGGGGAGTTGGATTAGAGATGGTTCAGTGCAGAGGGAGTTGGATTAGAGATGTTTCAGTGCAGGGGGAGTTGGATTAGAGATGTTTCAGTGCTGGGGCAGTTGGATTAGAGATGTTTCAGTGCAGGGGCAGTTGGATTAGAGATGTATCAGCGCTGGGGGAGTTGGATTAGAGATGGTTCAGTGCAGAGGGAGTTGGATTAGAGATGTTTCAGTGCAGGGGGAGTTGGATTAGTGATGGTTCAGTGCAGCGGGTGTTGGATTAGAGATGGTTCAGTGCAGGTGTTTTGGATTAGTGATGTTTCAGTGCAGGGGGAGTTGGATTAGAGATGGTTCAGTGCAGGGGGAGTTGGATTAGAGAAGTTTCAGTGGAGGGGGAGATGGATTAGAGATGTTTCAGTGCAGGGGGAGTTGGATTAGAGATGTTTCAGTGCAGGGGGAGTTGGATTAGAGATGTTTCAGTGCTGGGGGAGTTGGGTTAGAGATGGTTCAGTGCAGGTGCTTTGGATTAGTGATGTTTCAGTGCAGGGGGAGTTGGATTAGAGATGGTTCAGTGCAGGGGGAGTTGGATTAGAGAAGTTTCAGTGGAGGGGGAGTTGGATTAGAGATGTTTCAGTGCAGGGGGAGTTGGATTAGAGATGTTTCAGTGCAGGGGGTGTTGGATTAGAGATGTTTCAGTGCTGGGGGAGTTGGGTTAGAGATGGTTCAGTGCAGAGGGAGTTGGATTAGAGATGTTTCAGTGCAGGGGGAGTTGGATTAGAGATGTTTCAGTGCAGGGGGAGTTGGGTTAGAGATGTTTCAGTGCAGGGGCAGTTGGATTAGAGATCTTTCAGTGCTGTGGGAGTTGGGTTAGAGATGGTTCAGCGCAGAGGGAGTTGGATTAGAGATGTTTCAGTGCAGGGGGAGTTGGATTAGAGATGGTTCAGTGCAGGGGGAGTTGGATTAGAGATGGTTCAGTGCAGGGGCAGTTGGATTAGAGATGGTACAGTGCAGGGGCAGTTGGATTAGAGATGGTTCAGTGCAATGGCAGTTGGATTATTGATGTTTCAGTGCAGGGGTAGTTGGATTAGAGATGGTTCAGTGCAGGGGGAGTTGGATGAGAGATGTTTCAGTGCAGGGGGAGTTGAATTAGAGATGTTTCAGTGCAGGGGGAGTTGGATGAGAGATGTTTCAGTGCAGGGGGAGTTGGATTAGAGATGTTTCAGCGCTGGGGGAGTTGGATAAGAGATGTTTCAGTGCAGGGTGAGTTGGATTAGAGATGGTTCAGTGCAGGGGGAGTTGGATGAGAGATGTTTCAGTGCAGGGGGAGTTGGATTAGAGATGTTTCAGTGCAGGGGGAGTTGGATTAGAGATGTTTCAGTGCTGGGGGAGTTGGATTAGAGATGTTTCAGTGCAGGGGGAGTTGGATTAGAGATGTTTCAGTGCAGGGGGAGTTGGATTAGTGATGGTTCAGTGCACGGTGAGATGTATTAGAGATGTTTCAGTGCAGGGGGAGTTGGATTAGAGATGGTTCACTGCAGGGGGAGTTGGATTAGAGATGGTTCATTGCAGGGGGAGTTGGACTAGAGATGGTTCAGTGCACGGGTATTTGGATTAGAGATGTTTCATTGCAGGGGGAGTTCGATTAGAGGTGGTTCAGTGCAGGGGGAGTTGGATTAGAGATGTTTCAGTGCAGGGGGAGTTGGATGAGAGATGTTTCATTGCAGGGGGAGTTGGATTAGAGATGTTTCGGTGCAGGGGGTGTTGGATTAGAGATGTTTCAGTGCAGGGGGAGTTGGATTAGAGATGTTTCAGTGCAGGGGGAGTTGGATTAGAGATGGTTCATTGCAGGGGTAATTGGATTAGAGATGGTTCAGTGCAGGGGCAGTTGGATTAGAGATGGTTCAGTGCAGCGGTAATTGGATTGGAGATGGTTCAGTGCAGGGGGAGTTGGATTAGAGATGTTTCAGTGCAGGGGGAGTTGGATTAGATATGTTTCAGTGCAGGGGGAGTTGGATTAGAGATGGTTCAGTGCACGGGGAGTTGGATTAGAGATGTTTCAGTGCAGGGGGAGTAGGATGAGAGATGTTTCATTGCAGGGGCAGTTGGATTAGAGATGTTTCAGAGCAGGGGGAGTTGGATTAGAGATGGTTCACTGCAGGGGGAGTTGGATTAGAGATGGTTCATTGCAGGGGGAGATGGACTAGAGATGCTTCAGTGCAGGGGGAGTTGGATTAGAGATGTTTCATTGCAGGGGGAGTTGGATTAGAGGTGGTTCAGTGCAGGGGGAGTTGGATTAGAGATGTTTCAGTGCAGGGGGAGTTGGATGAGAGATTTTTCATTGCAGGGGGTGTTGGATTAGAGATGATTCAGTGCAGGGGGAGTTGGATTTGAGATTTATCAGTGCAGGGGGAAATGGATTTGAGATGTTTCAGTGCAGGGGGTGTTGGATTAGAGATGTTTCAGTGCAGGGGGAGTTGGATTAGAGATGGTTCAGTGCAGGGGTAATTGGATTAGAGATGGTTCAGTGCAGGGGTAGTTGGATCAGAGATGGTTCAGTGCAGGGGTAATTGGATTAGAGATGGTTCAGTGCAGGGGGAGTTGGATTAGAGATGGTTCAGTGCAGGGGGAGTTGGATTAGAGGTGGTTCAGTGCAGGGGGAGTTGGATTAGAGGTGGTTCAGTGCAGGGGGAGTTGGATGAGAGATATTTCCGTGCAGGGGCAGTTGGATTAGAGATGTTTCAGTGCAGGGGGTGTTGGATTAGAGATGTTTCAGTGCAGGGGGAGTTGGATTAGAGATGTTTCAGAGCAAGGGGAGTTGGAGTAGAGATGTTTCAGTGCAGGGGGAGTTGGATTAGAGATGGTTCAGTGCAGGGGGAGTTGGATTAGAGATGGTTCAGTGCAGGTGCTTTGGATTAGTGATGTTTCACTGCAGGGGGAGTTGGATTAGAGATGGTTCAGTGCAGGGGGAGTTGGATTAGTGTCGTTTCAGTGCAGGGGGAGTTGGATTAGAGATGTTTCAGTACAGGGGCAGTTGGATTAGAGATGTTTCAGTGCAGGGGGAGTTGGGTTAGAGATGTTTCAGTGCAGGGGCAGTTGGATTAGAGATGTTTCAGTGCTGGGGGAGAAGGATTAGGCATGGTTCAGTGCAGAGGGAGTTGGATTAGAGATGTTTCAGTGCAGGGGGAGTTGGATTAGAGATGTTTCAGTGGAGGGGAAGTTGGATTAGTGATGTTTCAGTGCAGGGGCAGTTCGATTTGAGATGTTTCAGTGCAGGGGCAGTTGGATTAGAGATGTTTCAGTGCTGGTGGAGTTGTATTAGAGATGGTTCAGTGCAGAGGGAGTAGGATTAGAGATGTTTCAGTGCAGGGGGAGTTGGATTAGTGATGGTTCAGTGCAGGGGGAGTTGAATTAGACATGGTTCAGTGCAGGTGCTTTGGATTAGTGATGTTTCAGTGCAGGGGGAGTTGGATTAGAGATGGTTCAGTGCAGGGGGAGTTGGATTAGAGATGTTTCAGTGGAGGGGGAGTTGGATTAGAGATGTTTCAGTGCAGGGGGAGTTGGATTAGAGATGTTTCAGTGCAAGGGGAGTTGGATTAGAGATGTTTCAGTGCTGGGGAAGTTGGGTTAGACATGGTTCAGTGCAGAGGGAGTTGGATTAGAGATGTTTCAGTGCAGGGGGATTTGGGTTAGAGATGTTTCAGTGCAGGGGGAGTTGGATTAGAGGTGTTTCAGTGCAGGGGGAGTTGGGTTAGAGATGTTTCAGTGCTGGGGGAGTTGGGTTAGACATGTTTCAGTGCAGAGGGAGTTGGATTAGAGATGTTTCAGTGCAGGGGGAGTTGGATTAGAGATGTTTCAGTGCAGGGGGAGTTGGATTAGAGATGTTTCAGTGCAGGGGGAGTTGGGTTAGAGATGTTTCAGTGCAGGGGCAGTTGGATTAGAGATGTTTCAGTGCTGGGGGAGTTGGATTAGAGATGGTTCAGTGCAGGGGGAGATGGATTAGAGATGGTTCAGTGCAGGGGGAGTTGGATTAGAGATGATTCAGTGGAGGGGGAGTTGGATTTGAGATGTTTCAGTGCAGGGGGAGTTGGATTAGAGATGGTTCAGTGCAGGGGCAGTTGGATTAGAGATGGTTCAATGCAGGTGCTTTGGATTAGTGATGTTTCAGTGCAGGGGGAGTTGGATTAGAGATTGTTCAGTGCAGGGGGAGTTGGATTAGAGATGTTTCAGTGGAGGGGGAGTTGGATTTGAGATGTTTCAGTGCAGGGGGAGTTGGATTAGAGATGTTTCAGTGCAGGGGGAGTTGGATTAGAGATGTTTCAGTGCTGGGGGAGTTGGGTTGGAGATGGTTCAGTGCAGAGGGAGTTGGATTAGAGATGTTTCAGTGCAGGGGGAGTTGGATTAGAGATGTTTCAGTGCAGGGGGAGTTGGGTTAGAGATGTTTCAGTGCAGGGGCAGTTGGATTAGAGATGTTTCAGTGCTGGGGGAGTTGGATTAGAGATGGTTCAGTGGAGGGGGCGTTGGATTAGAGATGGTTCAGTGCAGGGGCAGTTGGATTAGAGATGGTTCAGTGCAGGGGCAGTTGGATTAGAGATGGTTCACTGCAGGGGGAGTTGGATTAGAGATTGTTCATTGCAGGGGGAGTTGGGCTAGAGATGGTTCAGTACACGGGGAGTTGGATTAGAGATGTTTCATTGCAGGGGGAGTTGGACTAGAGGTGGTTCAGTGCAGGGGGAGTTGGATTAGAGATGTTTCAGTGCAGGGGGAGTTGGATGAGAGATGTTTCATTGCAGGGGGAGTTGGATTAGAGATGTTTCAGTGCAGGGGGAGTTGGATTTGAGATGTTTCAGTGCAGGGGTAGTTGGATTTGAGATGTTTCAGTGCAGGGGGAGTTAGATTGGAGATGTTTCAGTGCAGGGGGTGTTGGATTAGAGATGGTTCAGTGCAGGGGTAATTGGATTAGAGATGGTTCAGTGCAGGGGTAGTTGGATTAGGGATGGTTCAGTGCAGGGGTAATTGGATTAGAGATGGTTCAGTGCAGGGGGAGTTGGATTAGAGATGTTTCAGTGCAGGGGGAGTTGGATTAGATATGTTTCAGTGCACGGGGAGTTGGATTAGACATGTTTCAGTGCAGGGGGAGTAGGATGAGAGATGTTTCATTGCAGGGGCAGTTGGATTAGAGATGTTTCAGTGCTGGGGGAGTTGGATTTGAGATTTATCAGTGCAGGGGGAAATGGATTTGAGATGTTTCAGTGCAGGGGGTGTTGGATTAGAGATGTTTCAGTGCAGGGGGAGTTGGATTAGAGATGGTTCAGTGCAGGGGGAGTTGGATTAGAGATGGTTCATTGCAGGGGGAGTTGGGCTAGAGATGGTTCAGTACACGGGGAGTTGGATTAGAGATGTTTCATTGCAGGGGGAGTTGGATTAGAGGTGGTTCAGTGCAGGGGGAGTTGGATTAGAGATGTTTCAGTGCAGGGGGAGTTGGATGAGAGATGTTTCATTGCAGGGGGAGTTGGATTAGAGATGTTTCAGTGCAGGGGGAGTTGGATTTGAGATGTTTCAGTGCAGGGGTAGTTGGATTTGAGATGTTTCAGTGCAGGGGGAGTTAGATTGGAGATGTTTCAGTGCAGGGGGTGTTGGATTAGAGATGGTTCAGTGCAGGGGTAATTGGATTAGAGATGGTTCAGTGCAGGGGTAGTTGGATTAGGGATGGTTCAGTGCAGGGGTAATTGGATTAGAGATGGTTCAGTGCAGGGGGAGTTGGATTAGAGATGTTTCAGTGCAGGGGGAGTTGGATTAGATATGTTTCAGTGCACGGGGAGTTGGATTAGACATGTTTCAGTGCAGGGGGAGTAGGATGAGAGATGGTTCAGTGGAGGGGGCGTTGGATTAGAGATGGTTCAGTGCAGGGGCAGTTGGATTAGAGATGGTTCAGTGCAGGGGCAGTTGGATTAGAGATGGTTCACTGCAGGGGGAGTTGGATTAGAGATGGTTCATTGCAGGGGGAGTTGGGCTAGAGATGGTTCAGTACACGGGGAGTTGGATTAGAGATGTTTCATTGCAGGGGCAGTTGGATTAGAGATGTTTCAGTGCTGGGGGAGTTGGATTAGAGATGGTTCAGTGGAGGGGGCGTTGGATTAGAGATGGTTCAGTGCAGGGGCAGTTGGATTAGAGATGGTTCAGTGCAGGGGCAGTTGGATTAGAGATGGTTCACTGCAGGGGGAGTTGGATTAGAGATGGTTCATTGCAGGGGGAGTTGGGCTAGAGATGGTTCAGTACACGGGGAGTTGGATTAGAGATGTTTCATTGCAGGGGGAGTTGGATTAGAGGTGGTTCAGTGCAGGGGGAGTTGGATTAGAGATGTTTCAGTGCAGGGGGAGTTGGATGAGAGATGTTTCATTGCAGGGGGAGTTGGATTAGAGATGTTTCAGTGCAGGGGGAGTTGGATTTGAGATGTTTCAGTGCAGGGGTAGTTGGATTTGAGATGTTTCAGTGCAGGGGGAGTTAGATTGGAGATGTTTCAGTGCAGGGGGTGTTGGATTAGAGATGGTTCAGTGCAGGGGTAATTGGATTAGAGATGGTTCAGTGCAGGGGTAGTTGGATTAGGGATGGTTCAGTGCAGGGGTAATTGGATTAGAGATGGTTCAGTGCAGGGGGAGTTGGATTAGAGATGTTTCAGTGCAGGGGGAGTTGGATTAGATATGTTTCAGTGCACGGGGAGTTGGATTAGACATGTTTCAGTGCAGGGGGAGTAGGATGAGAGATGTTTCATTGCAGGGGCAGTTGGATTAGAGATGTTTCAGTGCAGGGGGTGTTGGATTAGAGATGTTTCAGTGCAGGGGGAGTTGGATTAGAGATGTTTCAGAGCAAGGGGAGTTGGAGTAGAGATGTTTCAGTGCAGAGGGAGTTGGATTAGAGATGGTTCAGTGCAGGGGGAGTTGGATTAGAGATGGTTCAGTGCAGGTGCTTTGGATTAGTGATGTTTCACTGCAGGGGGAGTTGGATTAGAGATGGTTCAGTGCAGGGGGAGTTGGATTAGTGTCGTTTCAGTGCAGGGGGAGTTGGATTAGAGATGTTTCAGTACAGGGGCAGTTGGATTAGAGATGTTTCAGTGCAGGGGGAGTTGGGTTAGAGATGTTTCAGTGCAGGGGCAGTTGGATTAGAGATGTTTCAGTGCTGGGGGAGAAGGATTAGGCATGGTTCAGTGCAGAGGGAGTTGGATTAGAGATGTTTCAGTGCAGGGGGAGTTGGATTAGAGATGTTTCAGTGCAGGGGAAGTTGGATTAGTGATGTTTCAGTGCAGGGGCAGTTCGATTTGAGATGTTTCAGTGCAGGGGCAGTTGGATTAGAGATGTTTCAGTGCTGGTGGAGTTGTATTAGAGATGGTTCAGTGCAGAGGGAGTAGGATTAGAGATGTTTCAGTGCAGGGGGAGTTGGATTAGTGATGGTTCAGTGCAGGGGGAGTTGAATTAGAGATGGTTCAGTGCAGGTGCTTTGGATTAGTGATGTTTCAGTGCAGGGGGAGTTGGATTAGAGATGGTTCAGTGCAGGGGGAGTTGGATTAGAGATGTTTCAGTGGAGGGGGAGTTGGATTAGAGATGTTTCAGTGCAGGGGGAGTTGGATTAGAGATGTTTCAGTGCAAGGGGAGTTGGATTAGAGATGTTTCAGTGCTGGGGAAGTTGGGTTAGACATGGTTCAGTGCAGAGGGAGTTGGATTAGAGATGTTTCAGTGCAGGGGGAGTTGGGTTAGAGATGTTTCAGTGCAGGGGGAGTTGGATTAGAGGTGTTTCAGTGCAGGGGGAGTTGGGTTAGAGATGTTTCAGTGCTGGGGGAGTTGGGTTAGACATGTTTCAGTGCAGAGGGAGTTGGATTAGAGATGTTTCAGTGCAGGGGGAGTTGGATTAGAGATGTTTCAGTGCAGGTGGAGTTGGATTAGAGATGTTTCAGTGCAGGGGGAGTTGGGGTAGAGATGTTTCAGTGCAGGGGCAGTTGGATTAGAGATGTTTCAGTGCTGGGGGAGTTGGATTAGAGATGGTTCAGTGCAGGGGGAGATGGATTAGAGATGGTTCAGTGCAGGGGGAGTTGGATTAGAGATGGTTCAGTGGAGGGGGAGTTGGATTTGAGATGTTTCAGTGCAGGGGGAGTTGGATTAGAGATGGTTCAGTGCAGGGGCAGTTGGATTAGAGATGGTTCAATGCAGGTGCTTTGGATTAGTGATGTTTCAGTGCAGGGGGAGTTGGATTAGAGATTGTTCAGTGCAGGGGGAGTTGGATTAGAGATGTTTCAGTGGAGGGGGAGTTGGATTTGAGATGTTTCAGTGCAGGGGGAGTTGGATTAGAGATGTTTCAGTGCAGGGGGAGTTGGATTAGAGATGTTTCAGTGCTGGGGGATTTGGGTTGGAGATGGTTCAGTGCAGAGGGAGTTGGATTAGAGATGTTTCAGTGCAGGGGGAGTTGGATTAGAGATGTTTCAGTGCAGGGGGAGTTGGGTTAGAGATGTTTCAGTGCAGGGGCAGTTGGATTAGAGATGTTTCAGTGCTGGGGGAGTTGGATTAGAGATGGTTCAGTGGAGGGGGCGTTGGATTAGAGATGGTTCAGTGCAGGGGCAGTTGGATTAGAGATGGTTCAGTGCAGGGGCAGTTGGATTAGAGATGGTTCACTGCAGGGGGAGTTGGATTAGAGATGGTTCATTGCAGGGGGAGTTGGGCTAGAGATGGTTCAGTACACGGGGAGTTGGATTAGAGATGTTTCATTGCAGGGGGAGTTGGATTAGAGGTGGTTCAGTGCAGGGGGAGTTGGATTAGAGATGTTTCAGTGCAGGGGGAGTAGGATGAGAGATGTTTCATTGCAGGGGGAGTTGGATTAGAGATGTTTCAGTGCAGGGGGAGTTGGATTTGAGATGTTTCAGTGCAGGGGTAGTTGGATTTGAGATGTTTCAGTGCAGGGGGAGTTAGATTGGAGATGTTTCAGTGCAGGGGGTGTTGGATTAGAGATGGTTCAGTGCAGGGGTAATTGGATTAGAGATGGTTCAGTGCAGGGGTAGTTGGATTAGGGATGGTTCAGTGCAGGGGTAATTGGATTAGAGATGGTTCAGTGCAGGGGGAGTTGGATTAGAGATGTTTCAGTGCAGGGGGAGTTGGATTAGATATGTTTCAGTGCACGGGGAGTTGGATTAGACATGTTTCAGTGCAGGGGGAGTAGGATGAGAGATGTTTCATTGCAGGGGGAGTTGGATTAGAGATGTTTCAGTGCAGGGGGAGTTGGATTAGAGATGGTTCACTGCAGGGGGAGTTGGAGTAGAGATGGTTCATTGCAGGGGGAGTTGGACTAGAGATGGTTCAGTGCACGGAGAGTTGGATTAGAGATGTTTCATTGCAGGGGGAGTTGGATAAGAGGTGGTTCAGTGCAGGGGGAGTTGGATTAGAGATGTTTCAGTGCTGGGGGAGTTGGATGAGAAATGTTTCATTGCAGGGGGAGTTGGATTAGATGTGTTTCAGTGCAGAGGGAGTTGGATTTGAGATGTTTCAGTGCAGGGGGAGTTGGATTTGAGATGTTTCAGTGCAGGGGGAGTTAGATTAGAGATGTTTCAGTGCAGGGGGAGTTGGATTAGAGATGGTTCAGTGCAGGGGTAATTGGATTAGAGATGTTTCAGTGCACGGGGTAGTTGGATTAGAGATGGTTCAGTGCAGGGGTAATTGGATTAGAGATGGTTCAGTGCAGGGGGAGTTGGATTAGAGATGGTTCAGTGCAGGGGGAGTTGGATTAGAGGTTGTTCAGTGCAGGGGGAGTTGGATTAGAGGTGGTTCAGTGCAGGGGGAGTTGGATGAGAGATGTTTCCGTGCAGGGGCAGTTGGATTAGAGATGTTTCAGTGCAGGGGGTGTTGGATTAGAGATGTTTCAGTGCAGGGGGAGTTGGATTAGAGATGTTTCAGTGCAAGGGGAGTTGGATTAGAGATGTTTCAGTGCAGGGGTAGTTGGATTAGAGATGGTTCAGTGCAGGGGCAGTTGGATTAGACATGGTTCAGTGCAGGTGCTTTGGATTAGTGATGTTTCACTGCAGGGGGAGTTGGATTAGAGATGGTTCAGTGCAGGGGGAGTTGGATTAGAGATGGTTCAGTGCAGGGGGAGTTGGATTAGAGGTGGTTCAGTGCAGGGGGAGTTGGATTAGAGGTGGTTCAGTGCAGGGGGAGTTGGATGAGAGATATTTCCGTGCAGGGGCAGTTGGATTAGAGATGTTTCAGTGCAGGGGGTGTTGGATTAGAGATGTTTCAGTGCAGGGGCAGTTGGATTAGAGATGTTTCAGAGCAAGGGGAGTTGGAGTAGAGATGTTTCAGTGCAGGGGGAGTTGGATTAGAGATGGTTCAGTGCAGGGGGAGTTGGATTAGAGATGGTTCAGTGCAGGTGCTTTGGATTAGTGATGTTTCACTGCAGGGGGAGTTGGATTAGAGATGGTTCAGTGCAGGGGGAGTTGGATTAGTGTTGTTTCAGTGCAGGGGGAGTTGGATTAGAGATGTTTCAGTGCAGGGGCAGTTGGATTAGAGATGTTTCAGTGCAGGGGGAATTGGGTTAGAGATGTTTCAGTGCAGGGGCAGTTGGATTAGAGATGTTTCAGTGCTGGGGGAGATGGATTAGAGATGGTTCAGTGCAGAGGGAGTTGGATTAGAGATGTTTCAGTGCAGGGGGAGTTGGATTAGAGATGTTTCAGTGCAGGGGAAGTTGGATTAGTGATGTTTCAGTGCAGGGGCAGTTCGATTTGTGATGTTTCAGTGCAGGGGCAGTTGGATTAGAGATGTTTCAGTGCTGGTGGAGTTGTATTAGAGATGGTTCAGTGCAGAGGGATTTGGATTAGAGATGTTTCAGTGCAGGGGGAGTTGGATTAGTGATGGTTCAGTGCAGGGGGAGTTGAATTAGAGATGGTTCAGTGCAGGTGCTTTGGATTAGTGATGTTTCAGTGCAGGGGGAGTTGGATTAGAGATGGTTCAGTGCAGGGGGATTTGGATTAGAGATGTTTCAGTGCTGGGGGAGTTGGGTTAGAGATGTTTCAGTGCAGGGGGAGTTGGATTAGAGATGTTTCAGTGCTGGGGGAGTTGGGTTAGACATGGTTCAGTGCAGAGGGAGTTGGATTAGAGATGTTTCAGTGCAGGGGGAGTTGGGTTAGAGATGTTTCAGTGCAGGGGCAGTTGGATTAGAGATGTTTCAGTGCAGGGGGAGTTGGATTAGAGATGTTTCAGTGCTGGGGGAGTTGGGTTAGACATGGTTCAGTGCAGAGGGAGTTGGATTAGAGATGTTTCAGTGCAGGGGGAGTTGGGTTAGAGATGTTTCAGTGCAGGGGGAGTTGGATTAGAGATGTTTCAGTGCAGGGGGAGTTGGGTTAGAGATGTTTCAGTGCTGGGGGAGTTGGGTTAGACATGTTTCAGTGCAGAGGGAGTTGGATTAGAGATGTTTCAGTGCAGGGGGAGTTGGATTAGAGATGTTTCAGTGCAGGGGGAGTTGGATTAGAGATGTTTCAGTGCAGGGGGAGTTGGATTAGAGATGTTTCAGTGCAGGGGGAGTTGGATTAGAGATGGTTCAGTGCAGGGGCAGTTGGATTAGAGATGGTTCAATGCAGGTGCTTTGGATTAGTGATGTTTCAGTGCAGGGGGAGTTGGATTAGAGATTGTTCAGTGCAGGGGGAGTTGGATTAGAGATGTTTCAGTGGAGGGGGAGTTGGATTTGAGATGTTTCAGTGCATGGGGAGTTGGATTAGAGATGTTTCAGTGCAGGGGGAGTTGGATTAGAGATGTTTCAGTGCTGGGGGAGTTGGGTTGGAGATGGTTCAGTGCAGAGGGAGTTGGATTAGAGATGTTTCAGTGCAGGGGGAGTTGGATTAGAGATGTTTCAGTGCAGGGGGAGTTGGGTTAGAGATGTTTCAGTGCAGGGGCAGTTGGATTAGAGATGTTTCAGTGCTGGGGGAGTTGGATTAGAGATGGTTCAGTGGAGGGGGCGTTGGATTAGAGATGGTTCAGTGCAGGGGCAGTTGGATTAGAGATGGTTCAGTGCAGGGGCAGTTGGATTAGAGATGGTTCACTGCAGGGGTAGTTGGATTTGAGATGTTTCAGTGCAGGGGGAGTTAGATTGGAGATGTTTCAGTGCAGGGGGTGTTGGATTAGAGATGGTTCAGTGCAGGGGTAATTGGATTAGAGATGGTTCAGTGCAGGGGTAGTTGGATTAGGGATGGTTCAGTGCAGGGGTAATTGGATTAGAGATGGTTCAGTGCAGGGCGAGTTGGATTAGAGATGTTTCAGTGCAGGGGGAGTTGGATTAGATATGTTTCAGTGCACGGGGAGTTGGATTAGACATGTTTCAGTGCAGGGGGAGTAGGATGAGAGATGTTTCATTGCAGGGGGAGTTGGATTAGAGATGTTTCAGTGCAGGGGGAGTTGGATTAGAGATGGTTCACTGCAGGGGGAGTTGGAGTAGAGATGGTTCATTGCAGGGGGAGTTGGACTAGAGATGGTTCAGTGCACGGGGATTTGGATTAGAGATGTTTCATTGCAGGGGGAGTTGGATAAGAGGTGGTTCAGTGCAGGGGGAGTTGGATTAGAGATGTTTCAGTGCTGGGGGAGTTGGATGAGAGATGTTTCATTGCAGGGGGAGTTGGATTAGATGTGTTTCAGTGCAGAGGGAGTTGGATTTGAGATGTTTCAGTGCAGGGGGAGTTGGATTTGAGATGTTTCAGTGCAGGGGGAGTTAGATTAGAGATGTTTCAGTGCAGGGGGAGTTGGATTAGAGATGGTTCAGTGCAGGGGTAATTGGATTAGAGATGTTTCAGTGCACGGGGTAGTTGGATTAGAGATGGTTCAGTGCAGGGGTAATTGGATTAGAGATGGTTCAGTGCAGGGGGAGTTGGATTAGAGATGGTTCAGTGCAGGGGGAGTTGGATTAGAGGTTGTTCAGTGCAGGGGGAGTTGGATTAGAGGTGGTTCAGTGCAGGGGGAGTTGGATGAGAGATGTTTCCGTGCAGGGGCAGTTGGATTAGAGATGTTTCAGTGCAGGGGGTGTTGGATTAGAGATGTTTCAGTGCAGGGGGAGTTGGATTAGAGATGTTTCAGTGCAAGGGGAGTTGGATTAGAGATGTTTCAGTGCAGGGGTAGTTGGATTAGAGATGGTTCAGTGCAGGGGCAGTTGGATTAGAGATGGTTCAGTGCAGGTGCTTTGGATTAGTGATGTTTCACTGCAGGGGGAGTTGGATTAGAGATGGTTCAGTGCAGGGGGAGTTGGATTAGAGATGGTTCAGTGCAGGGGGAGTTGGATTAGAGGTGGTTCAGTGCAGGGGGAGTTGGATTAGAGGTGGTTCAGTGCAGGGGGAGTTGGATGAGAGATATTTCCGTGCAGGGGCAGTTGGATTAGAGATGTTTCAGTGCAGGGGGTGTTGGATTAGAGATGTTTCAGTGCAGGGGGAGTTGGATTAGAGATGTTTCAGAGCAAGGGGAGTTGGAGTAGAGATGTTTCAGTGCAGGGGGAGTTGGATTAGAGATGGTTCAGTGCAGGGGGAGTTGGATTAGAGATGGTTCAGTGCAGGTGCTTTGGATTAGTGATGTTTCACTGCAGGGGGAGTTGGATTAGAGATGGTTCAGTGCAGGGGGAGTTGGATTAGTGTTGTTTCAGTGCAGGGGGAGTTGGATTAGAGATGTTTCAGTGCAGGGGCAGTTGGATTAGAGATGTTTCAGTGCAGGGGGAATTGGGTTAGAGATGTTTCAGTGCAGGGGCAGTTGGATTAGAGATGTTTCAGTGCTGGGGGAGATGGATTAGAGATGGTTCAGTGCAGAGGGAGTTGGATTAGAGATGTTTCAGTGCAGGGGGAGTTGGATTAGAGATGTTTCAGTGCAGGGGAAGTTGGATTAGTGATGTTTCAGTGCAGGGGCCGTTCGATTTGAGATGTTTCAGTGCAGGGGCAGTTGGATTAGAGATGTTTCAGTGCTGGTGGAGTTGTATTAGAGATGGTTCAGTGCAGAGGGATTTGGATTAGAGATGTTTCAGTGCAGGGGGAGTTGGATTAGTGATGGTTCAGTGCAGGGGGAGTTGAATTAGAGATGGTTCAGTGCAGGTGCTTTGGATTAGTGATGTTTCAGTGCAGGGGGAGTTGGATTAGAGATGGTTCAGTGCAGGGGGAGTTGGATTAGAGATGTTTCAGTGGAGGGGGAGTTGGATTAGAGATGTTTCAGTGCAGGGGCAGTTGGATTAGAGATGTTTCAGTGCAGGGGGAGTTGGATTAGAGATGTTTCAGTGCTGGGGGAGTTGGGTTAGACATGGTTCAGTGCAGAGGGAGTTGGATTAGAGATGTTTCAGTGCAGGGGGAGTTGGGTTAGAGATGTTTCAGTGCAGGGGGAGTTGGATTAGAGATGTTTCAGTGCAGGGGGAGTTGGGTTAGAGATGTTTCAGTGCTGGGGGAGTTGGGTTAGACATGTTTCAGTGCAGAGGGAGTTGGATTAGAGATGTTTCAGTGCAGGGGGAGTTGGATTAGAGATGTTTCAGTGCAGGGGGAGTTGGATTAGAGATGTTTCAGTGCAGGGGGAGTTGGGTTAGAGATGTTTCAGTGCAGGGGCAGTTGGATTAGAGATGTTTCAGTGCTGGGGGAGTTGGATTAGAGATGGTTCAGTGCAGGGGGAGTTGGATTAGAGATGGTTCAGTGCTGGGGGAGTTGGATTAGAGATGGTTCAGTGGAGGGGGAGTTGGATTTGAGATGTTTCAGTGCAGGGGGAGTTGGATTAGAGATGGTTCAGTGCAGGGGCAGTTGGATTAGAGATGGTTCAATGCAGGTGCTTTGGATTAGTGATGTTTCAGTGCAGGGGGAGTTGGATTAGAGATGGTTCAGTGCAGGGGGAGTTGGATTAGAGATATTTCAGTGGAGGGGGAGTTGGATTTGAGATGTTTCAGTGCAGGGGTAGTTGGATTAGAGATGTTTCAGTGCAGGGGGAGTTGGATTAGAGATGTTTCAGTGCTGGGGGAGTTGGGTTGGAGATGGTTCAGTGCAGAGGGAGTTGAATTAGAGATGTTTCAGTGCAGGGGGAGTTGGATTAGAGATGTTTCAGTGCAGGGGGAGTTGGGTTAGAGATGTTTCAGTGCAGGGGCAGTTGGATTAGAGATGTTTCAGTGCTGGGGGAGTTGGATTAGAGATGGTTCAGTGGAGGGGGCGTTGGATTAGAGATGGTTCAGTGCAGGGGCAGTTGGATTAGAGATGGTTCAGTGCAGGGGCAGTTGGATTAGAGATGGTTCATTGCAGGGGGAGTTGGGCTAGAGATGGTTCAGTACACGGGGAGTTGGATTAGAGATGTTTCATTGCAGGGGGAGTTGGATTAGAGGTGGTTCAGTGCAGGGGGAGTTGGATTAGAGATGTTTCAGTGCAGGGGGAGTTGGATGAGAGATGTTTCATTGCAGGGGGAGTTGGATTAGAGATGTTTCAGTGCAGGGGGAGTTGGATTTGAGATGTTTCAGTGCAGGGGTAGTTGGATTTGAGATGTTTCAGTGCAGGGGGAGTTGGATTGGAAATGTTTCAGTGCAGGGGGTGTTGGATTAGAGATGGTTCAGTGCAGGGGTAATTGGATTAGAGATGGTTTAGTGCAGGGGTAGTTGGGTTAGAGATGTTTCAGTGCAGGGGCAGTAGGATTAGAGATGTTTCAGTGCTGGGGGAGTTGGATTAGAGATGGTTCAGTGCAGGGGGAGTTGGATTAGAGATGGTTCAGTGCTGGGGGAGTTGGATTAGAGATGGTTCAGTGGAGGGGGAGTTGGATTTGAGATGTTTCAGTGCAGGGGGAGTTGGATTAGAGATGGTTCAGTGCAGGGGCAGTTGGATTAGAGATGGTTCAATGCAGGTGCTTTGGATTAGTGATGTTTCAGTGCAGGGGGAGTTGGATTAGAGATGGTTCAGTGCAGGGGGAGTTGGATTAGAGATATTTCAGTGGAGGGGGAGTTGGATTTGAGATGTTTCAGTGCAGGGGGAGTTGGATTAGAGATGTTTCAGTGCAGGGGGAGTTGGATTAGAGATGTTTCAGTGCTGGGGGAGTTGGGTTGGAGATGGTTCAGTGCAGAGGGAGTTGAATTAGAGATGTTTCAGTGCAGGGGGAGTTGGATTAGAGATGTTTCAGTGCAGGGGGAGTTGGGTTAGAGATGTTTCAGTGCAGGGGCAGTTGGATTAGAGATGTTTCAGTGCTGGGGGAGTTGGATTAGAGATGGTTCAGTGGAGGGGGCGTTGGATTAGAGATGGTTCAGTGCAGGGGCAGTTGGATTAGAGATGGTTCAGTGCAGGGGCAGTTGGATTAGAGATGGTTCATTGCAGGGGGAGTTGGGCTAGAGATGGTTCAGTACACGGGGAGTTGGATTAGAGATGTTTCATTGCAGGGGGAGTTGGATTAGAGGTGGTTCAGTGCAGGGGGAGTTGGATTAGAGATGTTTCAGTGCAGGGGGAGTTGGATGAGTGATGTTTCATTGCAGGGGGAGTTGGATTAGAGATGTTTCAGTGCAGGGGGAGTTGGATTTGAGATGTTTCAGTGCAGGGGTAGTTGGATTTGAGATGTTTCAGTGCAGGGGGAGTTGGATTGGAAATGTTTCAGTGCAGGGGGTGTTGGATTAGAGATGGTTCAGTGCAGGGGTAATTGGATTAGAGATGGTTTAGTGCAGGGGTAGTTGGGTTAGAGATGTTTCAGTGCAGGGGCAGTTGGATTAGAGATGTTTCAGTGCTGGGGGAGTTGGATTAGAGATGGTTCAGTGCAGGGGGAGTTGGATTAGAGATGGTTCAGTGCTGGGGGAGTTGGATTAGAGATGGTTCAGTGGAGGGGGAGTTGGATTTGAGATGTTTCAGTGCAGGGGGAGTTGGATTAGAGATGGTTCAGTGCAGGGGCAGTTGGATTAGAGATGGTTCAATGCAGGTGCTTTGGATTAGTGATGTTTCAGTGCAGGGGGAGTTGGATTAGAGATGGTTCAGTGCAGGGGGAGTTGGATTAGAGATATTTCAGTGGAGGGGGAGTTGGATTTGAGATGTTTCAGTGCAGGGGGAGTTGGATTAGAGATGTTTCAGTGCAGGGGGAGTTGGATTAGAGATGTTTCAGTGCTGGGGGAGTTGGGTTGGAGATGGTTCAGTGCAGAGGGAGTTGAATTAGAGATGTTTCAGTGCAGGGGGAGTTGGATTAGAGATGTTTCAGTGCAGGGGGAGTTGGGTTAGAGATGTTTCAGTGCAGGGGCAGTTGGATTAGAGATGTTTCAGTGCTGGGGGAGTTGGATTAGAGATGGTTCAGTGGAGGGGGCGTTGGATTAGAGATGGTTCAGTGCAGGGGCAGTTGGATTAGAGATGGTTCAGTGCAGGGGCAGTTGGATTAGAGATGGTTCATTGCAGGGGGAGTTGGGCTAGAGATGGTTCAGTACACGGGGAGTTGGATTAGAGATGTTTCATTGCAGGGGGAGTTGGATTAGAGGTGGTTCAGTGCAGGGGGAGTTGGATTAGAGATGTTTCAGTGCAGGGGGAGTTGGATGAGAGATGTTTCATTGCAGGGGGAGTTGGATTAG